>NC_092335.1:597632142-597974285 GCF_046630445.1 Rutidosis leptorrhynchoides
TCGGTGAACCATGAGTTTGCACACCTCAATTTATTATGGCATATGTATGTTGGCCGCAGTCAACATAGATGCGGTTGATCTTTCCGGAGATCATCTATCTGGGGATTAGATTCATTAGTCTTAAAAGCTAACTTGCAATGTGCCCCCCATTGTACGAGACAGATCCATCTCATGGTTAGGATAAGTCTGACCACCAAAAACCCTGTTTGATGCTGAGGTGAGGTGGATTTCCAGCCAATGATAGAGATGAATTTTCAATATTTTTCGTCAACCTACAGCTGTTCTGGACTACATCTTCTAACATAAGTTAGCAAGTGTGTCATATTGGAAGACTTGACTTCCTTTACAATCCTTATATAGATGAGCATTGGAGTAGATTGTTAGAACAGCAAATTACTTGATGATTCTTTTTCATTCAGAATGTGGTATAGCATGATGATTATATCTTTTATATGACTACTAGTTTTATGATTTTTAACAAAATAAACTCAATCATTTGGTTGTTTTTTAATTTGTTTTGTGATAATAATTTCGGTGTATAAACCTAGTTTTAAAATCTACAAATTTTAAACAAAATTTGAATTTATGAAGATAAAAGTTTAAAAATTTTCACCATTTTAAGCCTTTTTAACCAAAATCAAAAACCCGAAAGAATTTATAACTTCCTCCCCACACTTGAGTTCATGTATCGCCCTCGTTACATGAAATCAGAAAAATTTAAATTCAAGAGGGTTAAAGAGTGTAAGAGAGTTTATTACTTTCACGGTCTAAAACCGAAGTTCACGGGATGATGGCGCTGAACTGAATGCCAGCATAAGAACATCATCCGCTTCTTGCAACCACAAAACAATCATCAATCAAGCATGTGCTGAACTAACTGCCAGTCTTTGTAAAAATGCAGCATATAGCACAATTCTCACCTGTATCAATTCAAACAAAGCAAACATACGATTCACACAAATAAATGGGGGTGTACACCATCTACAAAAAACCCCACTTATAATTATCTAAATTATTCAAATTACAATCTGTCATACCCCGTCCAAAACCTTCTTGAACGAATACAATAAAATCTGGTACCATAGCGATGAACTGACTTCTATATGCCATAAACGACTCCCTGTAATATCTTTAACATGAGTAAATGCATAACGGAAGGTTTCTTTCATACCTGAGAATAAACATGCTTAAAAGTGTCAACCAAAAGGTTGGTGAGTTCATTAGTTTAACATAAATAATCATTTCATAATTTTAATAGACCACAAGATTTCATATTTCCATTTCTCATAAACATATGTCCCATGCATAGAGACAAAAATATCATTCATATGGATTGAACACCTGGTAACCGACATTCACAATATGCATATAAGAATATCCCCATCATTCCGGGATCCTCCTTCGGACATGATATAAATTTCGAAGTACTAAAGCATCCGGTACTTTGGATGGGGCTTGTTGGGCCCGATAGATCTATCTTTAGGATTCGTGTCAATTAGGATGTATGTTCCCTAATTCTTAGATTACCAGACTAAAAAGGGGCATATTCGTTTTCGATAATTCAACCATATAATGCAGTTTCAATTACTTGTGTCTATTTCGTAAAACAGTTATAAAAGTTGCGCATGTATTCTCAGCCCAAAAATATAAAGGGTAAAAAGGCAAATGAAACTCACCTAATGTATTTTGTAGTAAAAATACATAAGACAACATTGGACAACTAAACAATGCAAGGTTGGCCTCGGATTCACGAACCTATATCATTTGTATATTTATCAATACTCATAATCGTAGTCGAATAAATATATATATTTATATAAGTTTATTAGTTATATCCTTCTTATATTGGTAATATATATATATATATATTTATATATATATATATATATATATAAATATTTCTTATATTCATTTTGGTATATAAAATATTAATTTTGTTATTTTACAAGTATCAAATATATATATATATATATATATATATATATATATATATATATATATATATATATATATATCTAATTTGTTTGTTAAAAGTAATAATTATAATAATGATTTTAGTAATACTAATAACTGTAAAAATATTTACTTTACTGTTAATGACATTTATGATAATGATTTTAGTAATTTTCAAATAATAATACTCCTGATAACATTAATAATAATATTTATAATGTTTTGATAAAATTATTAATAGTAATGATACATAATGATAATACTAATAATAATCTTGATAATAATAATAATAATAATAATAATAATAATAATAATAATAATAATAATAATAATAATAATAATAATAATAATAATGGAAATAGAAGTATAAGTATATACCCTTTCAAGAGAATGTTTTTCTAAAAAGAAATGTCCCATGCAAGACTCGAACTCGAGACCTCTTGGTAAACACCCACTAACATCTTAAACCATCACGCTGTGTGCCATTTTTCTGACAAATTACTAGCCTTAGAATAAATATATACCTCGTCTTTCAACAGCAAACACTACTGGATCTCGGCCCAATCGAAGTTAATTAGAAGTCCACTACAAAAAATAACGTGTTGGGCTTTAGGAGCCCAATAAAACAGCCTACATTATCTGATTAACTACAAAACGTTTCCTCCTCACTCAACGATACCCTAATTTCCCTAATTAATTTCCATCAAATTAAACCACAAGATCAAATGAAATTGATTCCTGGTTCCACGATTTAAAGGGTGTTGTGAAGGAAATCAAGGTTAAGAACAAACAAAAATCTCCAATTTGTTCAGTCAACGAATTGAGTTTTTGGTGAAGAGATGAAATCAGTTGGATTTTTCTTGTGATATTGATGTTGGTATTCGTATCTGAAAGTTCACAAAGGTTTGATTTCTATTATTGATCAAAAGTTTAGCTTTATTTGTGGTAAGAATCATCAAACAAGAATATGAGAATTCAAGTTCATGAATGAAATTGATTATTTGATGATTACAATTGTTTCCTGTATTAAAATAGAATTATGAATCTGTTATAATTTCTATTTTTTGAAGAAACTGAAATCCTATGATATTGTTGATGTGAACTTGTGAGATGAATTTAAATTGTGATTTGAATTATAAAATTTGAATTGGTGGTTTGAAATATTGAGCAGGTGAGTGTCGATGGTTCTTTGACAGGATAGAAACAGAAGACAGAATTTGGTAGATAGATTGTTCGTGGTGAGGTGGTATGACCTGATATTGTTCGATATACAACAGGAAAACAATTGTAGCAGTAGCAACAACGAATGTTGCAGGTGGTGTTTGGTTCCTATAAGGCTCGAGCAGAAATAGTTAATGGTTTAAGGGATTAACCGGCTTTGAACAGAAACAAAGGTATTGTACAGCAAGTTTAATCTTTAGTGGTTATTTGTTGGGTTGTTCTTCTTGAACCGTAGCAAAACAGAAAGGGAATAGGTCTAGAAATAATTTGTGATGGTTTAATGATGTTTGAGTCTGTTTGACGACTGCAGCAACAACAATACTCCTTACAATAGCAGCTGCAGTTTACAAGTTGTGGGTTTGGTGATAGTTGGAAACTAGAAACCAGGAAGAAAAAAAAAATCGTAGTAGTAGCAGAAATTAAGTGGTGTTGTAAGGAGTGGTTGGGTGACTAAAAGTCGTATGGATTGTTTAACACCAGGTTTGATCCAATTACATAAAGTTTTGAGGTCGACATGCATCATTATCAAGAACAGAAGTAAATAAATAAAGAAATAAAAAGATGGAGTAGGTTGTTAACATATTTTGTTTGATTCCAGTGATTGAATTTTAATTTGTACGATTGAGTGAACATGCTTCAAGATCGACCAGACAGGAATATCATTCAATAAAGTATGATGATGAAAGGAAACAGAATACACAATTATGTATTTATCCTTGTATATGAATATCTGTATGAGAATACTGTATATGTATATCAGTATATATACTTATGTAACTGCATTTTTATTTATGTATATGTATTTATATATAACTATAGTTTATATATCTATTTACATAAATATATTTAACTAATATTAATATTTATCAATGTATTAATGATAATATATTTTTAACATTTGTAATAATAAGAAATACTAATATTAATAAAAATAAAAAAATAAAAAAATAATATAAATAATAATAATTTTAATATAAAAATAATATCATTACTTATAATAATTACTTATAATAATAAATATAATAATTTATATATCTCAACTAAAAATAAAAATAATGATTTTAATAATACCAATGTTATTAATGATAATAATAATATTAGTAATAACAATACTATATCAATTTAGATATATCCACTTCACAAATATAGATTATATATATATATATATATATATATATATATATATATATATATATATATATATATATATATATATATAAAATAATATTAATAATACTTGCATTGATATTAATATTGATAGTAATAACAATATTATTATAACCACTTTAGTTATACTATATTATATGTAATATTACTTATGTATAATAACTTTTATTGATTAATTATTATATCTAAAATTTATATATATATACAATATATTTGAAATCATAGATATTTATATATAGAGTCATTTTAAATTACGCTTAATTATTTTATGTATCTTATTTTACATATTTTATCCAAATGTCTAAATTATATTTTAAAATTTTCAATTATTATATACACTTACTTTTATATATATACTTGTTTACTTACAAACAATTGTTCGTGAATCGTTGGGTATAATCAAAGGGTGATTGAATATATGACTATAATTCCAAAACTTTTAGGAATCAATATTACAGACTTTGCTTATCGTGTCAAAATCATATTAAGATTAAGTTTAAATTTGGTCGGAAATTTCCGGGTCATCACAGTACCTACCCGTTAAAGAAATTTCATCCCGAAATTTGAGTGAGGTGATCATGGCTAACAATAAAAATTGTTTTCATGATGAATATGAGTTGATAAATAGGGTTTTATCATCATTGGGTAATATGGATAAGGTAATTCGACTATTTGAAGAGTACGAATGAAGCTATCACAAAATAGTGAAATGAGAAATACATGTTTCATCATAACTTTTGACCAGTCATGGTTGGATTTAGAAAATAAGGTTCGTCTTAAATTTTGACAGAGTTAGGGTTGAATTTAGAAATAAGGTGCGTCTTGACTTTTGACGTCGCCTTGGTTGAATTCCGGAATTCAAGGGATTTAAAGAAGAACTTCAAAATCTAAAAGATTTGGTTCTTCAGCGAATAAGGAGATTAAGATCTCTATAATTAAATACGGTGATCTGCCTCGATTACTCTATCTGATATTTCCATTATAAATTAAACTCCTCTGTTCCATTATTCTCACCATTCCTGTACTTTCCTTCTTAGTTCATACATCCAAAAGATTGTGAAAATGCTTAATCCCGTTCTAATCCTTGTTCTCATTCTGACTATCGTAATGTTCGTTCTTCTTTTCCAACTTCCACCAGAAGAATCTGTTTATTTCTACTATGCTCTAGTGATTAATGTATTTATAATCCTCCCGTGTCTTTATATTGCTATACGCACTGATATTGTGAAGACCTCGACCTTATCCTCCCGGACGAAGTCTTCAACAGTTGATCCCATCGTGATGATCGACTCCAAGTAATATTCTTTAAATGAGCAAATGCACAGCGGAAGACTTAATTCGTACCTGAGAATAAACATGCTTTAAAATGTCAACATAAAGTTGGTGAGATATAGGTTTAATGCCGGCAACGATATAAATATAAACCACAAGATTTCATATGTAAACATTTTAATAAAAATATTCTAAGTGGTTGAGCACTTGGTAACCATACTTAACATTTAATCACGTCGCATATTCCCTTTATTATGAAATCTTACTACACTGTACCAAGTGTAGTCACGAAACGAAGTACTGTGCAACCGTTGAATACTGGTCGTCCAGTCCGGTTGGGGTTGTCAGGCCCGATAGATCTATCAACAGGATTCGCGTTTACAATACCGCTGTAAATATTAGTTACCAAGCTACAGGGAAGTATGCCAGTGGTACAACTCAACGTAGAATTTATTTTTGATCACTTGTGTCCATAACGTAAATCATTTATAAAAACAGTGCATGTATTCTCAACCCAAAATATTTAGAGTTAAAAGGGATCTATATACTCACCAAACTGTATTTTGTAGTAAAAATACATATAACACCACTGATCAATTATAAGGTTGGCCTTGGATTCACGAACCTATACCATATTTATGTATATATATTAACACACGTAATTGTAATCGAATAAATATATATTATTATTATTAGTGATTTAATTATTATTTTAATCATGTGTTTCATAAATAATCTAAATATTTATATTTATTAATATAAAATATTAATTTAGCTAGATGTAGTTAACTATAGTTTTATATAACTAACAATTTAAAAATTAATATTTTAAAATTGTTTTATCTTATAATAATACTAATACTAATAGTTATAATAACAAAGATGATAGTTTTGAATAAAAATGCTAGTTTTGAGAATTTTAATTGTAATCATAAAGATATCATGAATAATGACAATAATAATAGTTTTAATATGAACAATACCTATTTTATTATTCATAATGATTTTAATGATAATAATAATAATTATAATTTTAACAATATTCTTAATTATAACTATAATCTTAATAATATTGTCGACTAATATTTTTAGGTGACAAAAATCTATATTAGTACCTACATTAAAGATGTTAATCATAATAATAATAATAATAATAATAATAATAATAATAATAATAATAATAATAATAATAATAATAATAATAAGGTAACTACCTCTTCTTGATGGGTTTCAAAAAAAATATTCTGCCTCAATGGGTTTCGAACCTAGGACCACTCGAAAGCCCAAACAACACCTTAACCAGCTAAGCTGTGCTCGTTTTTCTGTTTTTAAACCCTCACAATTATTTATAACCGATATCTAAATATGTGTTCTTCATCTCCTTCTTCAACCCGACTGACCAGAGCTCAAACTATCATCTAAACATTCGTTACTTAATTTTAGGATTTTCAAAATATATATTCAAACCACTAGTGATTGATTAAATCAATTTAAAACAGATAATTAAAAAAAAAAAATTTATCTGTGCAGAAGTTTTGAACCCGATATGAACTCACAACCTATTTTGAATTCCAGCTCGTTTTAGAACAAGTTTATAACATCAATTAGGTAGTAAATCGTTCCTGAAATCTTTCTCAATCCCCAATTTCTCTTGAATCATAACAGAAAAGTTGAATTCGATTAAAGAACATTCGTGACCTTTTTAAATCCAAAACTTTAAACTGAGAATTCGAGTTCGATAATAAAAATTGGACCTTGATATTTTCCAGATAGTTTAAGTATTTGATTTCAAACATATATGCATTTAAGGATTTTTGAAAATCGATATTAATCAAGCTATTTATAAAGGCATGTTTAAACAGAGGTATGCGAAGAAGTAAAAAAAAATATATATATATCTGTTTTTTTTTTAATCTCGCTGCTATCTGAGGTGGGGATATATATGGAAGTCTGAAAAAGAAACGATGCTAAAAAAATATCTGTTTGTTGGGTTGCTAGTGGTATCACGAGGTTAACAGAAAACCAGACAAAAAAAATATGTTGACAGTGATACATATACACGCGTATAACCCCTTTTTTATATAATTAATATAATTAATAAATATTAATAATTAATAATCATATTAATATTATTAATACTAAAAAAATATAAAATAGAAACACTAATGACAGAAATACAAATATTATAGATGAGATAAAAGAAATTGTATCATTTCCTAATAACTAAAATATTAATAATGATAATTAGTTATAAAAATGATAATTCTTAATAATAATAATGTTTAATAATAATACTGATTCTACTGCTAGTATTAATATACATGAATGTAAAAATAATAACAAGTCAATTATATTATAATTTTGTAATTCTATATATTTGTATATATATATTTATATATATACACTGTATTAAATATAACTGTAAGCATATATGTATTATATTTAGTTTATTTGATTAATTATGTATTATATTCAATATATCAGTATTAAAATTTCATAGATAATGTACAATATCTATATAGTATATATTATATTTTATTGGGTAATATAATAATACCTAATAATAATAAAGATATAATAAGTTACATGTTCCTATTTTTATATCTAATAATAAAATATAATAAGTTACATATATTAAATTATATTTTATCAATTCAAGATATTACATATACACTTTTATTTATATATATATATATATATATATATATATATATATATATATATATATATATTTACATTTTGTTTACACACAACAGTTCGTGAATCGTAGAGCACAGTCAAAAGGGTAACAGCTTATCCGAATATACATTTCAAAGCTTTTGAGACTCAACATTACAAACTTTGCTTATCGTGTCGGAGACATATAAAGATTAAGGTTTGAATTTGATCGGAAATTTCCGGGTCGTTACAGTACCCACCCGTTAAAGAAATTTCGTCCTCGAAATTTTATAGAGATTGTCATAGATAACAATAAGAACGTTTTCATAATAATTATGAGGTGATAATGGAGTTTTATCATTATTGTGAGATATAGATAAAACGATTCGATCATGTGAAGCGTACAAGTGAAGCTATCACAAAAGAGTGAAATGAGTAAATATGAAATTGTTTTAACCGATGATGTAGTTATGATTGATTTCCGAATTTTTACGGGATTTAAAGAAAATCTTACGTAATAAGATTCGGTTCTTCGGCGATCAGGATCTTCTTTAATTTAATGCGGCAATCTGTTTCGATTTCTACGTCGGATATTTCCCTATAAATCCACTCCCTTTGTTTCTTTATTTTCACAGCTCACACCTTCTATTCTTTCCTCCTCACTCCATACTTTAAAACATTCGTCAGTATCCTCCACCCCGTTCTGATTCTTGTTATACTTCTAACTTTCATATCTTTCATTCTTCTCTTTCATCTGTCGCCAGAAGATTCTATTCACTTCTATTATTTCTTTGGAATTATAATGTTTTTAATTCTCCCGTGTCTTTATGTTGCAATACGTATTGATATACATGGTTTGTAAATCCTGGGTGGTTATTGGGTTTTATATCCTTCATTATTTTTCGGAACTTCATGCTTTCGTTTTCTCTTCCCGACTTCGAGTCAAGCGAGTAATGGTCCGGAATGCGTAGGTATGAGATTCGGAATGAACATAGCTAATGCTCTTAGAAAGAAATGGTAATGGCACGACTTCAATTTGTCAAATTACCGGATTATCCCAGTAAAGACCGAATCATCAAGAAATATTTTCTTGATATTTTTAGAATTTATATAGAATGTAAGAGCCGTGTAACATGGCATATGATGACGGTACTGTGAATCATCACATTCCATTAAAAACTTAACATGAGTTACTGTAATATAATGAAGTTGATCAAGTTTCATTATATTATACTAATTCATGCATCAGTTCCCAACACTACTTCAAAACATTCCTATTTTAACTCGAAGGTTTTAGAATTTAGAAACTAATACAGTTTCTTTTATGATGTAGTACATATTGAGCGGAGAGGTAATATCGGACGAGAGTATTTTGAAGATATCTTCAGAGGTACTGAAGATATTTTCAATACGATAATATCTTGAAATTTCTAATATCGAAGGATGATGATGAAGATTTACCCGTAAGGGTTTAGATTCAGAAGCAAGGTGTTCGCTAAAGATTTCATCAGATACCGAATCATCTGGATTCTTTGAATATAGGGTTTGATCCTTGTATTTGTTCTTTGTTTCCTTCATGATGTGCTCAATTCAATTTTTAGTACCGAATTTTCTATCGAGCGTTCCTAACACTTCCTTCTTTTATCATCACTTTTGGCCATTAAGACCATTTACTACATGCTGCTTCGTCAGCATTTTTAAAGTTAACGGATATGGGTCATCGGTTATCAAATCGAGGTGTTTTTAGGAGAATGGTGTTTTTAGATGATTAAACGCTGATGGTAATATGGTGGAATATAAAAGATTATCCGGTAACAATGAGGAAAGTTAATCGTATATATCAAAGTTATAATAAGGTTGATTCGAACGAAGAGTCAAAGTTGGCTTGCTGGAGCTGTGACAAAAATTGGCTACCTTGAAGAAGGAATCGTAAGGCTATTTTTGCTAGTGAATGGTAAAGGATTCAACACATGTACGTGTTAAATCATGAATTTGGGTTCGAGAGTTTTTCAGGTGCATATCTATATGCATCAATCTTTTCTTTTGTAGATGAAGTGCGGTTGCTTCATCCTCCCGATCGAGATGTTTTCAAAAATCATGAAAGATTTGAAAGAAGATTGGAATCGTCAAGATACAAATGAGGTTTAGGATGAAGTCAAGTGGCAAACTTGAAGAATTGTTTAGTTTCATATATATATAATCAGCATTTTAACTCATTTTAATTGTCCAAAATTAACAGTCCAACAGTCCAATAGTTCAACATATTCATATATAATTTATTATATAATATTAATACGTATCGTGACCCGTGTACCGGTCTCGGTGTCGATCACAACTCAAAGTATATATATATATATTTTGGAATCAACTCCGACCCTGTATAGCCAACTCCCACCTTCACATATAGAGTGTCTGCGGTTGTTCCGAAATATATATATAGATGGGTCGATATGATAAGTCGAAACCTTGCATACGTGTCCCGGCAGTATGTACAGTGCAGAAATTAAAATTGCGAGAATGTAAATTGCGATAAATTAAATGTTAGCCGGGAACAGTTAGCTAGGAACAGTTAGCGTGGATTCCTAACAATATTTCAATTTAGTTAATTCGTCTGTTTCTAACAAATTTTATTTTGTCCAATGTTTTCTTCTTTATGCCACTTGTTGGATTCTGGTAGGTCAAAATCCAAATATGAAATCTGAACAGAAATGGTCATTTTATGGTGAACAGATATGTATATCGGTGGTTGTAAGCAGGATAGCAAACATCCGTTGAATCAGATTCAAAGAATGTACAGTGTAACTTATTAATGTGAATTCTAAATATTCCTCGGGTACTACCCACCCGTTAAAATATTTTCATCATTAACAGTTTGTACGGAAGAGTTTTTTTTTTATTACAATCTTTATGAAAATATACTTGCATATATATTTTCTTCAGATGCAATTATGGATTTAATGAGTCAATAAGATATTAAACTCATTTGATTTATCGTTAATACCAGACTACATAATTTCTAACTTTAGAAATTAAATAATCGTCATATCGAACGGAGATTATTGATGTAGAATGTTATGTAAAGTGATGGTAACCAATGTAGAACGTTATGTAGAACGAAAATTATGTAGATAGAACAATACGTAGAACGGTGATTATGCTTGAGGTATAGTTTGTGACGTGGAGATTTACGACGCGGTTGTGATTTGGGGGTAATAAGGATACCGTTGACGTTGATGATGGTGGTGCTGATTATGCTGCTGGTGCTGCTGCTGGTGTTTGCAATATTCGCACCATATTCTCCAAAGCCGTCACACGAGCGCGTAGTTCGTTAACTTCTGCTAGAGCGCCAGAACGGTTAGCGGTTAGAGTGAGCGAATGAACAAGATCCGAAATATGGGATAGGATATAATCGTGACGAGATATTCGAGAAATGAGAGAGAAAATGGTTTCTCGAACAGGTTCGCCGGTAAGTGCTTCAGGTTCGTCGTCAATAGGGCAATTCGGTGGGTGAAAGGGATCACCTTCTTCTTGTTTCCAATAATTTAGTACACTACGAACCCATCCCCAATTCATCCAGAATAGATGATGGGAAATTGGTTGATCCATTCCAGTGACGCTGCCTTCGGAGCCCGAATGAAAATCCATATCAGCGTAGCTGTCGGAGTCGGAGGAATTCGAACTGGACGCGGAGTTCATCTTGTATAGTCGGGGAATGAACTTTTGGCTTGGGATAAATTATAGGAGTTGGGTTTGATATTCTTCAATACATAACTTACATATGTATTTATAATACTCAAAATCCCGTGATTTGCGGAGAATCTTTGAAATTCGTCAGGCAATGTCTATAGCAACAGATACGCTAGGATACGAATTTTGTCTATACACTATCAATGCACTAAATGCAGTAAGACGTGTCTAGACTTAAGAATACTAAGCAGGCAATTCCTAAGGATGATAAGCAGATGATTTCCGACTAAATATGATAAGCAAAACTTTTGACATATAGACACGGTCAAAGTCCAGACTCATTAATGTATTCTAACAACTACTAGTGAGACACACTAATGCAAGACCTGGTTCACTAAGACCAACGCTCTGATACCACCTGTGAAGACCTCGACCTTATCCTCCCGGACGAAGTCTTCAACAGTTGATCCCATCGTGATGATCGACTCCAAGTAATATTCTTTAAATGAGCAAATGCACAGCGGAAGACTTAATTCGTACCTGAGAATAAACATGCTTTAAAATGTCAACATAAAGTTGGTGAGATATAGGTTTAATGCCGGCAACGATATAAATATAAACCACAAGATTTCATATGTAAACATTTTAATAAAAATATTCTAAGTGGTTGAGCACTTGGTAACCATACTTAACATTTAATCACGTCGCATATTCCCTTTATTATGAAATCTTACTACACTGTACCAAGTGTAGTCACGAAACGAAGTACTGTGCAACCGTTGAATACTGGTCGTCCAGTCCGGTTGGGGTTGTCAGGCCCGATAGATCTATCAACAGGATTCGCGTTTACAATACCGCTGTAAATATTAGTTACCAAGCTACAGGGAAGTATGCCAGTGGTACAACTCAACGTAGAATTTATTTTTGATCACTTGTGTCCATAACGTAAATCATTTATAAAAACAGTGCATGTATTCTCAACCCAAAATATTTAGAGTTAAAAGGGATCTATATACTCACCAAACTGTATTTTGTAGTAAAAATACATATAACACCACTGATCAATTATAAGGTTGGCCTTGGATTCACGAACCTATACCATATTTATGTATATATATTAACACACGTAATTGTAATCGAATAAATATATATTATTATTATTAGTGATTTAATTATTATTTTAATCATGTGTTTCATAAATAATCTAAATATTTATATTTATTAATATAAAATATTAATTTAGCTAGATGTAGTTAACTATAGTTTTATATAACTAACAATTTAAAAATTAATATTTTAAAATTGTTTTATCTTATAATAATACTAATACTAATAGTTATAATAACAAAGATGATAGTTTTGAATAAAAATGCTAGTTTTGAGAATTTTAATTGTAATCATAAAGATATCATGAATAATGACAATAATAATAGTTTTAATATGAACAATACCTATTTTATTATTCATAATGATTTTAATGATAATAATAATAATTATAATTTTAACAATATTCTTAATTATAACTATAATCTTAATAATATTGTCGACTAATATTTTTAGGTGACAAAAATCTATATTAGTACCTACATTAAAGATGTTAATCATAATAATAATAATAATAATAATAATAATAATAATAATAATAATAATAATAATAATAATAATAATAATAATAATAATAATAATAATAATAATAATAATAATAATAAGGTAACTACCTCTTCTTGATGGGTTTCAAAAAAAATATTCTGCCTCAATGGGTTTCGAACCTAGGACCACTCGAAAGCCCAAACAACACCTTAACCAGCTAAGCTGTGCTCGTTTTTCTGTTTTTAAACCCTCACAATTATTTATAACCGATATCTAAATATGTGTTCTTCATCTCCTTCTTCAACCCGACTGACCAGAGCTCAAACTATCATCTAAACATTCGTTACTTAATTTTAGGATTTTCAAAATATATATTCAAACCACTAGTGATTGATTAAATCAATTTAAAACAGATAATTTAAAAAAAAAAATTTATCTGTGCAGAAGTTTTGAACCCGATATGAACTCACAACCTATTTTGAATTCCAGCTCGTTTTAGAACAAGTTTATAACATCAATTAGGTAGTAAATCGTTCCTGAAATCTTTCTCAATCCCCAATTTCTCTTGAATCATAACAGAAAAGTTGAATTCGATTAAAGAACATTCGTGACCTTTTTAAATCCAAAACTTTAAACTGAGAATTCGAGTTCGATAATAAAAATTGGACCTTGATATTTTCCAGATAGTTTAAGTATTTGATTTCAAACATATATGCATTTAAGGATTTTTGAAAATCGATATTAATCAAGCTATTTATAAAGGCCTGTTTAAACAGAGGTATGCGAAGAAGTAAAAAAAAATATATATATATCTGTTTTTTTTTAATCTCGCTGCTATCTGAGGTGGGGATATATATGGAAGTCTGAAAAAGAAACGATGCTAAAAAAAATATCTGTTTGTTGGGTTGCTAGTGGTATCACGAGGTTAACAGAAAACCAGACAAAAAAAATATGTTGACAGTGATACATATACACGCGTATAACCCCTTTTTATATAATTAATATAATTAATAAATATTAATAATTAATAATCATATTAATATTATTAATACTAAAAAAATATAAAATAGAAACACTAATGATAGAAATACAAATATTATAGATGAGATAAAAGAAATTGTATCATTTCCTAATAACTAAAATATTAATAATGATAATTATTTATAAAAATGATAATTCTTAATAATAATAATGTTTAATAATAATACTGATTCTACTGCTAGTATTAATATACATGAATGTAAAAATAATAACAAGTCAATTATATTATAATTTTGTAATTCTATATATTTGTATATATATATTTATATATATACACTGTATTAAATATAACTGTAAGCATATATGTATTATATTTAGTTTATTTGATTAATTATGTATTATATTCAATATATCAGTATTAAAATTTCATAGATAATGTACAATATCTATATAGTATATATTATATTTTAATGGGTAATATAATAATACCTAATAATAATAAAGATATAATAAGTTACATGTTCCTATTTTTATATCTAATAATAAAATATAATAAGTTACATATATTAAATTATATTTTATCAATTCAAGATATTACATATACACTTTTATTTATATATATATATATATATATATATATATATATATATATATATATATATATATATATATATATATATATATATATATATATATATATATATATATATATATATATATATATATATATATATATATATATATATATATATATATTTACATTTTGTTTACACACAACAGTTCGTGAATCGTAGAGCACAGTCAAAAGGGTAACAGCTTATCCGAATATACATTTCAAAGCTTTTGAGACTCAACATTACAAACTTTGCTTATCGTGTCGGAGACATATAAAGATTAAGGTTTGAATTTGATCGGAAATTTCCGGGTCGTTACAGATATTCACAGTTTGTAATTTATGTGTTGTTATTGGGCTTTATATCTTCCCTGATATTTCAAAGTCCCTGCTTCTATCTTCTATAATCATTGTCATCCCCAGTTAATACTTCCCCCTATTTGCTGCGATTTATACTCCAATTTCTACTTCAGAGCTTTATCCCTTCGTTTCTTCTTCTTCTTCTTCTTACGATTGGGCATCTCTTGTAATGGTCCAGAATTCGCAGATATAAGTTTCAGAATGAACATTGTCAATGTCCTGAGAAAGAAACGGTAATACCACAATTTGACTTGTCAAATTACCAGAATCGCTGAGAATAGAACTATCAAGAATATATTTTCTTGATATGTTCAGAAGTTAATCAGAATGAAAGAGTTATGTAACATGACACATGATGACGTTATAATCTGTGAATCATCATGTACCATTTAGTAACTCAGCATGTCTTACTGTAATATAATCACGTTGATCAAGTGTCATTATATTATACTAACTCATGCATCAGTTCCCAACATTACTTCAATAACATTCATATTTTTAAGCTCGAAAGTTTACAGAATATAGAAACTAACAGTTTCTATATGATGTAACACTGATAGCACGAAGAGATTATTGATTTCAGATAAGAATAGTTATGAAAATATCTTCAGAAATATGGAGGATATTTGTAATGAAAGATACGATAATATCTTTGAATATTTAAAATCAGAAGATGATGGAAACTATTGTCCGCAAGGGTTTAGAGTAAGGAGCAAGATATTTGCTAAAGACTTCAGCAGGCATTGAATCATTTGGATTCTTTGAAGTCAAACTTATTCTTTGTGATTTGTCTGCGGCTTCCTTCCTAGTTTCGCATAATCCGCTTTTCGGTACTAAATTTTCTATTGAGTGTTTCCAATACTCCATTCTTTATCATCAAACTTTCGACGGTTAAGGTCGTTTATAGTTGTCTACAGTTTCTGCTGCTTCATTCAGCTTCCTCAAAATTTAGAGTATTGATTCGCAGACTGGGTGCTTTTCAGAATTTCAGAATAAAAGATCATAATTCTAAGATATAAATGTTATATGTATACATATATCTATTGATGTAGACATGCTGCGAGATTTCAAAATACTGATTGCAAATTCTCGGTAATTAGAATGGCAATTCTCGTTATAAGATGTGAATGAGTATATGATAGAGTTTCAGTGAGTATAAAGATTTTTTGGAAAGTCAAAGATCAATGGAGTTGCTGGCAAGTTTACTTCTAATGTGGTGGAATATAAACAGTTCCCTGGTAACGATGACGAAAGGTAAACTTATATATCAAAGTTATAATAAGGTTTATTCAAATGAAAAGTTGAAATTGGTTTGCTGAAGCTGTGACATAATTGGCTACTTTGAAAAGGAATTGCATGGTTATTTTTTGGTAATAGCAATGTCGAAGGAGCTAGCACAGATGCGTGTTAAATGTTTTTCTCAGGGTTCCGAGTATTTATCAGGTGCATAACTATATGCATAAATCTTTTCTTCCATGGATGTAGTGCAGTTGGTTCATCCTTTCGATTGAGGTGTTTTCAAGAATCATGAAAGATTTTGAACGCAGATTGTAATCGTCAAGATACAAATGAAGTTTAAGATGAAATCAAGTGGCAAACTTGAAGAAATGTTTAATTTCATATGTTATAATCAATATTTTAATTCATTTTTATTGTCCAATGTTGGTAGTCCACCGTTGATAGTCCAATAATTCATATATAGTTTAATATATAATATTCGAATTAATTAATACGTATCGTGACCCGTGTACATGTCTCAGACTAGATCACAACTCAAATTATATATATTATTGTAGAATCAACCTCAACCCTGTATAGAGAACTCGATCATTACTGCATATAGAGTGTCTATGGTTATTCCAAATAATATATATAAATGCGTCGATATGATATGTCAAAACCTTGTATACGTGTCCCGATATTTAAAGTGTGTAAAATAAATAACAGAAATTAAATAACGATAAATAAAGTGCGTAAAGTAAATAACAGAAATTAAATGACGATAAATAAAATTGCGAGAAAGTAAATTGCGATAATTAAATTGCGATAAATAAAATGTAATCAGTTAGCTAGGAACAATTAGTTAGGAACAATTAGTTAACAAAATTTCTCATAGTTAATTCGTTTGTTTTTCTAACAAATTTTATTTTGTCAAATGTTTTCTTCTTTATGCCACTTCTTGGATTCTGATAGGTCAAAATCCAAATATGAAATTGAATGAAAATGGTTATTCTGCGGTGAACGGATACGTATATCTGTGGATGTAAGTAGGATAGTAAATGAGTGTTGAATCAGATTCAAAGAACGTACAATGTAACTTATTAATATGAAATCTAAATATTCCTCGGGTATTACCTACCCGTTAAAATATTTTTCACCATTAACAGTTTGTACAAAAGAATTTTTAATTGCAATCTTTATGAAAACATATATACATATATAATTTCTTCAGACGTAATCATGGATTTAATGAGTCAATGTGATATTAAACTCATCAGATTTACGGCTAAAACTAGAGTACATAATCTCTAAAACATTAGAGATTACATAATTGCCATGAAGGACGAAGATAGTTTATGTAGAACAATTTGTAGAACGATGATTATACTCGAGGTACAGAATGAGATGTTGAGGCGTGTGACGTTGAAACTTGGGTTGTTGGTGAAATGTCCCGTTCTTATTGATTAAAAACGTTCCATATTAATTGATTTCGTTGCGAGGTTTTGACCTCTATATGAGACGTTTTTCAAAGACTGCATTCATTTTAAAACAAACCATAACCTTTATTTCATCAATAAAGGTTTAAAAAGCTTTACGTAGATTATCAAATAATGATAATCTAAAATATCCTGTTTACACACGACCATTACATAATGGTTTACAATACAAATATGTTACAACAAAATAAGTTTCTTGAATGCAGTTTTTACACAATATCATACAAGCATGGACTCCAAATCTCGTCCTTATTTAAGTATGCGATAGCGGAAGCTCTTAATAATCACCTGAGAATAAACATGCTTAAAACGTCAACAAAAATGTTGGTGAGTTATAGGTTTAACCTATATATATCAAATCATAATAATAGACCACAAGATTTCATATTTCAATACACATCCCATACATAGAGATACAAATCATTCATATGGTGAACACCTGGTAACCGACATTAACAAGATGCATATATAAGAATATCCCCATCATTCCGGGACACCCTTCGGATATGATATAAATTTCGAAGTACTAAAGCATCCGGTACTTTGGATGGGGTTTGTTAGGCCCAATAGATCTATCTTTAGGATTCACGTCAATTAGGGTGTCTGTTCCCTAATTCTTAGATTACCAGACTTAATAAAAAGGGGCATATTCGATTTCGATAATTCAACCATAGAATGTAGTTTCACGTACTTGTGTCTATTTTGTAAATCATTTATAAAACCTGCATGTATTCTCATCCCAAAAATATTAGATTTTAAAAGTGGGACTATAACTCACTTTCACAGATTTTTACTTCGTCGGGAAGTAAGACTTGGCCACTGGTTGATTCACGAACCTATAACAATATATACATATATATTAAAGTATGTTCAAAATATATTTACAACACTTTTAATATATTTTGATGTTTTAAGTTTATTAAGTCAGCTGTCCTCGTTAGTAACCTACAAATAGTTGTCCACAGTTAGATGTACAGAAATAAATCGATAAATATTATCTTGAATCAATCCACGACCCAGTGTATACGTATCTCAGTATTGATCACAACTCAAACTATATATATTTTGGAATCAACCCCAACCCTGTATAGCTAACTCCAACATTCACATATAGAGTGTCTATGGTTGTTCCGAAATATATATAGATGTGTCGACATGATAGGTCAAAACATTGTATACGTGTCTATGGTATCTCAAGATTACATAATATACAATACAAGTTGATTAAGTTATGGTTGGAATAGATTTGTTACCAATTTTCACGTAGCTAAAATGAGAAAAATTATCTAATCTTGTTTTACCCATAACTTCTTCATTTTAAATCCGTTTTGAGTGAATCAAATTGCTATGGTTTCATATTGAACTCTATTTTATGAATATGAACAGAAAAAGTATAGGTTTATAGTCGGAAAAATAAGTTACAAGTCGTTTTTGTAAAGGTAGTCATTTCAGTCGAAAGAACGACGTCTAGATGACCATTTTAGAAAACATACTTCCACTTTGAGTTTAACCATAATTTTTGGATATAGTTTCATGTTCATAATAAAAATCATTTTCTCAGAATAACAACTTTTAAATCAAAGTTTATCATAGTTTTTAATTAACTAACCCAAAACAGCCCGCGGTGTTACTACGACGGCGTAAATCCGGTTTTACGATGTTTTTCGTGTTTCCAGGTTTTAAATCATTAAGTTAGCATATCATATAGATATAGAACATGTGTTTAGTTGATTTTAAAAGTCAAGTTAGAAGGATTAACTTTTGTTTGCGAACAAGTTTAGAATTAACTAAACTATGGTCTAGTGATTACAAGTTTAAACCTTCGAATAAGATAGCTTTATATGTATGAATCGAATGATGTTATGAACATCATTACTACCTTAAGTTCCTTGGATAAACCTACTGGAAAATAGAAAAATGGATCTAGCTTCAACGGATCCTTGGATGGCTCGATATGTTTACTTATCATATTATCATGTTAACTATATATATATCCATATATATGTCATCATATAGTTTTTACAAGTTTTAACGTTCGTGAATCACCGGTCAACTTGGGTGGTCAATTGTCTATATGAAACATATTTCAATTAATCAAGTCTTAACAAGTTTGATTGCTTAACATGTTGGAAACATTTAATCATGTAAATATCAATCTCAATTAATATATATATACATGGAAAAGTTCGGGTCACTACAGTACCTACCCGTTAAATAAATTTCGTCCCGAAATTTTAAGCTGTTGAAGGTGTTGACGAATCTTCTGGAAATAGATGCGGGTATTTCTTCTTCATCTGATCTTCACACTCCCAGGTGAACTCGGGTCCTCTACGAGCATTCCATCGAACCTTAACAATTGGTATCTTGTTTTGCTTAAGTCTTTTAACCTCACGATCCATTATTTCGACGGGTTCTTCGATGAATTGAAGTTTTTCGTTGATTTGGATTTCATCTAACGGAATAGTGAGATCTTCTTTAGCAAAACATTTCTTCAAATTCGAGACGTGGAAAGTGTTATGTACAGCCGCGAGTTGTTGAGGTAACTCAAGTCGATAAGCTACTGGTCCGACACGATCAATAATCTTGAATGGTCCAATATACCTTGGATTTAATTTCCCTCGTTTACCAAATCGAACAACGCCTTTCCAAGGTGCAACTTTAAGCATGACCATCTCTCCAATTTCAAATTCTATATCTTTTCTTTTAATGTCAGCGTAGCTCTTTTGTCGACTTTGGGCGGTTTTCAACCGTTGTTGAATTTGGATGATCTTCTCGGTAGTTTCTTGTATAATCTCCGGACCCGTAATCTGTCTATCCCCCACTTCACTCCAACAAATCAGAGACCTGCACTTTCTACTATAAAGTGCTTCAAACGGCGCCATCTCAATGCTTGAATGGTAGCTATTGTTGTAGGAAAATTCTTCTAACGGTAGATGTCGATCCCAACTGTTTCCGAAATCAATAACACATGCTCGTAGCATGTCTTCAAGCGTTTGTATCGTCCTTTCACTCTGCCCATCAGTTTGTGGATGATAGGTAGTACTCATGTCTAGACGAGTTACTAATGCTTGCTGTAATGTCTGCCAGAATCTTGAAATAAATCTGCCATCCCTATCAGAGATGATAGAGATTGGTATTCCATGTCTGGAGACGACTTCCTTCAAATACAGTCGTGCTAACTTCTCCATCTTGTCATCTTCTCTTATTGGCAGGAAGTGTGCTGATTTGGTGAGACGATCAACTATTACCCAAATAGTATCAAAACCACTTGCAGTCCTTGGCAATTTAGTGATGAAATCCATGGTAATGTTTTCCCATTTCCATTCCGGGATTTCGGGTTGTTGAAGTAGACCTGATGGTTTCTGATGCTCAGCTTTGACCTTAGAACACGTCAAACATTCTCCTACATATTTAGCAACATCGGCTTTCATACCCGGCCACCAAAAATGTTTCTTGAGATCCTTGTACATCTTCCCCGTTCCAGGATGTATTGAGAATCTGGTTTTATGAGCTTCTCTAAGTACCATTTCTCTCATATCTCCAAATTTTGGTACCCAAATCCTTTCAGCCCTATACCAGGTTCTGTCTTCCCGAATATTAAGATGCTTCTCCGATCCTTTGGGTATTTCATCCTTTAAATTTCCCTCTTTTAAAACTCTTTGTTGCGCCTCCTTTATTTGAGTAGTAAGGTTATTATGAATCATTATATTCATAGATTTTACTCGAATGGGTTCTCTATCCTTTCTGCTCAAGGCATCGGCTACCACATTTGCCTTCCCAGGGTGGTAACGAATCTCAAAGTAATAATCATTCAACAATTCAATCCACCTACGCTGCCTCATATTCAGTTGTTTCTGATTAAATATGTGTTGAAGACTTTTGTGGTCGGTATATATAATACTTTTGACCCCATATAAGTAGTGCTTCCAAGTCTTTAATGCAAAAACAACCGCGCCTAATTCCAAATCATGCATCGTATAATTTTGTTCGTGAATCTTCAATTGTCTAGACGCATAAGCAATCACCTTCGTTCGTTGCATTAATACACAACTGAGACCTTGCTTTGATGCGTCACAATAAATCACAAAATCATCATTCCCTTCAGGCAATGACAATATAGGTGCCGTAGTTAGCTTTTTCTTCAATAACTGAAACGCTTTCTCTTGTTCATCATTCCATTCAAATTTCTTCCCTTTATGCGTTAATGCAGTCAAGGGTTTTGCTATTCTGGAAAAGTCTTGGATGAACCTTCTGTAGTAACCAGCTAGTCCTAAAAACTGGCGTATGTGTTTCGGAGTTTTCGGGGTTTCCCACTTTTCAACAGTTTCTATCTTTGCCAGATCCACCTTAATACCTTCTTTGTTCACTATGTGACCGAGGAATTGAACTTCTTCCAACCAAAATGCACACTTTGAAAACTTAGCGTACAATTCTTCCTTCTTCAATACTTCTAACACCTTTCTCAAATGTTCACCGTGTTCTTAGTCATTCTTTGAGTAAATAAGTATGTCATCAATGAAAACAATGACAAACTTGTCAAGGTATGGTCCACACACTCGGTTCATAAGGTCCATGAACACAGCTAGTGCATTAGTTAAACCAAACGGCATGACCATAAACTCGTAATGACCGTAACGTGTTCTGAAAGCAGTCTTTGGAATATCATCTTCTTTCACCCGCATTTGATGATACCCGGAACGTAAGTCAATCTTTGAATAAACAGACGAGCCTTGTAGTTGATCAAATAAGTCGTCGATTCTCGGTAGTGGGTAGCGGTTCTTGATGGTAAGTTTGTTCAACTCTCGGTAGTCGATACACAACCTGAATGTACCATCTTTCTTCTTGACAAACAAAACAGGAGCTCCCCACGGTGATGTGCTTGGTCGAATGAAACCACGCTCTAAAAGTTCTTGTAATTGGCTTTGCAGTTCTTTCATCTCACTGGGTGTGAGTCTGTAAGGAGCACGAGCTATTTGTGCAGCTCCTGGTACAAGATCTATTTGAAATTCAACAGATCGATGTGGGGGTAATCCCGGTAATTCTTTCGGAAATACATCGGGAAATTCTTTTGCAATGGGAACATCATTGATGCTCTTTTCTTCAGTTTGTACTTTCTCGACGTGTGCTAGAACAGCATAGCAACCTTTTCTTATTAGTTTTTGTGCCTTCAAATTACTAATAAGATGTAGCTTCGTGTTGCCCTTTTCTCCGTACACCATTAAGGGTTTTCCTTTTTCTCGTATAATGCGAATTGCATTTTCGTAACAAACGATCTCTGCTTTCACTTCTTTCAACCAGTCCATACCGATTATCACATCAAAACTCCCTAACTCTACTGGTATCAAATCAATCTTAAATGTTTCGCTAACCAGTTTAATTTCTCGATTCTGACATATATTATCTGCTGAAATTAATTTACCATTTGCTAATTCGAGTAAAAATTTACTATCCAAAGACGTCAATGGACAACTTAATTTAGCACAAAAATCTCTACTCATATAGCTTCTATCCACACCCGAATCAAATAAAACGTAAGCAGATTTGTTGTCAATAAGAAACGTACCCGTAACAAGCTCCGGGTCTTCCTGTGCCTCTGCCGCATTAATATTGAAAACTCTTCCGCGGCCTTGTCCATTTGTGTTCTCCTGGTTCGGGCAATTTCTAATAATGTGGCCCGGTTTTCCACATTTATAACAAACTACATTGGCATAACTTGCTCCGACACTAATTGCTCCGCCATTACTCGTTCCGACACCATTTATTCCTTTCGTTCTATTAACCCCTGGTCCGTAGACCTCACACTTCACCGCGCTATGACCATTTCTTTTACACTTGTTGCAAAATTTGGTGCAGAACCCCGAGTGATACTTTTCACACCTTTGACATAGCTGCTTCTGATTGTTGTTGTTGTTGTTGTTGCGGTTATTATTGTTGTTGGGATGATTGTTGTAGTTGCTGTTGTTGTTGTTGTTGTTGTTGTTGTTGTTGTTGTTGGGCCGTTTGTTGTAGTTGCGATTGATGTTGCGATTGTTGGGATAATTGTTGCGATTATTGTTGTAATTGCTGTTGTTGTTGTATTGGTGATTCTTATCACCGTTTTCCTCCCACTTTCTTTTGACTTGCTTCACATTGGCCTCTTCAGCAGTCTGTTCTTTAATTCTTTCTTCAATCTGGTTCACTAGTTTGTGAGCCATTCTACATGCCTGTTGTATGGAGGCGGGCTCGTGTGAACTTATATCTTCTTGGATTCTTTCCGGTAATCCTTTCACAAACGCGTCGATCTTCTCTTCCTCATCTTCGAATGCTCCTGGACACAATAGGCACAATTCTGTGAATCGTCTTTCGTACGTGGTAATATCAAATCCTTGGGTTCGTAACCCTCTAAGTTCTGTCTTGAGCTTATTGACCTCGGTTCTGGGACGGTACTTCTCGTTCATCAAGTGCTTGAATGCTGACCACGGTAGTGCGTACGCATCGTCTTGTCCCACTTGCTCTAGATAGGTATTCCACCATGTTAACGCAGAACCTGTGAAGGTATGCGTAGCGTACTTCACTTTATCCTCTTCAGTACACTTACTTATGGCAAACACTGATTCGACCTTCTCGGTCCACCGTTTCAATCCGATCGGTCCTTCGGTTCCATCAAATTCCAAAGGTTTGCAGGCAGTGAATTCTTTGTAGGTGCATCCTACACGATTTCCTGTACTGCTAGATCCAAGGTTATTGTTGGTATGTAGCGCAGCCTGTACTGCGGCTATGTTTGAAGCTAGAAAAGTACGGAATTCCTCTTCATTCATATTCACGGTGTGTCGAGTAGTCGGTGCAATTTCCTTCAAAATAGTCAAATGGAACAAGTTAATCATACAGAATATTAAGAGTAGTTAATAGTATTTCGTAGCATAATATGAACTCATTTATAAAAGCTTTTTCTTCATATTAGCATTTTATAAGTTTAAATTCGGATAGTACCTACCCGTTCAGTTCATACTTAGTAGCTAATATACAATTCAACTACTACAATTCTATATGAAAAACTGATTATAATAATATTTCGCGTTCAAACTTTTACACAATATTTTACAAACTTACAATACCGCTTATTTTACATATAGCATGAAATATAGCACACAATAAATTTGATACAAGATGGTTGTGAAGATAATTCTAGCTAGTACACAAGTCGTTCAGCAAAGGCAATAAAGACACGTAATTCATACGTCCAGAAACAAGTCATGCATTCTGGTTTTACTAGGACTACTTCCCATCCTTGGTCTTGTGGAACATAACCGTTATGGCCGTTGATAAGACAGCGTGTTGTAACGTCGTCAAAGGGACGAGGGTTACGTAATGTCCAACAGTCCCGTAACAATCTAAAACCTCATTTCTTACCCCAATTACCGACTCCGTCACTTGTGGGAACGTTTTGTTTAACAGTTGTAGCCCGATGTTCTTGTTCTCACTTTGGTGAGAAGCGAACATTACTAATCCGTAAGCATAACATGCTTCTTTATGTTGCATGTTAGCCGCTTTTTCTAAATCACGAAGTCCAATATTCGGATATATTGAGTCAAAATAATTTCTTAACCCATTGCGTAAAATAGCATTTGGGTTCCCCGCAATATATGCGTCAAAGTAAACACATCGTAACTTATGGATTTCCCAATGTGATATCCCCCATCTTTCGAACGAAAGCCTTTTATAAACCAAGGCATTCTTGGAACGTTCTTCGAATGTCTTACAAACTGATCTCGCCTTAAATAGTTGTGCTGAAGAATTCTGACCGACTCTAGACAAGATTTCATCAATCATGTCTCCGGGTAGGTCTCTTAAAATATTGGGTTGTCTATCCATTTTGTGTTTTTATACTGTAAAATAGACAAGAGTTAGATTCATAAAAAAATACTTATTAATACAAGCAATTTTTACATATATCATAAAGCATAAGCACACTATATTACATATATTACACCACACGAATACAACTATCTTATTCCGACTTGCTTGTTTCTTCTTCTTCGGTTTTAGTTCGTTTTGCCAAGTTTCTAGGGATATATGATGTTCCCCTAATACGAGCCGTAGTTTTCCACATTGGTTTAGAAAAACCTGGTGGTTTAGAGGTTCCCGGGTCATTGTTACAACTTAAGGACTTCGGGGGTTGACGATACATATAAAGTTCATCGGGGTTGGAATTAGATTTCTCTATTTTTATGCCCTTTCCCTTATTATTTTCTTTTGCCTTTTTAAATTCAGTTGGGGTAATTTCTATAACATCATCGGAATTCTCGTCGGAATCCGATTCATCGGAGAATTGGTTATCCTCCCAATATTTTGCTTCCTTGGCGGAAACACCATTGACCATAATTAACCTTGGTCGGTTGGTTGAGGATTTTCTTTTACTTAACCGTTTTATTATTTCCTCCACCGGTTCTATTTCTTCATCCGGTTCCGATTCTTCTTCCAGTTTCGATTCTTCTTCCGGTTCCGATTCTTCTTCCGGTTCCGACTCTTCTTCCGGTTCCTCTTCGGGAACTTGTGAATCAGTCCACGAATCATTCCAATTTACATTTGACTCTTCATTATTATTAGGTGAGTCAATGGGACTTGTTCTAGAGGTAGACATCTATCACATAATATCAAACGCGTTAAGAGATTAATATATCACATAATATTCACATGTTAAAAATATATAGTTTCCAACAAAATTTGTTAAGCAATCATTTTTCAAGTAAACACGGTCGAAGTCCAGACTCACTAATGCATCCTAACAAACTCGATAAGACACACTAATGCAAAATTCTGGTTCTCTAAGACCAACGCTCGGATACCAACTGAAATGTCCCGTTCTTATTGAATAAAAACGTTCCATATTAATTGATTTCGTTGCGAGGTTTTGACCTCTATATGAGACATTTTTCAAAGACTGCATTCATTTTAAAACAAACCATAACCTTTATTTTATCAATAAAGGTTTAAAAAGCTTTACGTAGATTATCAAATAATGATAATCTAAAATATCCTGTTTACACCCGACCATTACATAATGGTTTACAATACAAATATGTTACAACAAAATAAGTTTCTTGAATGCAGTTTTTACACAATATCATACAAGCATGGACTCCAAATCTCGTCCTCATTTAAGTATGCGACAGCGGAAGCTCTTAATAATCACCTGAGAATAAACATGCTTAAAACGTCAACAAAAATGTTGGTGAGTTATAGGTTTAACCTATATATATCAAATCATAATAATAGACCACAAGATTTCATATTTCAATACACATCCCATACATAGAGATAAAAATCATTCATATGGTGAACACCTGGTAACCGACATTAATAAGATGCATATATAAGAATATCCCCATCATTCCGGGACACCCTTCGGATATGATATAAATTTCGAAGTACTAAAGCATCCGGTACTTTGGATGGGGTTTGTTAGGCCCAATAGATCTATCTTTAGGATTCGCGTCAATTAGGGTGTCTGTTCCCTAATTCTTAGATTACCAGACTTAATAAAAAGGGGCATATTCGATTTCGATAATTCAACCATAGAATGTAGTTTCACGTACTTGTGTCTATTTTGTAAATCATTTATAAAACCTGCATGTATTCTCATCCCAAAAATATTAGATTTTAAAAGTGGGACTATAACTCACTTTCACAGATTTTTACTTCGTCGGGAAGTAAGACTTGGCCACTGGTTGATTCACGAACCTATAACAATATTTACATATATATCAAAGTATGTTCAAAATATATTTACAACACTTTTAATATATTTTGATGTTTTAAGTTTATTAAGTCAGCTGTCCTCGTTAGTAACCTACAACTAGTTGTCCACAGTTAGATGTACAGAAATAAATCGATAAATATTATCTTGAATCAATCCACGACCCAGTGTATACGTATCTCAGTATTGATCACAACTCAAACTATATATATTTTGGAATAAACCTCAACCCTGTATAGCTAACTCCAACATTCACATATAGAGTGTCTATGGTTGTTCCGAAATATATATAGATGTGTCGACATGATAGGTCGAAACATTGTATACGTGTCTATGGTATCTCAAGATTACATAATATACAATACAAGTTGATTAAGTTATGGTTGGAATAGATTTGTTACCAATTTTCACGTAGCTAAAATGAGAAAAATTATCCAATCTTGTTTTACCCATAACTTCTTCATTTTAAATCCATTTTGAGTGAATCAAATTGCTATGGTTTCATATTGAACTATATTTTATGAATCTAAACAGAAAAAGTATAGGTTTATTGTCGGAAAAATAAGTTACAAGTCATTTTTGTAAAGGTAGTCATTTCAGTCGAAAGAACGACGTCTAGATGACCATTTTAGAAAACATACTTCCACTTTGAGTTTAACCATAATTTTTGGATATAGTTTCATGTTCATAATAAAAATCATTTTCTCAGAATAACAACTTTTAAATCAAAGTTTATCATAGTTTTTAATTAACTAACCCAAAACAGCCCGCGGTGTTACTACGACGGCGTAAATCCGGTTTTACGATGTTTTTCGTGTTTCCAGGTTTTAAATCATTAAGTTAGCATATCATATAGATATAGAACATGTGTTTAGTTGATTTTAAAAGTCAATTTAGAAGGATTAACTTTTGTTTGCGAACAAGTTTAGAATTAACTAAACTATGTTCTAGTGATTACAAGTTTAAACCTTCGAATAAGATAGCTTTATATGTATGAATCGAATGATGTTATGAACATCATTACTACCTTAAGTTCCTTGGATAAACCTACTGGAAAAAGAAAAATGGATCTAGCTTCAACGGATCCTTGGATGGCTCGAAGTTCTTGATGCAGAATCATGACACGAAAACAAGTTCAAGTAAGATCATCACTTGAAATAAGATTGTTATAGTTATAGAAATTGAACCAAAGTTTGAATATGATTATTACCTTGTATTAGAATGATAACCTACTATAAGAAACAAAGATTTCTTAAGGTTGGATGATCACCTTACAAGATTGGAAGTGAGCTAGCAAACTTGAAATTATTCTTGATTTTATGTAACTAGAACTTGTAGAATTTATGAAGAACACTTAGAACTTGAAGATAGAACTTGAGAGAGATCAATTAGATGAAGAAAATTGAAGAATGAAAGTGTTTGTAGGTGTTTTTGGTCGTTGGTGTATGGATTAGATATAAAGGATATGTAATTTTGTTTCAATGTAAATAAGTCATGAATGATTACTCATATTTTTGTTATTTTATGAGATATTTCATGCTAGTTGCCAAATGATGGTTCCCACATGTGTTAGGTGACTCACATGGGCTGCTAAGAGCTGATCATTGGAGTGTATATACCAATAGTACATACATCTAAAAGCTGTATATTGTACGAGTACGAATACGGGTGCATACGAGTAGAATTGTTGATGAAACTGAACGAGGATGTAATTGTAAGCATTTTTATTAAGTAGAAGTATTTTGATAAGTGTATTGAAGTCTTTCAAAAGTGTATAAATACATATTAAAACACTACATGTATATACATTTTAACTGAGTCGTTAAGTCATCGTTAGTCGTTACATGTAAGTGTTGTTTTGAAACCTTTAGGTTAACGATCTTGTTAAATGTTGTTAACCCAATGTTTATAATATCAAATGAGATTTTAAATTATTATATTATCATGTATGAATATCTCTTAATATGATATATATACATTAAATGTCTTTACAACGATAATCGTTACATATATGTCTCGTTTAAAAATCATTAAGTTAGTAGTCTTGTTTTTACATATGTAGTTCATTGTTAATATACTTAATGATATGTTTACTTATCATATTATCATGTTAACTATATATATATATCCATATATATGTCATCATATAGTTTTTACAAGTTTTAACGTTCGTGAATCACCGGTCAACTTGGGTGGTCAATTGTCTATATGAAACATATTTCAATTAATCAAGTCTTAACAAGTTTGATTGCTTAACATGTTGGAAACATTTAATCATGTAAATATCAATCTCAATTAATATATATATACATGGAAAAGTTTGGGTCACAACAGTTGGTGGTAATGGTATTGATGTTAGCGGTACTGTTGGTGCCGGTGATTTTATTGAAGCTGGTATGTTTTGCACCATATTTTCCAGGACTACAACTCGGGTGCGAAGCTCGTTGATTTCTTATATTATTCCGGGATGATTATTGGTTGGAACGAGCGAATGAATAAGGTTTAGAATTTTAGATAGAATATAATCGTGGCGAGATACTCTAGAGATGAGTGTGAAAATGGTGTTTCAGACAGGTTCGTCGGTAAGTGCTTCAGGTTCTTCACCAAGAGGTGAATTTGGTGGATGGAAAGGCTCGCCTTCTTCGCGTCCCATGGATTAAGTCAACTACGAACCCATCCTCAATTCATCCAGAATAGATGATAGCTAAATGGTTGATCCATTCCGGTTATACTACTTTCGGAGCTCGAGTGAAAATCTATGTCGGAATAGCTGTCGGAATAACTATCAGAATAGTTATCAAAATCTAAGGAACTCGAATTGGTTGAGGGATTCATCTCGTACGATCAGATGAATGATTTTCGATAAGAAATAGATTATAGGATGTAGATTAGTACCCTGCAATACATAATTTACATATGCATATATAATACTAAAATCCCATAAGTTACGGAGGAATCTACGGAAGCTGTCAGGCAAAGGTAACAATAACAGATATGCTAAGATATGAATTAGCAGATATGCTAAGATATGAATTTTGTCTATACACTAATCATGCAATCAATGCAATAAGATGTGTCTAGACTAAGGATGATAAGCAGGTAATTTTTTGACAAGAATTGATAAGCAAAAACTTTTGACATGCAGACCAGGTTCAAGTCCAGACTCATTAATGTAACCTAACAACTACTAGGTCGAAGTTCAGACTCACTAATGCATCCTAACAACTACCTGTTAGACACACTAATGCAGACCTGGTTCACTAAGACCACCGCTCTGATACCACATGTCATACCCCGTCCAAAACCTTCTTGAACGAATACAATAACATCTGGTACCATCGCGATGAACTGACTTCTATATGCCATAAACGACTCCCTGTAATATCTTTAACATGAGCAAATGCACAGCGGAAGGTTTCTTTCATACCTGAGAATAAACATGCTTAAAAGTGTCAACCAAAAGGTTGGTGAGTTCATTAGTTTAACATAAATAATCATTTCATAATTTTAATAGACCACAAGATTTCATATTTCCATTTCTCATAAACATACATCCCATGCATAGAGACAAAAATATCATTCATATGGATTGAATACCTGGTAACCGACATTCACAATATGCATATAAGAATATCCCCATCATTCCGGGATCCTCCTTCGGACATGATATAAATTTCGAAGTACTAAAGCATCCGGTACTTTGGATGGGGCTTGTTGGGCCCGATAGATCTATCTTTAGGATTCGTGTCAATTAGGGTGTCTGTTCCCTAATTCTTAGATTACCAGACTAAAAAGGGGCATATTCGATTTCGATAATTCAACCATATAATGTAGTTTCAATTACTTGTGTCTATTTCGTAAAACAGTTATAAAAGTTGCGCATGTATTCTCAGCCCAAAAATATAAAGGGTAAAAAGGCAAATGAAACTCACCTAATGTATTTTGTAGTAAAAATACATAAGACAACATCGGACAACTAAACAATGCAAGGTTGGCCTCGGATTCATGAACCTATATCATTTGTATATTTATCAATACTCATAATCGTAGTCGAATAAATATATATATTTATATAAATTTATTAGTTATATCCTTCTTATATTGGTAATATATATATATATATATATATATATATATATATATATATATATATATATATATATATATAAATATTTCTTATATTCATTTTGGTATATAAAATATTAATTTTGTTATTTTACAAGTATCAAATATATATATATATATATATATATATATATATATATATATATATATATATATATATATATATATATATATATATATATATATATATATATATATATATATATATATATATATATATATATATATATATATATATATCTAATTTGTTTGTTAAAAGTAATAATTATAATGATACTACAATTATATTAATATTAGTAAGAATGATAATAATTATAATATTTAATATTATTAATAAAGGTAATGATGTTTATAATTATATTAGTGATAATGATATTAATACTAATAACTGTAAAAATATTTACTTTACTGTTAATGACATTTATGATAATGATTTTAGTAATTTTGTAATAATAATACTCCTGATAACATTAATAATAATATTTATAATGTTTTGATAAAATTATTAATAGTAATGATACATAATGATAATACTAATAATAATAATAATAATAATAATAATAATAATAATAATAATAATAATAATAATAATAATAATAATAATAATAATAATAATAATAATAATAATAATAATAATAATAATAATAATAATAATGGAAATAGAAGTAAAAGTATATACCCTTTCAAGAGAATATTTTTCTCAAAAGAAATGTCCTATGCAAGACTCGAACTCGAGACCTCTCGGTAAACACCCACTAACATCTTAAACCATCACGTTGTGTGCCATTTTTCTGACAAATTACTAGCTTTAGAATAAATATATACCTCGTCTTTCAACAGCAAACACTACTGGATCTCGGCCCAATCGAAGTTAATAAGAAGTCCACTACGAAAAATAACATGTTGGGCTTTAGGAGCCCAATAATGTAGTGACCCGAACTTTTCCATGTTTATATATATATTAAATGAAATTGTTATTTACATGATTAAGTGTTTCCAACATGTTAAGCAATCAAACTTGTTAAGACTTGATTAATTGAAATAGGTTTCATATAGACAATTGACCACCCAAGTTGACCGGTGATTCACGAACGTTAAAACTTGTAAAAACTATACGATGACATATATATGGTTATATATATAGTTAACATGATTTTATTATAAGTATGTATCTCATTAGGTATGTTAACAATGAGTTATATATATAAAAATGAGACTATTAATTTAAGAAACTCGAAAACGATATATATAACGATTATCGTTATAACAACGTCTTACTAGGTACATATGAATCATATTAAGATATTGATACACTTGGTTAATTATGTTAAATGATAAGTAAATATATTATTAAGTGTATTAACAATGAAATACATATGTAAAAATAAGACTACTAACTTAATGATTTCGAAACGAGACATATATGTAACGATTATCGTTGTAACGGCATTTAACTGTATATATATCATACTAAGATATATTATATATCATAATATCATGATAATATAAAAATTTAACATCTCATTTGTTATAATAAACAATGGGTTAACAACCTTCAACAAGATCGTTAACCTAAAGGTTTCAAAACAACATTTACATGTAACGACTAACGATGACTTAACGACTCAGTTAAAATGTATATACATGTAGTGTTTTAATATGTATTCATACACTTTTGAAAGACTTCAAGACACTTATCAAAATACTTCTACTTAACAAAAATGCTTACAATTACATCCTCGTTCAGTTTCATCAACAATTCTACTCGTATGCACCCGTATTCGTACTCGTACAATACACAGCTTTTAGATGTATGTACTATTGGTATATACACTCCAATGATCAGCTCTTAGCAGCCCATGTGAGTCACCTAACACATGTGGGAACCATCATTTGGCAACTAGCATGAAATATCTCATAAAATTACAAAAATATGAGTAATCATTCATGACTTATTTACATGAAAATAAAATTACATATCCTTTATATCTAATCCATACACCAATGACCAAAAACACCTACAAACACTTTCATTCTTCAATTTTCTTCATCTAATTGATCTCTCTCAAGTTCTATCTTCAAGTTCTAAGTGTTCTTCATAAATTCCAAAAGTTCTAGTTTCATAATCATCCAAGATCAAGAAACCTTTGTTACTTACAGTAGGTTATCTTTCTAATACAAGGTAATAATCATATTCAAACTTTAATTCAATTTCTATAACTATAACAATCTTATTTCGAGTGGAAATCTTACTTGAAATTGTTTTCGTGTCATGATTCTGCTTCAAGAACTTTCAAGCCATCCAAGGATCCTTTGAAGCTAGATCTATTTTTCTCATTTCCAGTAGGTTTATCCAAGGAACTTGAGGTAGTAATGATGTTCATAACATCATTCGATTCATACATATAAAGCTATCTTATTCGAAGGTTTAAACTTGTAATCACTAGAACATAGTTTAGTTAATTCTAAACTTGTTCGCAAATAAAAGTTAATCCTTCTAACTTGACTTTTAAAATCAACTAAACACATGTTCTATATCTATATGATATGCTAACTTAATGATTTAAAACCTGGAAACACGAAAAACACCGTAAAACCGGATTTACGCCGTCGTAGTAACACCGCGGGCTGTTTTGGGTTAGTTAATTAAAAACTATGATAAACTTTGATTTAAAAGTTGTTATTATGGAAAAATGATTTTTATTATGAACATGAAACTATATCCAAAAATTATGGTTAAACTCAAAGTGGAAGTATGTTTTTCTAAAATGGTCATCTAGACGTCGTTTTTTCGACTGAAATGACTACCTTTACAAAAACGACTTGTAACTTATTTTTCCGACTATAAACCTATACTTTTTCTATTTAGATTCATAAAATAGAGTTCAATATGAAACCATAACAATTTGATTCACTCAAAACGGATTTAAAATGAAGAAGTTATGGGTAAAACAAGATTGGATAATTTTTCTCATTTTAGCTACGTGAAAATTGGTAACAAATCTATTCCAACCATAACTTAATCAACTTGTATTGTATATTATGTAATCTTGAGATACCATAGACACGTATACAATGTTTTGACCTATCATGTCGACACATCTATATATATTTCGGAACAACCATAGACACTCTATATGTGAATGTTAGAGTTAGCTATACAGGGTTGAGGTTGATTCCAAAATATATATAGTTTGAGTTGTGATCAATACTGAGATACGTATACACTGGGTTGTGGATTGATTCAAGATAATATTTATCGATTTATTTCTGTACATCTAACTGTGGACAACTAGTTGTAGGTTACTAACGAGGACAGCTGATTTAATAAACTTAAAACATCAAAATATATTAAAAGTGTTGTAAATATATTTTGAACATACTTTGATATATATGTATATATTGTTATAGGTTCGTGAATCAACCAGTGGCCAAGTCTTACTTCCCGACGAAGTAAAAATCTGTGAAAGTGAGTTATAGTCCCACTTTTAAAATCTAATATTTTTGGGATGAGAATACATGCAGGTTTTATAAATGATTTACAAAATAGACACAAGTACGTGAAACTACATTCTATGGTTGAATTATCGAAATCGAATATGCCTCTTTTTATTAAGTCTGGTAATCTAAGAATTAGGGAACAGACACCCTAATTGACGCGAATCCTAAAGATAGATCTATTGGGCCTAACAAACCCCATCCAAAGTACCGGATGCTTTAGTACTTCGAAATTTATATCATATCCGAAGGGTATCCCGGAATGATGGGGATATTCTTATATATGAATCATGTTAATGTGGGTTACCAGGTGTTCACCATATGAATGATTTTTATCTCTATGTATGGGATGTGTATTGAAATATGAAATCGTGTGGTCTATTGTTAAGATTTGATATATATAGGTTAAACCTATAACTCACCAACATTTTTGTTGACGTTTAAAGCATGTTTATTCTCAGGTGAATACTAAGAGCTTCCGCTGTTGCATACTAAAATAAGGACAAGATTTGGAGTCCATGTTTGTATGATATTGTGTAAAAACTGCATTCAAGAAACTGATTTCGATGTAACATATTTGTATTGTAAACCATTATGTAATGGTCGTGTGTAAACAGGATATTTTAGATTATCATTATTTGATAATCTACGTAAAGCTTTTTAAACCTTTATTTATGAAATAAAGGTTATGGTTTGTTTTAAAAATGAATGCAGTCTTTGAAAAACGTCTCATATAGAGGTCAAAACCTCGCAACGAAATCAATTAATATGGAACGTTTTTAATCAATAAGAACGGGACATTTCAGTTGGTATCCGAACGTTGGTCTTAGAGAACCAGAATTTTACATTAGTGTGTCTTATCAAGTTTGTTAGGATGCATTAGTGAGTCTGGACTTCGACCATGTTTACTTGAAAAATGATTGCTTAACAAATTTTGTTGGAAACTATATATTTTTAACATGTGAATATTATGTGATATATTAATCTCTTAACGCGTTTGATATTATGTGATAGATGTCTACCTCTAGAACAAGTCCCATTAACTCACCTAATAATAATGAAGAGTCAAATGTAAATTGGAATGATTCGTGGACTGATTCACAAGTTCCCGAAGAGGAACCGGAAGAAGAACCGGAACCGGAAGAAGAATCAGAACCGGAAGAGGAGGAACCGGAGGAGGAAATAGAACCGGTGGGGGAAATAATAAAACGGTTAAGTAAAAGAAAATCCTCAACCAACCGACCAAGGTTAATTATGGTCAATGGTGTTTCCGCCAAGAAGCAAAATATTGGGAGGATTACCAATTCTCCGATGAATCGGATTCCGACGAGAATTCCGATGATGTTATAGAAATTACCCCAACTGAATTTAAAAAGGTAAAAGAAAATAATAAGGGAAAGGGCATAAAAATAGAGAAATCTAATTCCAACCCCGACGAACTTTATATGTATCGTCAACCCCCGAAGCCCTTAAGTTGTAACAATGACCCGGGAACCTCTAAACCACCAGGTTTTTCTAAACCAATGTGGAAAATGACGGCTCGTATTAGGGGAACATCATATATCCCTAGAAACTTGGCAAACGAACCAAAACCAAAGAAGAAGAAACGAGCGAGTCGGAATAAGATAGTTGTATTCGTGTGGTGTAATATATGTAATATAGTGTGCTTATGCTTTATGATATATGTAAAAATTGCTTGTATTAATAAGTAATTTTTTTATGAATCTAACTCTTGTCTATTTTACAGTTTAAAAACACAAAATGGATAGACAACCCAATATTTTAAGAGACCTACCCGGAGACATGATTGACGAAATCTTGTCTAGAGTCGGTCAGAATTCCTCGGCACAACTATTTATGGCAAAATCAGTTTGTAAGACATTCGAAGAACGTTCCAAGAATGCCTTGGTTTATAAAAGGCTTTCATTAGAAAGATGGGGGATATCACATTGGGAAACCCATAAGTTACGATGTGTTTACTTTGACGCATATATTGCGGGGAACCCAAATGCTATTTTACGCAACGGGTTAAGAAATTATTTTAACTCAATGTATCCGAATATAGGACTTCATGATTTAGAAAAAGCGGCTAACATGCAACATAAAGAAGCATGCTATGCTTACGGGTTAGTAATGTTCGCTTCTCACCAAAGTGAGAAAAAGAACATCGGGCTACAACTATTAAACAAAACGTTCCCATAAGTGACGGAGTCGGTAATTGGGGTAAGAAATGAGGTTTTTAGGTTATTACGAGACTGTTGGTCATTACGTAACCCTCGTCCCTTTGACGACGTTACAACATGCTGTCTTATCAACGGCCATAATGGTTATGTTCCACAAGACCAAGGATGGGAAGTAGTCCTAGTAAAACCAGAATGCATGACTTGTTTCTGGACATATGAATTACGTGTCTTTATTGCCTTTGCTGAACGACTTGTGTACTAGCTAGAATTATCTTCACAACTATCTTGTATCAAAGTTATTGTGTGCTATATTTCATGCTTTATGTAAAATAAGCGGTATTGTAAGTTTGTAAAATATTGTATAAAAGTTTGAACGCGAAATATTATTATAATCAGTTTTTCATATAGAATTGTAGTAGTTGAATTGTATATTAGCTACTAAGTATGAACTTAACGGGTAGGTACTACCCGAATTTAAACTTATAAAACGCTAATATGAAGAAAAAGCTTTTATAAATGAGTTCATATTATGCTACGAAATACTATTAACTACTCTTAATATTCTGTATGATTAACTTGTTCCATTTGACTATTTTGAAGGAAATGGCACCGACTACTCGACACACCGTGAATATGAATGAAGAGGAATTCCGTACTTTTCTAGCTTCAAATATAGCCGCAGTACAGGCTGCGCTACATACCAACAATAACCTTGGATCTAGCAGTACAGGAAATCGTGTAGGATGCACCTACAAAGAATTCACTGCCTGCAAACCTTTGGAATTTGATGGAACCGAAGGACCGATCGGATTGAAATGGTGGACCGAGAAGGTCGAATCGGTGTTTGCCATAAGTAAGTGTACTGAAGAGGACAAAGTGAAGTACGCTACGCATACCTTCACAGGTTCTGCGTTAACATGGTGGAATACCTATCTAGAGCAAGTGGGACAAGATGATGCGTACGCACTACCGTGGTCAGCATTCAAGCACTTGATGAACGAGAAGTACCGTCCCAGAACCGAGGTCAATAAGCTCAAGACAGAACTTAGAGGGTTACGAACCCAAGTATTTGATATTACCACGTACGAAATACAATTCACAGAATTGTGCCTATTGTGTCCGGGAGCGTTCGAAGATGAGGAAGAGAAGATCGACGCGTTTGTGAAAGGATTACCGGAAAGAATCCAAGAAGATATAAGTTCACATGAGCCCGCCTCCATACAACAGGCATGTAGAATGGCTCACAAACTAGTGAACCAGATTGAGGAAAGAATTAAAGAACAGACGGCTGAAGAGGCCAATGTGAAGCAAGTCAAAAGAAAGTGAGAGGAAAACGGTGATAAGAATCACCAATACAACAACAACAGCAATTACAATAATAATCGCAACAATTATCCCAACAATCGCAACATCAATCGCAACTACAACAAACGGCCCAACAACAACAACAACAACAACAACAACAACAACAACAACAACAACAACAACAACAACAACAACAACAACAACAACAACAACAACAGCAACTACAACAATCATCCCAACAACAATAACAACCGCAACAACAACAACAATCAGAAGCAGCTATGCCAAAGGTGTGAAAAGTATCACTCGGGGTTCTGCACCAAATTTTGCAACAAGTGTAAAAGAAATGGTCATAGCACGGCGAAGTGTGAGGTCTATGGACCAGGGGTTAACAGAACGAAAGGAACAAATGGTGTTGGAACGAGTAATGGCGGAGCAAGTAGTGTCGGAGCAAGTTATGCCAATGTAGTTTGTTATAAATGTGGAAAACCGGGCCACATTATTAGAAATTGCCCAAACTAGGAGAACACGAATGGACAAGGCCGCGGAAGGGTTTTCAATATTAATGCGGCAGAGGCACAGGAAGACCCGGAGCTTGTTACGGGTACGTTTCTTATTGACAATAAATCTGCTTACGTTTTATTTGATTCGGGTGCGGATAGAAGCTATATGAGTAGAGATTTTTGTGCTAAATTAAGTTGTCCATTGACGCCGTTGGATAGTAAATTTTTTACTCGAATTAGCAAACGGTAAATTAATTTCAGCAGATAATATATGCCGGAATCGAGAAATTAAACTGGGTAGCGAAATATTTAAGATTGATTTGATACCAGTAGATTTAGGGAGTTTTGATGTAATAGTTGGCATGGACTGGCTGAAGAAGGTGAAAGCAGAGATCGTATGTTATAAAAATGCAATTCGCATTGTACGAGAAGAAGGAGAACCCTTAATGGTGTACGGAGAAAAGGGCAACATGAAGCTACATCTTATTAGTAATTTGAAGGCACAAAAACTAATAAGAAAAGGTTGCTATGCCGTTCTAGCACACGTCGAGAAAGTACAAACTGAAGAAAAGAGCATCAATGATGTTCCCGTCGCAAAAGAATTTCCCGATGTATTTCCAAAAGAATTACCGGGACTACCTCCACATCGATCTGTTGAATTTCAAATAGATCTTGTACCAGGAGCTGCACCAATAGCTCGTGCTCCTTATAGACTCGCACCCAGCGAGATGAAAGAACTGCAAAGCCAACTGCAAGAACTATTAGAACGTGGTTTCATTCGACCAAGCACATCACCATGGGGAGCTCCTGTTTTGTTTGTCAAAAAGAAGGATGGTACATTTAGGTTGTGTATTGACTACAGAGAGTTGAACAAACTTACCATCAAAAACCGTTATCCACTGCCGAGAATTGACGACTTATTTGATCAACTACAAGGTTCGTCGGTTTATTCGAAGATCGATTTACGTTCTGGATATCATCAAATGCGAGTAAAGGAGGATGATATTCCAAAAACTGCTTTTAGGACGCGTTATGGTCATTACGAGTTTATGGTTATGCCGTTTGAATTGACTAACGCACCAGCTGTGTTCATGGACCTTATGAACCGAGTGTTTGGGCCATATCTTGACAAGTTTGTCATTGTTTTCATCGATGACATACTTATTTACTCAAAGAATGATCAAGAGCACGAAGAACATTTGAGAAAAGTGCTAGAAGTATTGAGGAAAGAAAAACTGTACGCTAAGTTTTCAAAGTGTGCATTTTGGTTGGAAGAAGTTCAATTCCTCGGTCACATAGTGAACAAAGAAGGTATCCAGGTGGACCCAGCAAAGATTGAAACCGTTGAAAAGTGGGAAACCCCAAAAACTCCGAAGCATATACGTCAATTTTTAGGATTGGCTGGTTACTACAGAAGATTCATCCAAGATTTCTCCAAAATAGCAAAACCCTTGACTGCATTAACGCATAAAGGGAAAAATTTGAATGGAAGGATGAACAAGAAAAGGCGTTTCAATTATTGAAGAAAAAGCTAACTACGACACCTATATTGTCATTGCCTGAAGGGAATGATGATTTTGTGATTTATTGTGATGCATCAAAGCAAGGTCTCGGTTGTGTATTAATGCAATGGACGAAGGTGATTGCTTATGCGTCTAGACAATTGAAGATTCACGAGCAAAATTATACGACGCATGATTTGGAATTAACCGCGGTTGTTTTTGCATTAAAGACTTGGAGGCATTACTTATATGGGGTCAAAAGTATTATATATACCGACCACAAAAGTCTTCAACACATATTTAATCAGAAACAACTGAATATGAGGCAGCGTAGGTGGATTGAATTGTTGAATGATTACGACTTTTAGATTCGTTACCACCCGGGGAAGGCAAATGTGGTAGCCGACGCCTTGAGCAGGAAGGACAGAGAACCCATTCGAGTAAAATCTATGAATATAATGATTCACAATAACCTTACTACTCAAATAAAGGAGGCGCAACAAGGAGTTTTAAAAGAGGGAAATTTAAATAATGAAATGCCCAAAGAATCGGAGAAGCATCTTAATATTCGGGAAGACGGAACCCGGTATAGGGCTGAAAGGATTTGGGTACCAAAATTTGGAGATATGAGAGAAATGGTACTTAGAGAAGCTCATAAAACCAGATACTCAATACATCCTGGAACGGGGAAGATGTACAAGGATCTCAAGAAACATTTTTGGTGGCCGGGTATGAAAGCCGATGTTGCTAAATACGTAGGAGAATGTTTGATGTGTTTAAGGTCAAAGCTGAGCATCAGAAACCATCAGTTCTACTTCAACAACCCGAAATCCCAGAATGGAAATGGGAAAACATTACCATGGATTTCATCACTAAATTGCCAAGAACTGCAAGTGGTTTTGATACTACTTGGGTAATAGTTGATCGTCTCACCAAATCAGCACACTTCCTGCCAATAAGAGAAGATGACAAGATGGAGAAGTTAGCACGACTGTATTTGAAGGAAGTCGTCTCCAGACATGGAATACCAATCTCTATTATCTCTGATAGGGATGGCAGATTTATTTCAAGATTCTGGCAGACATTACAGCAAGCATTAGGAACTCGTCTAGACATGAGTACTGCGTATCATCCACAAACTGATGGACAGAGCGAAAGGACGATACAAACGCTTGAAGACATGCTACGAGCATGTGTTATTGATTTCGGAAACAGTTGGGATCGACATCTACCGTTAGCAGAATTTTCCTACAACAACAGCTACCGTTCAAGCATTGAGATGGCGCCGTTTGAAGCACTTTATGGTAGAAAGTGCAGGTCTCTGATTTGTTGGAGTGAAGTGGGGGATAGACAGATTACGGGTCCGGAGATAATACAAGAAACTACCGAGAAAATCATCCAAATTCAACAAAGATTGAAAACCGCCCAGAGTCGACAAAAGAGCTACGCGGACAGTAAAAGAAAAGATATAGAGTTTGAAATTGGAGAAATGGTCATGCTTAAGGTTTCACCTTGGAAAGGCGTTGTTCGATTTGGTAAACAGGGGAAACTAAATCCAAGGTACATTGGACCATTCAAGATTATAGATCGTGTCGGACCAGTAGCTTACCAACTGGAGCTACCTCAACAACTCGCGCCTGTACATAACACTTTTCATGTCTCAAATTTGAAGAAATGTTTTGCTAAAGAAGAACTCACTATTCCGTTGGACGAAATCCAAATCAATGAAAAACTTCAATTCATTGAAGAACCCGTCGAAATAATGGATCGTGGGGTTAAGAGACTTAAACAAAACAAGATACCGATTGTTAAGGTTCGATGGAATGCTCGTAGAGGACCCGAGTTCACCTGGGAGCGTGAAGATCAGATGAAGAAGAAATACCCACATTTATTTCCAGAAGATACGTCAACACCTCCAACTGCTTAAAATTTCGGGACGAAATTTATTTAACGGGTAGGTACTGTAGTGACCCGAACTTTTCCATGTTTATATATATATTAAATGAAATTATTATTTACATAATTAAGTGTTTCCAACATGTTAAGCAATCAAACTTGTTAAGACTTGATTAATTGAAATAGGTTTCATATAGACAATTGACCACCCAAGTTGACCGGTGATTCACGAACGTTAAAACTTGTAAAAACTATACGATGACATATATATGGTTATATATATAATTAACATGATTTTATTATAAGTATGTATCTCATTAGGTATTTTAACAATGAGTTATATACATAAAAATGAGACTATTAATTTAAGAAACTCGAAAACGATATATATAACGATTATCGTTATAACAACGTCTTACTAGGTACATATGAATCATATTAAGATATTGATACACTTGGTTAATTATGTTAAATGATAAGTAAATATATTATTAAGTGTATTAACAATGAAATACATATGTAAAAATAAGACTACTAACTTAATGATTTCGAAACGAGACATATATGTAACGATTATCGTTGTAACGGCATTTAACTGTAGATATATCATACTAAGATATATTATATATCATAATATCGTGATAATATAAAAATTTAACATCTCATTTGTTATAATAAATAATGGGTTAACAACCTTCAACAAGATCGTTAACCTAAAGGTTTCAAAACAACATTTACATGTAACGACTAACGATGACTTAACGACTCAGTTAAAATGTATATACATGTAGTGTTTTAATATGTATTCATACACTTTTGAAAGACTTCAAGACACTTATCAAAATACTTCTACTTAACAAAAATGCTTACAATTACATCCTCATTCAGTTTCATCAACAATTCTACTCGTATGCACCCGTATTCGTACTCGTACAATACACAGCTTTTAGATGTATGTACTATTGGTATATACACTCCAATGATCAGCTCTTAGCAGCCCATTTGAGTCACCTAAAACATATGGGAACCATCATTTGGCAACTAGCATGAAATATCTCATAAAATTACAAAATATATGAGTAATCATTCATGACTTATTTACATGAAAACAAAATTACATATTCTTTATATCTAATCCATACACCAACGACCAAAAACACCTACAAACACTTTCATTCTTCAATTTTCTTCATCTAATTGATCTCTCTCAAGTTCTATCTTCAAGTTCTAAGTGTTCTTCATAAATTCCAAAAGTTCTAGTTTCATAAAATCAAGAATACTTCCAAGATTGCAAGTTTACTTCCAAGTTTTCTAAATCCATTCCAAGTAATCATCCAAGATCAAGAAACCTTTGTTACTTACAGTAGGTTATCTTTCTAATACAAGGTAATAATCATATTCAAACTTTAATTCAATTTCTATAACTATAACAATCTTATTTCGAGTGGAAATCTTACTTGAAATTGTTTTCGTGTCATGATTCTGCTTCAAGAACTTTCAAGCCATCCAAGGATCCTTTGAAGCTAGATCTATTTTTCTCATTTCCAGTAGGTTTATCCAAGGAACTTGAGGTAGTAATTATGTTCATAATATCATTCGATTCATACATTTAAAGCTATCTTATTCGAAGGTTTAAACTTGTAATCACTAGAACATAGTTTAGTTAATTCTAAACTTGTTCGCAAATAAAAGTTATTCCTTCTAACTTGACTTTTAAAATCAACTAAACACATGTTCTATATCTATATGATATGCTAACTTAATGATTTAAAACCTGGAAACACGAAAAATACCGTAAAACCGAATTTACGCCGTCGTAGTAACACCGCGGGCTGTTTTGGGTTAGTTAATTAAAAACTATGATAAACTTTGATTTAAAAGTTGTTATTCTGGGAAAATGATTTTTATTATGAACATGAAACTATATCCAAAAATTATGGTTAAACTCAAAGTGGAAGTATGTTTTTCTAAAATGGTCATCTAGACGTCGTTCTTTCGACTGAAAAGACTACCTTTACAAAAACGACTTGTAACTTATTTTTCCGACTATAAGCCTATACTTTTTCTGTTTAGATTCATAAAATAGAGTTAAATATGAAACCATAGCAATTTGATTCACTCAAAACGGATTTAAAATGAAGAAGTTATGGGTAAAACAAGATTGGATAATTTTTCTCATTTTAGCTACGTGAAAATTGGTAACAAATCTATTCCAACCATAACTTAATCAACTTGTATTGTATATTATGTAATCTTGAGATACCATAGACACGTATACAATGTTTCGACCTATCATGTCGACACATCTATATATATTTCGGAACAACCATAGACACTCTATATGTGAATGTTGGAGTTAGCTATACAGGGTTGAGGTTGATTCCAAAATATATATAGTTTAAGTTGTGATCAATACTGAGATACGTATACACTGGGTCGTGGATTAATTCAAGATAATATTTATCGATTTATTTCTGTACATCTAACTGTGGACAACTAGTTGTAGGTTACTAACGAGGACAGCTGACTTAAAAAACTTAAAACATCAAAATATATTAAAAGTGTTGTAAATATATTTTGAACATACTTTGATATATATGTATATATTGTTATAGGTTCGTGAATCAACCAGTGGCCAAGTCTTACTTCCCGACGAAGTAAAAATCTGTGAAAGTGAGTTATAGTCCCACTTTTAAAATCTAATATTTTTGGGATGAGAATACATGCAGGTTTTATAAATGATTTACAAAATAGACACAAGTACGTGAAACTACATTCTATGGTTGAATTATCGAAATCGAATATGCCCCTTTTTATTAAGTCTGGTAATCTAAGAATTAGGGAACAGACACCCTAATTGACGCGAATCCTAAAGATAGATCTATTGGGCCTAACAAACCCCATCCAAAGTACCGGATGCTTTAGTACTTCGAAATTTATATCATATCCGAAGGGTGTCCCGGAATGATGGGGATATTCTTATATATGCATCATGTTAATGTGGGTTACCAGGTGTTCACCATATGAATGATTTTTATCTCTATGTATGGGATGTGTATTGAAATATGAAATCATGTGGTCTATTGTTACGATTTGATATATATAGGTTAAACCTATAACTCACCAACATTTTTGTTGACGTTTAAAGCATGTTTATTCTCAGGTGAATACTAAGAGCTTCCGCTGTTGCATACTAAAATAAGGACAAGATTTGGAGTCCATGTTTATATGATATTGTGTAAAAACTGCATTCAAGAAACTGATTTCGATGTAACATATTTGTATTGTAAACCATTATGTAATGGTCGTGTGTAAACAGGACATTTTAGATTATCATTATTTGATAATCTACGTAAAGCTTTTTAAACCTTTATTTATGAAATAAAGGTTATGGTTTGTTTTAAAAATGAATGCAGTCTTTATAAAACGTCTCATATAGAGGTCAAAACCTCGCAACGAAATCAATTAATATGGAACGTTTTTAATCAATAAGAACGGGACATTTCAAATAAAACAGCCTACATTATATCATCTGTAACCTGTCGGTTCATCTGATTAACCACAAAATGTTTCCTCCTCACTCAACGATACCCTAATTTCCCTAATTAATTTCCATCAAATTAAACCACAAGATCAAATGAAATTGATTCCTGGTTCCACGATTTAAAGGGTGCTGTGAAGGAAATCAAGGTTAAGAACAAACAAAAATCTCCAATTTGTCCAGTCAACGAATTGAGTTTTCGGTGAAGAGATGAAATCAGTTGGATTTTTCTTGTGATATTGATGTTGGTATTCGTATCTGAAAGTTCACAAAGGTTTGATTTCTATTATTGATTACAAGTTTAGCTTTATTTGTGGTAAGAATCATCAAACAAGAATATGAGAATTCAAGTTCATGAATGAAATTGATTATTTGATGATTACAATTGTTTCCTGTATTAAAATAGAATTATGAATCTGTTATAATTTCTATTTTTTGAAGAAACTGAAATCCTATGATATTGTTGATGTGAACTTGTGAGATGAATTTAAATTGTGATTTGAATTATAAAATTTGAATTGGTGGTTTGAAATATTGAGCAGGTGAGTGTCGATGGTTCTTTGACAGGATAGAAACAGAAGACAAAATTTGGTAGATAGATTGTTCGTGGTGAGGTGGTATGACCTGGTATTGTTCGATATACAACAGGAAAACAATAGTAGCAGTAGCAACAACGAATGTTGCAGGTGGTGTTTGGTTCCTATAAGGCTCGATCAGAAATAGTTAACGGTTTAAGGGATTAACCGCCTTTGAACAGAAACAAAGGTATTGTACAGCAGGTTTAATCTTTAGTGGTTGTTTGTTGGGTTGTTCTTCTTGAACTGTAGCAAAACAGAAAGGGAATAGGTCTAGAAATAATTTGTGATGGTTTAATGATGTTTGAGTCTGTTTGACGACTGCAGCAACAACAATACTCCTTACAATAGCAGCTGCAGTTTACAAGTTGTGGGTTTGGTGATAGTTGGAAACTAGAAACCAGGAAGAAGAAAAAAAATCGTAGTAGTAGCAGAAATTAAGTGGTGTTGTAAGGAGTGGTTGGGTGACTGAAAGTCGTATGGATTGTTTAACACCAGTTTTGATCCAATTACATAAAGGTTTGAGGTCGACAGGTATCATTGTCAAGAACAGAAGTAAATAAATAAAGAAATAAAAAGATGGAGTAGGTTGTTAACATATTTTGTTTGATTCCAGTGATTGAATTTTAATTTGTACGATTGAGTGAACATGCTTCAAGATCGACCAGACAGGAATATCATTCAATAAAGTATGATGATGAAAGGAAACAGAATACACAATTATGTATTTATCCTTGTATATGAATATCTGTATGAGAATACTGTATATGTATATCAGTATATATACTTATGTAACTGCATTTTTATTTATGTATATGTATTTATATATAACTGTAGTTTATATATCTGTTTACATAAATTAAATTTAACTAATATTAATATTTATCAATGTATTAATGATAATATATTTTTAACATTTGTAATAATAAGAAATACTAATATTAATAAAAATAAAAAAATAAAAAAATAATATAAATAATAATAATTTTAATATAAAAATAATATCATTATTTATAATAATTACTTATAATAATAAATATAATAATTTATATATCTCAACTAAAAATACAAATAATGATTTTAATAATACTAACGTTATTAATGATAATAATAATATTAGTAATAACAATACTATATCAATTTAGATATATCCACTTCACAACTATATATATATATATATATATATATATATATATATATATATATATATATATATATATATATATATATATATATATAATTAATATTAATAATACTTATATTGATATTAATATTGATAGTAATAACAATATTATTATAACCACTTTAGTTATACTATATTATATGTAATATTACTTATGTACTATTTATTATTCACATATAATATAATAACTTTTATTGATTAATTATTATATCTAAAATTTATAAATATATACAATATATTTGAAATGATATATATTTATATATAGAGTCATTTTAAATTACGCTTAATTATTTTATGTATCTTATTTTACATATTTTATCCAAATGTCTAAATTATATTTTAAAATTTTCAATTATTATATACACATACTTTTATATATATACTTGTTTACTTACAAACAATTGTTCGTGAATCGTCGGGTATAATCAAAGGGTGATTGAATATATGACTATAATTCCAAAACTTTTAGGAATCAATATTACAGACTTTGCTTATCGTGTCGAAATCATATTAAGATTAAGTTTAAATTTGGTCGGAAATTTTCGGGTCGTCACACAATCATCCAAAATACTATCAAGTTATTACACACCAAACATAAAGATAAATTGTTTTTGAAACAAACCAACATCAATCAAACCGTTCACACACTTCACCTAATAATCATGTCAACTTCAGAAGAATCCCCAAAAAGAGTTACTTGGGCCAGCACCGCCTTCATTTTGGTTTCCCATGTCGTCGTCCTGAAATATTGAGGGGTTGTACCCCTGATAAGTTGCTTGAGCAGGGACGACAGCGGTGTCTTCAGTAGGCGGGTTAGGAGGAGGAGGAGGATAAGGCGCATGATATGGATCACCCATTCGAACCCATGGTTCGTATGCAGGCCAAGGAGAGGGGGTATAGTTAGCGGGATCTGCAGCATATGACACAGTCTGTTCATGTATCCAGTTAAGCTGATTTTGCTACCCCGCTTGAGTGTACCACGTTCGATCATTCCCTACATCAATGTAATGTTGCATCTCCCTGTTACCTGTATCGTAGTGATCAATTACCTTTTGGGTGTTTCGATCATTATGGAGTCGCAAATCTGAAAACTGTCGCGCCATGTAAGCCTCCCAATCATTTCCTGGACCCGAACTACTTCCAACATTCGGCTGTGGATCTGGCTACGGTTGTGGTTGTTCTGGTTGCCTGTTCACGGGATCCACATACTTAGTTAGAAGGCCGTTCGACCCCCTCGTTAAAATGTTTGCCCTTGTATAGCTTACTCTATCAAAGGCAATCATATGTTTCTCCTCTAACCCACTTGTATTGATACGAAAATGTTGGGCAATCCTGGTTACAAAATGGACGCCCATGATTGGTGTAATCTTTTTCCTTTCTTCGAGAAGGAAAGTGAGAATCATTTGTGGAATGTGAACATGGGAGTGATCCATTATTGCGTGAATGTACCAGATATCCAAGTTGGTAACTTTTTCGCTACTGTCTTTTTGACAGTTTATGGTATTTGAAATGAATCTTTGGATGCATCGATGCTCGTAGGTACGTAGCTTGCTATAAGTCTTCTTGCTTGCACTATATGCGCTATTGCTCATATCCACCCATGCTTCTGAATGATTAAAAGAAGAAACATAGTATATACATTGATTAAAGTAATTTTGAATTAATTGATGTGGTAACCCTTCATAGATATTCAACGCCTTTACAAATTGTAGCAGTGTTAATGTTCGGTCTTGTCCTCCAAGACGAAATCTCATAAAGGTACCGGATGTTGGTGACGTGTAATCAACCCTAAGTGAACCAACGAATTCTTTGACTAAAAGTGGGTACACTCTTTCTTGCATTCTGAACAGGTTTTCCCATGCATATATTCGATGGCCTTGATACGTTACTCGGAAAAGGTTGCGAAAATTTTTATATTCGCCGGCTTCTTCTAATGGTGTCCAATCGATATATTTCCCTGGATATACGTCTTTGTGTAGAAGTGCCTTCATCCGTTCATGATATTCCGGATGCCTCAAAACTGCATTGATCCATGGATCCGGATTGGTTAATCCACGTACATTTAACTGCTGGTTGTCAATATCCATTTCTTCCTCTTCAACAGCATTTTCTTCTTCACTTGTTTCCTCATCTACAATTGTCGAGGCTTTTTGCTTCTTTGATTTTGGGTTTGATGATGATGCTCTAGTCTACAAAAACACAACAAAACCAAACAAACAAAACAACAAACCAAGTTGATTAGCGTTAAAGAAATTCAAAACATCTTTCATATTGCACAAGCCAAAACCATGTAGAACACGTTATATCGTACGCATTACACAAACTCTCATGTCTATTATGGATGTACTTACCTCATTTTCAACAAACATGTACTAGTATGACTCATAATTTTTATCACTTCATAAGTTTAATCATATCTAGCATAATTAGTGTAGTGACCCGAGAGATTGATATTTACATGATTAAATGTTTCCAACATGTTAAGCAATCAAACTTGTTAATACTTGATTAATTGAAATATGTTTCATATAGACAATTGACCACCCAAGTTGATCGGTGATTCACGAACGTTAAAACTTGTAAAAACTATATGATTACATATATATGGATATATATATAGTTAACATGATACTATGATAAGTAAACATATCATTAAGTATATTAACAATGAACTACATATGTAAAAACAAGACTACTAACTTAATGATTTTTAAACGAGACATATATGTAACGATTATCGTTGTAAAGAAATTTAATGTATATATATCATATTAAGAGATATTCATACATGATAATATCATGATAATATAATAATTTAAAATCTCATTTGATATTATAAACATTGGGTTAACAACATTTAACAAAATCGTTAACCTAAAGGTTTCAAAACAACACTTACATGTAACGACTAACGATGACTTAACGACTCAGTTAAAATGTATATACATGTAGTGTTTTAATATGTATTTATACACTTTTGAAATACTTCAATACACTTATCAAAATACTTCTACTTAACAAAAATGCTTACAATTACATCCTCGTTCAGTTTCATCAACAATTCTACTCGTATGCACCCGTATTCGTACTCGTACAATACACAGCTTTTAGATGTATGTACTATTGGTATATACACTCCAATGATCAGCTCTTAGCAGCCCATTTGAGTCACCTAACACATGTGGGAACCATAATTTGGCAACTAGCATGAAATATCTCATAAAATTACAAAAATATGAGTAATCATTCATGACTTATTTACATGAAAACAAAATTACATATCCTTTATATCTAATCCAAACACCAACGACCAAAAACACCTACAAACACTTTTATTTATTCTTCAATTTTCTTCATCTAATTGATCTCTCTCAAGTTCTATCTTCAAGTTCTAAGTGTTCTTCAAAAATTCTACAAGTTCTAGTTACATAAAATCAAGAATACTTTCAAGTTTGCTAGCTCACTTCCAATCTTGTAAGGTGATCATCCAACCTCAAGAAATCTTTGTTTCTTATAGCAGGTTATCATTCTAATACAAGGTAATAATCATATTCAAACTTTGGTTCAATTTCTATAACTATAACAATCTTATTTCAAGTGATGATCTTACTTGAACTTGTTTTCGTGTCATGATTCTGCTTCAAGAACTTCGAGCCATCCAAGGATCCGTTGAAGCTAGATCCATTTTTTTCTTTTCCAGTAGGTTTATCTAAGGAACTTAAGGTAGTAATGATGTTCATAACATCATTCGATTCATACATATAAAGCTATCTTATTCGAAGGTTTAAACTTGTAATCACTAGAACATAGTTTAGTTAATTCTAAACTTGTTCGCAAACAAAAGTTAATTGTAACGACCCGGAAATTTCCGACCAAATTTAAACTCTAATCTCTATATGTTTTCGACACGATAAGCAAAAACCCTAATGTTGAGTCTAGAAAGTCTGAAATCTATATTCGGATAATCAGTTACCCTTTTGGCCAAGCCTGACGATTCACGAACATTTATGTGTTGTAACCTATATAATATATATAAATATTAAATATTAAATTATAATATTATATAAAATAAATGGTACAAAATTAACAATATATCAGGTATTAAACATATAACTAGTCATTATAATGATATAGTTATTACTCTCAATTTTAACATAAATATTAGTGTTATCAGTAATATATATAATCTATAGATACGAACATTAGTCTGAATTATTATTATTATTATTATTATTACCAATACAGATGTTAGTTATTCTTTATTATTATTATTACTATTAAAATTACTATTATTTAGTATTAAACTTAGGATTTTAATAAAATTTCCATTTACTGTTATTATCATTTGTATTGTTATTAATATTGTTATAAAAAGATTACAATTTATTAATATATCTTTATTAATATTATTATCATTTTAATATAGTTAATATCATTATTATTATTTATGATATAATTATTATTAATATAATTATTATTATTATTTTTATAATTAATTAAATATATATATTTTTATATATTTAGGATTTATACAAGTTAAAAACAGATATAGATATAATAGCATTGGATACCATTTCTGTTGATCTCTATTTCACCCGTGAACCAACATCGGCTTCTCCCCTATATATCAGATGATCTGTTCGAAAATTTTGGTAAAAGCAAATTCTTTTTATTTTCTATTACCCATATTAATACCCTTCATCATCTGTTTAATTTAAAAAGAATTAGTAAACAGACCTGTTGGCTTCGTTTCTGTCATCGGCCAGGAATCGAATTTTTTTAGTTCTTTATCAAAATCTATTAATGTGATGATGATACAAATTAATCACATAAACTTTCTGTAAGATTTTAGATTTCAATTCGTTTCATGAATGTTTAATTTCGAGAATTTAGTTAAAAAAATTAAAAAGTCAACCGAAAGGAGATTTGAGAAATTCGAGTTTGTTTAAAAACTTTTGGATTAATTGATGACTGGAAAAGTTTAGACGGATAATTTGAAACACAATTTGTGTTGTAACTTTATTTCAAATCGTTCTTAATTTCGAAATCAAAGGATGAAGTTCATCGTTTTTTTTTTTGTTACAGCAAGTTTGTTTTTTTTTTTTTTGTTATTCTTAGTTATTTAAAACGTTTTCTGTTAATATCAAACACCTCAAATAAACCGTTATAATCCTTAGAACAATCGAATAATTAGCTGTGTGGATTTGGTTTATGATTTTGCTGTTCGAATTATGGAAGAGAAAGAAGAAACAGATAAGAAACGGGTTATAAACATATAAAGGGAATTAAAATCAGAAAAACACACACACTTCAATGGTTAGAGGCATGGGTGTTTGAACGAGAGGTCTCGGGTTCGATTCCGGCCTGGGACATTTCTTTTTAGAAAAACATTTTGAGGTAGTTTTCTTACTAATTGTTATTATTATTATTATTATTATTATTATTATTAATTTAACCAATTTAGTATTATTAACATTATTATAATCACAATTATTGTTAATATTAATATAACAAAATAAAAGTTATTATTAACTTCACTAATATTAATACTAGTATCGTTTTATTAGAACTATTATTATTAAAAGTAAAAGTATTATTAATATTATCATTATTGTTATTAAAATGATTAGTAGTATTGTTATTATTTAATTTATTTTCATGACAATTTTGTTTACTAAAATTATTATCTTAGTATCACTAAAGCTATCATTATTATTGTTACCAGTATTATTATTAATTACGTTTTAAAAAAAATAATAATAATAAAAGTATTATTGATGTTCTTAAAGTTATAAGCATAAAAAAATGAAGAATTATATATAAATATATATATATATATATATATATATATATATATATATTTCTATATATATAAAATGAAAATATATATATAATGAAACTTATTAATTTATTATATATATATTTATGTTCGATTACAATTACGTGTATTAATATATATACGAATGACATAGGTTCGTGAATCAGAGGCCAACCTTATATTTGATCAATGATGTTATATGTATTTTTACTACAAAATACATTAGGTGAGTATATAGTCCCTTTTAAACTTTAAATATTTTTGGGCTGAGAATACATGCGTTTTTTTTTATAAATGATTTACGTTATGGACACAAGTGACTAAAATTACATTCTACATGGGTTTGAATCAAAAATCCCCTAGCTTGGTAACTTTAACTATTGGTTTATGAACTGGTAGGCACGAATCCTAAAGATAGATCTATCGGGTTTTACACCCCCACCCAGATGTTGTTCTAGTCACTACTAAACTAGAAGAACGGGTGTTTAGTACTTCGAGGTTAACGGAACGCACTTGATTCGGTGCACATATTATATAACTCAGGGGTACACACTCTTGTTAAGGCTAGTTACCAGGTGCCCACTACTTAGAATGCTTTTCATACACTTGCGAGTGTATTATGTTTATAAACTTTAAATCTTGTGGTCCATAGTTATAACGCTGCTAGCATCAAACCTATATATCTCACCAACTTTATGTTGACTTTTTAAAGCATTTTATTCTCAGGTACGAATTAAGTCTTCCGCTGTGCATTTACTCATATTAAAGACATTACTTGGAGTCGATCATCGCAATGGAACCAAATGTCGAAGATTTCGTCCAGACGGATAAGGACGGGTTTTTACATTTGGTATCAGAGCGTTGGTCTTAGCGAACCAGGCCTTGCATTAGTGTGTCTAACTGGTAGTTGTTAGGATACATTAGTGAGTCTGGACTTTGACCGTGTCTACCTGCTAAAAAGTTTTGCTTATCATTTCTAGTCGGAAACCATCTGCTTATCATTCTTAGAAATTACCTGCTCATCATTCTTTAGTCTAGACACGTCTTACTGCATTTAGTGCATCGATAGTGTATAGATAAAATTCATATCTTAGCGCATCTGTAGACCTTCCTGACATATGCCGTAAATTCCTCTGTAGTTTACGAAATCTTTAGGAATATATATAGATATTCTATATAGTTAGAATATTATCTGATATCCGAAAATCATTTCACATCGAAGATCCCTTCCATCCACCGAATTGCTCTATTGACAACGAACCTGAAGCACTTACCGGCGAACCTGTTCGAGAAACCATTTTCTCTCTCATTTCTCGAGTATCTCGTCACGATTATATCCTATCCCATATTTCGGATCTTGTTCATTCGCTCACCCCAACCGCCAACCATCCTGGTGTACTAGCAGAAATTAACGAACTCCGCGCTCGTGTGACGACTTTGGAGAACACGGTGCGAAGGTTACAAACATCAGCAGCAGCACCAGCAGCATAATCTGTATCATCATCATCAACGCCGACAATACTCTTAACACCCAACCACAATCACGTTGTAAATCTCAACATCACGATCTGTATCTTGGATATCAACATCACGCGCCTCAATATCATCATCTGTACTTCAAGTATAATCTTCGTTCTATATATCGTTTTACATCGATTACCTTCGCTTTGTGTAACGTTCTACCTTATATATTTTCGTTCGACATGGTGATTATGAAATCTCTAATATTTTAGAGATCATGTAATCCAGTATTAACGATAAATCAAATGAGTTTAATATCGTATCGACTCATTAAATCCATGATTACATTCGATGAAAATATATATGCAAGTATATTTTCATAAATATTGTAATTAAAAATTCTTTCGTACAAACTGTTAATGATGAAAATATTTTAACGGGTGGGTAGTACCCGAGGAATATTTAGAATTCACATTAATAAGTTACACTGTACATTCTTCGAATCTGATTCAACAATTAATTACTATCCTACATACAATCACCGATACACGTATCCGTTCATTACAGAATAACCATTTCCATTCAAATTTCATATTTGGATTTTGACCTATCAGAATCCAACAAGTGGCATAACGAAGAAAACATTGGACAAAAATAAAAGGTGTTAGAAACAAACGAATTAATTAATTGGAATTGTGATAGGATTTCACGCTAACTGTTCCGGCTAACTGTTCCCAGCTAACTGATTAACATTTATATTATCGCAATTTACATTCTCGCAATTTTATTTATCGTCATTTAATTTCTGTTATTTACTTTTACGCACTTTAAATAACGGGACACGTATGCAAGGTTTCGATTTATCATATCGACCCATCTATATATATATTTCGGAACAACCGTAGACACTCTATATGTGAAGGTGGGAGTTGGCTATACAGGGTCAGAGTTGATTCCAAAATATATATATACTTTGAGTTGTGATCGACACCGAGACCGGTACACGGGTCACGATACGTATTATTTAATTCGAATATTATATATTAAATTATATATGAATCATTGAACCATCGGACTATTGGACTGCTAATTTTGGACAATTAAAATGAATTAAATTAAAATATTGATTATAACATATGAAACTAAATAATTCTTCAAGCTTGCCACTTGATTTCATCTTAAACCTCATTTGCACCTCGACAATTACAATTCGCGTTCAAATCTTTCATGATTCTTGAGAACACCTCGATTGAGAAATTGAATCAGCCACACCTCGTTTATGGAAGAGAGATTCATGCATACAGTTATGCACCTGAAAAACTTTCAAAAACCGAAGTTATAGTTAAAACGTATCCGCATCAAAATTCCTTATCATCTATTAGTAAAAGCAACCTTACGATTCCTTTTCAAGTAGCCAATTTTGTCACAGCTCCCCTTCGACTTCTCAGTAAAACTAGTCTTACTATCATCTCGATATAAATACGTTGTCCTTTCGCCGTCATTACCGAAAAACCTTTTATATTCCATGAAATCATCGTCAAATGTATCAGCAATTTGTTATCTCTTTGGCAGAAACCGCAATTAGTATTTTGAAAATCTCGCAGAACTTCTCCAGTTATACCTATAGCGTCTATCCCTAAGAATTTTATACTTTGAATGGGAAGTTTCTGAAAAACACCCTGAACTGTGAAGTAGTTCTGGAAATGCTGATGAAGCAGCAAAAACCGTAAACGACCTTAACAGTCAAAAGTTTGACGATAAAGTTCAGTATGTTGGTAAAGCTCAGAAAAAGAGAAGGATGGGAACTAGAAAAAAAAAACGAATTGAGTAAAGTATGAAAGAGGCTGTGGACAAATCATAAAGAATAAGTTTGACTTCAAAGAATTCAAACGATTCTGTGCCTGCTGAAACTGTTAGTAAGAACCCTACTTCTTATTCTAAACCTTTCCAGATGATATTCTTCATCATCATCTTATCTTAAATAATATAAGATATCTTCATATCCTCCGTTATACATATTCTCCAAGTTGTTGGAGACATTTTCACAACTATCCTTATCTGAAATTATCTATCATTCCGTAATATCTGCGATACAATATAAAAGAACTTTGTTAGTTTCTAAATTCTGAAACCTCCGAGATTAAAATATAAATGATTTAAAGTAGTGTTGGGAACTGATGCATGAATTAGTATAATATAATGAAACTTGATCAACTTCATTATATTACAGTAAGTCATGTTAAGTTTCTAATGGAATGTGATGATTCACAGTACCGTCATCATGTGCCATGTTACACGGCCCTTACATTCTATCAAGTCTCAAAACATATTAGAACGTATCACCTTGATAGTTCTATTTTTTTCGGAATATTCGTGCAATTTAACGAATCAAGATCGTGCTATTACAATTTCATTCTAAAATCCATAGCTAGGTTCATTTTAAATTTCCTACCTACGAATTTCGGACCATTGTTCGCTTGGCTCGAGGACGGAAAAAAGAAACGAAGGGGCAAAACCTCAGAATAGAAATAGGAACATAAACCACAGCAAATAAGAGAGAGCATTAACTGTGGATGACAATGATTTTAAGGGACAGGAGTAGGAACATCGAAATATAAGGGAAGATATAAAACCTAACAACAACCCTGAAACTACAAACCGTGCATATCAATACGTATTGCAACGTAAAGGCACGGCAGAATTAAAAACATTATAATTCCAAGGAAAGGATAAAAGAGAATAGATTCTTCTGGTGATAGATGAAAAAGAAGAATGAAAGATATGAAAGTTAGAAATATAACAAGGATTAGAATGGGATGGAGCATATTAGCGAATGTCTTAAAATAGGAACTAAAGAGAAAGAATAGATGATGTGAGAAGTAAGAAAGGGAAGGAGATAAATTTATAGTAAAATATTCGACAAAGAAATCAAAACTGATTGCCGCATTAAATCAAAGAAGATCCTGATCGCCGCAAAAACTAAATCTTATTACATAAGATTTTCTTTAAAACCCTTAAATTCCGGAAATCAATTCTAAACACGTCGTCATTTAAAAACAATATCATATTCACTCATTTCACTCTTTTGTGATAGCTTCACTCGTGCGCCTCACATAATCGAATCGTTTTATCTAAATATCTCAATAATGATAAAACTTCATATTCGTCATGAAAACATTCCTATTGTTATTTGTGACAACCTCTACCAAATTTCGAGGACGAAATTTCTTTAACGGGTGGGTACTGTAACGACCCGGAAATTTCCGACCAAATTTAAACTCTAATCTCTATATGTTTTCGACACGATAAGCAAAAACCCTAATGTTGAGTCTAGAAAGTCTGAAATCTATATTCGGATAATCAGTTACCCTTTTGGCCAAGCCTGACGATTCACGAACATTTATGTGTTGTAACCTATATAATATATATAAATATTAAATATTAAATTATAATATTATATAAAATAAATGGTACAAAATTAACAATATATCAGGTATTATACATATAACTAGTCATTATAATGATATAGTTATTACTCTCAATTTTAACATAAATATTAGTGTTATCAGTAATATATATAATCTATAGATACGAACATTAGTCTGAATTATTATTATTATTATTATTACCAATACAGATGTTAGTTATTCTTTATTATTATTATTACTATTAAAATTACTATTATTTAGTATTAAACTTAGGATTTTAATAAAATTTCCATTTACTGTTATTATCATTTGTATTGTTATTAATATTGTTATAAAAAGATTACAATTTATTAATATATCTTTATTAATATTATTATCATTTTAATATAGTTAATATCATTATTATTATTTATGATATAATTATTATTAATATAATTATTATTATTATTTTTATAATTAATTAAATATATATATTTTTATATATTTAGGATTTATACAAGTTAAAAACAGATATAGATATAATAGCATTGGATACCATTTCTGTTGATCTCTATTTCACCCGTGAACCAACATCGGCTTCTCCCCTATATATCAGATGATCTGTTCGAAAATTTTGGTAAAAGCAAATTCTTTTTATTTTCTATTACCCATATTAATACCCTTCATCATCTGTTTAATTTAAAAAGAATTAGTAAACAGACCTGTTGGCTTCGTTTCTGTCATCGGCCAGGAATCGAATTTTTTTAGTTCTTTATCAAAATCTATTAATGTGATGATGATACAAATTAATCACATAAACTTTCTGTAAGATTTTAGATTTCAATTCGTTTCATGAATGTTTAATTTCGAGAATTTAGTTAAAAAAATTAAAAAGTCAACCGAAAGGAGATTTGAGAAATTCGAGTTTGTTTAAAAACTTTTGGATTAATTGATGACTGGAAAAGTTTAGACGGATAATTTGAAACACAATTTGTGTTGTAACTTTATTTCAAATCGTTCTTAATTTCGAAATCAAAGGATGAAGTTCATCGTTTTTTTTTTTTTTTGTTACAGCAAGTTTGTTTTTTTTTTTTTGTTATTCTTAGTTATTTAAAACGTTTTCTGTTAATATCAAACACCTCAAATAAACCGTTATAATCCTTAGAACAATCGAATAATTAGCTGTGTGGATTTGGTTTATGATTTTGCTGTTCGAATTATGGAAGAGAAAGAAGAAACAGATAAGAAACGGGTTATAAACATATAAAGGGAATTAAAATCAGAAAAACACACACACTTCAATGGTTAGAGGCATGGGTGTTTGAACGAGAGGTCTCGGGTTCGATTCCGGCCTGGGACATTTCTTTTTAGAAAAACATTTTGAGGTAGTTTTCTTACTAATTGTTATTATTATTATTATTATTATTATTATTATTATTATTATTATTAATTTAACCAATTTAGTATTATTAACATTATTATAATCACAATTATTGTTAATATTAATATAACAAAATAAAAGTTATTATTAACTTCACTAATATTAATACTAGTATCGTTTTATTAGAACTATTATTATTAAAAGTAAAAGTATTATTAATATTATCATTATTGTTATTAAAATGATTAGTAGTATTGTTATTATTTAATTTATTTTCATGACAATTTTGTTTACTAAAATTATTATCTTAGTATCACTAAAGCTATCATTATTATTGTTACCAGTATTATTATTAATTACGTTTTAAAAAAAATAATAATAATAAAAGTATTATTGATGTTCTTAAAGTTATAAGCATAAAAAAATGAAGAATTATATATAAATATATATATATATATATATATATATATATATATATATATATATATATATATATATATATATATATATATTTCTATATATATAAAATGAATATATATATATAATGAAACTTATTAATTTATTATATATATATTTATGTTCGATTACAATTACGTGTATTAATATATATACGAATGACATAGGTTCGTGAATCAGAGGCCAACCTTATATTTGATCAATGATGTTATATGTATTTTTACTACAAAATACATTAGGTGAGTATATAGTCCCTTTTAAACTTTAAATATTTTTGGGCTGAGAATACATGCGTTTTTTTTTATAAATGATTTACGTTATGGACACAAGTGACTAAAATTACATTCTACATGGGTTTGAATCAAAAATCCCCTAGCTTGGTAACTTTAACTATTGGTTTATGAACTGGTAGGCACGAATCCTAAAGATAGATCTATCGGGTTTTACACCCCCACCCAGATGTTGTTCTAGTCACTACTAAACTAGAAGAACGGGTGTTTAGTACTTCGAGGTTAACGGAACGCACTTGATTCGGTGCACATATTATATAACTCAGGGGTACACACTCTTGTTAAGGCTAGTTACCAGGTGCCCACTACTTAGAATGCTTTTCATACACTTGCGAGTGTATTATGTTTATAAACTTTAAATCTTGTGGTCCATAGTTATAACGCTGCTAGCATCAAACCTATATATCTCACCAACTTTATGTTGACTTTTTAAAGCATTTTATTCTCAGGTACGAATTAAGTCTTCCGCTGTGCATTTACTCATATTAAAGACATTACTTGGAGTCGATCATCGCAATGGAACCAAATGTCGAAGATTTCGTCCAGACGGATAAGGACGGGTTTTTACATTAATCCTTCTAACTTGACTTTTAAAATCAACTAAACACATGTTCTATATCTATATGATATTCTAACTTAATGATTTAAAACCTGGAAACACGAAAAACACCGTAAAACCGGATTTACGCCGTCGTAGTAACACCGCGGGCTGTTTTGGGTTAGTTAATTAAAAACTATGATAAACTTTGATTTAAAAGTTGTTATTCTGAGAAAATGATTTTTATTATGAACATGAAACTATATCCAAAAATTATGGTTAAACTCAAAGTGGAAGTATGTTTTCTAAAATGGTCATCTAGACGTCGTTCTTTCGACTGAAATGACTACCTTTACAAAAATGACTTGTAACTTATTTTTTTGACTATAAACCTATACTTTTTCTGTTTAGATTCATAAAATAGAGTTCAATATGAAACCATAGCAATTTGATTCACTCAAAACGGATTTAAAATGAAGAAGTTATGGGTAAAACAAGATTGGATAATTTTTCTCATTTTAGCTACGTGAAAATTGGTAACAAATCTATTCCAACCATAACTTAATCAACTTGTATTGTATATTATGTAATCTTGAGATACCATAGACACGTATACAATGTTTCGACCTATCATGTCGACACATCTATATATATTTCGGAACAACCATAGACACTCTATATGTGAATGTTGGAGTTAGCTATACAGGGTTGAGGTTGATTCCAAAATATATATAGTTTGAGTTGTGATCAATACTGAGATACGTATTGTAGTGACCCGAACTTTTCCATGTTAATATATATTAATTGATATTGATATTTACATGATTAAATGTTTCCAACATGTTAAGCAATCAAACTTGTTAATACTTGATTAATTGAAATAGGTTTCATATAGACAATTGACCACCCAAGTTGATCGGTGATTCACGAACGTTAAAACTTGTAAAAACTATATGATTACATATATATGGATATATATATAGTTAACATGATACTATGATAAGTAAACATATCATTAAGTATATTAACAATGAACTACATATGTAAAAACAAGACTACTAACTTAATGATTTTGAAACGAGACATATATGTAACGATTATCGTTGTAAAGAAATTTAATGTATATATATCATATTAAGAGATATTCGTACATCATAATATCATGATAATATAATAATTTAAAATCTCATTTGATATTATAAACATTGGGTTAACAACATTTAACAAAATCGTTAACCTAAAGGTTTCAAAACAACACTTACATGTAACGACTAACGATGACTTAACGACTCAGTTAAAATGTATATACATGTAGTGTTTTAATATGTATTTATACACTTTTGAAAGACTTCAATACACTTATCAAAATACTTCTACTTAACAAAAATGCTTACAATTACATCCTCGTTCAGTTTCATCAACAATTCTACTCGTATGCACCCGTATTCGTACTCGTACAATACACAGCTTTTAGATGTATGTACTATTGGTATATACACTCCAATGATCAGCTCTTAGCAGCCCATGTGAGTCACCTAACACATGTGGGAACCATCATTTGGCAACTAGCATGAAATATCTCATAAAATTACAAAAATATGAGTAATCATTCATGACTTATTTACATGAAAACAAAATTACATATCCTTTATATCTAATCCATACACCAACGACCAAAAACACCTACAAACACTTTCATTCTTCAATTTTCTTCATCTAATTGATCTCTCTCAAGTTCTATCTTCAAGTTCTAAGTGTTCTTCATAAATTCCAAAAGTTCTAGTTTCATAAAATCAAGAATACTTTCAAGTTTGCTAGCTCACTTCCAATCTTGTAAGGTGATCATCCAACCTCAAGAAATCTTTGTTTCTTACAGTAGGTTATCATTCTAATACAAGGTAATAATCATATTCAAACTTTGGTTCAATTTCTATAACTATAACAATCTTATTTCAAGTGATGATCTTACTTGAACTTGTTTTCGTGTCATGATTCTGCTTCAAGAACTTCGAGCCATCCAAGGATCCATTGAAGCTAGATCCATTTTTCTCTTTTCCAGTAGGTTTATCCAAGGAACTTAAGGTAGTAATGATGTTCATAACATCATTCGATTCATACATATAAAGCTATCTTATTCGAAGGTTTAAACTTGTAATCACTAGAACATAGTTTAGTTAATTCTAAACTTGTTCGCAAACAAAATTTAATCCTTCTAACTTGACTTTTAAAATCAACTAAACACATGTTCTATATCTATATGATATGCTAACTTAATGATTTAAAACCTGGAAACACGAAAAACACCGTAAAACCGGATTTACGCCGTCGTAGTAACACCGCGGGCTGTTTTGGGTTAGTTAATTAAAAACTATGATAAACTTTGATTTAAAAGTTGTTATTATGAGAAAATGATTTTTATTATGAACATGAAACTATATCCAAAAATTATGGTTAAACTCAAAGTGGAAGTATGTTTTCTAAAATGGTCATCTAGACGTCGTTCTTTCGACTGAAATGACTACCTTTACAAAAACGACTTGTAACTTATTTTTCCGACTATAAACCTATACTTTTTCTGTTTAGATTCATAAAATAGAGTTCAATATGAAACCATAGCAATTTGATTCACTCAAAACGGATTTAAAATGAAGAAGTTATGGGTAAAACAAGATTGGATAATTTTTCTCATTTTAGCTACGTGAAAATTGGTAACAAATCTATTCCAACCATAACTTAATCAACTTGTATTGTATATTATGTAATCTTGAGATACCATAGACACGTATACAATGTTTCGACCTATCATGTCGACACATCTATATATATTTCGGAACAACCATAGACACTCTATATGTGAATGTTGGAGTTAGCTATACAGGGTTGAGGTTGATTCCAAAATATGTATAGTTTGAGTTGTGATCAATACTGAGATACGTATACACTGGGTCGTGGATTGATTCAAGATAATATTTATCGATTTATTTCAGTATATCTAACTGTGGACAATTAGTTGTAGGTTACTAACGAGGACAGCTGACTTAATAAACTTAAAACATCAAAATATATTAAAAGTGTTGTAAATATATTTTGAACATACTTTGATATATATGTATATATTGTTATAGGTTCGTGAATCAACCAGTGGCCAAGTCTTACTTCCCGACGAAGTAAAAATCTTCGAAAGTGAGTTATAGTCCCACTTTTAAAATCTAATATTTTTGGGATGAGAATACATGCAGGTTTTATAAATGATTTACAAAATAGACACAAGTACGTGAAACTACATTCTATGGTTGAATTATCGAAATCGAATATGCCCCTTTTTATTAAGTCTGGTAATCTAAGAATTGGGGAACAGACACCCTAATTGACGCGAATCCTAAAGATAGATCTATTGGGCTTAACAAACCCCATCCAAAGTACCGGATGCTTTAGTACTTCGAAATTTATATCATATCCGAAGGGTGTCCCGGAATGATGGGGATATTCTTATATATGCATCTTGTTAATGTCGGTTACCAGGTGTTCACCATATGAATGATTTTTATCTCTATGTATGGGATGTGTATTGAAATATGAAATCTTGTGGTCTATTATTATGATTTGATATATATAGGTTAAACCTATAACTCACCAACATTTTTGTTGACGTTTTAAGCATGTTTATTCTCAGGTGATTATTAAGAGCTTCCGCTGTCGCATACTTAAATAAGGACGAGATTTGGAGTCCATGCTTGTATGATATTGTGTAAAAACTGCATTCAAGAAACTTATTTTGTTGTAACATATTTGTATTGTAAACCATTATGTAATGGTCGTGTGTAAACAGGATATTTTAGATTATCATTATTTGATAATCTACGTAAAGCTTTTTAAACCTTTATTGATGAAATAAAGGTTATGGTTTGTTTTAAAATGAATGCAGTCTTTGAAAAACGTCTCATATAGAGGTCAAAACCTCGCAACGAAATCAATTAATATGGAACGTTTTTAATCAATAAGAACGGGACATTTCACGTATACACTGGGTCGTGGATTGATTCAAGATAATATTTATCGATTTATTTCTGTACATCTAACTGTGGACAACTAGTTGTAGGTTACTATCGAGGACAGCTGACTTAATAAACTTAAAACATCAAAATATATTAAAAGTGTTGTAAATATATTTTCAACATACTTTGATATATATGTATATATTGTTATAGGTTCGTGAATCAACCAGTGGCCAAGTCTTATTTCCCAACGAAGTAAAAATTTGTGAAAGTGAGTTATAGTCCCACTTTTAAAATCTAATATTTTTGGGATGAGAATACATGCAGGTTTTATAAATGATTTACAAAATAGACACAAGTACGTGAAACTACATTCTATGGTTGAATTATCGAAATCGAATATGCCCCTTTTTATTAAGTCTGGTAATCTAAGAATTAGGGAACAGACACCCTAATTGACGCGAATCCTAAAGATAGATCTATTGGGCCTAACAAACCCCATCCAAAGTACCGGATGCTTTAGTACTTCGAAATTTATATCATATCCGAAGGGTGTCCCGGAATGATGGGGATATTCTTATATATGCATCTTGTTAATGTCGGTTACCAGGTGTTCACCATATGAATGATTTTTATCTCTATGTATGGGATGTGTATTGAAATATGAAATCTTGTGGTCTATTATTATGATTTGATATATATAGGTTAAACCTATAACTCACCAACATTTTTGTTGACGTTTTAAGCATGTTTATTCTCAGGTGATTATTAAGAGCTTCCGCTGTCGCATACTTAAATAAGGACGAGATTTGGAGTCCATGCTTGTATGATATTGTTTAAAAACTGCATTCAAGAAACTTATTTTGTTGTAACATATTTGTATTGTAAACCATTATGTAATGGTCGTGTGTAAACAGGATATTTTAGATTATCATTATTTGATAATCTACGTAAAGCTTTTTAAACCTTTATTGATGAAATAAAGGTTATGGTTTGTTTTAAAATGAATGCAGTCTTTGAAAAACGTCTCATATAGAGGTCAAAACCTCGCAACGAAATCAATTAATATGGAACGTTTTTAATCAATAAGAACGGGACATTTCAGTTGGTATCCGAGCGTTGGTCTTAGAGAACCAGAATTTTGCATTAGTGTGTCTTATCGAGTTTGTTAGGATGCATTAGTGAGTCTGGACTTCGACCGTGTTTACTTGAAAAATGATTGCTTAACAAATTTTGTTGGAAACTATATATTTTTAACATGTGAATATTATGTGATATATTAATCTCTTTGTAACGCCCCGACCAAAACCGTTATTGACGGCGTCGTTAACTTAGGTCCCGTTGCGTGGTCGTAGTCCCTATATGAGACTCGTTTGACCAAAATTATGTCGCATTCATTTGAAAGGTACAAGACTTGCAAGTTTAGTTTACAAAACCGTTCGACAACAAGTCTAAGTTTACAAAAGTCATAAAGTATAAATGAAATAACTTGCGACATAATTAGTTTAAAAACACAGTTGCTATAAATAGCGTAAGTATGTAAACAAAAGTTTGAATCCAAATGTGCTATCACTAGCGTATGTATGTATGTATCTTGACTCCAAGCAAATAATCAGAGTGTATGCATGTATGCTTGACCCCAAGCAAGTATGAGTGTACGCGGAAGCATGTATCAAATAGACAAGTATGAACCTGAGAAACATATAGAAAACTGTCAACGAAAAACGTTGGTGAAATCATAGATGTTTGTAATAAACGTTGTTTTTGAACCACAAGATTTAGTATTCCCATAACGTTGATTATCAAAATCGTTTGCATTCCAAAAGTATTGTTCGCAAGCACCCAATTATCAAGACTTAACGTTTCCTTCCATAGAACCCCATCACAATAGTGTTAGAACATACACTGTTTCTCGAAAATATATTTCATCCGTAGACGGTAGCGAACCGTCCGTAATGAGGGTTTGTCAAACCCGTATGGCCACACAATATAAGTTCTCGCTTACACCCTGCAAGTGTAACTAATGATAATCGAATTGAGGATTTTTGTTCTAACTCGCTGTGGAATGTTTGTTTCCTTGTACTTGTGTTCAAAGTAATAAAGTATGTAGTATAAAACTGTATATGTTTCTCATCCCATAATTTAAAAGTATAAAAGTTGTTGAAAGATGGGACTATGATCTCACCTCGAGTGCACGAGTATAAAAGTACTTCACAAAGTAACGTATGCATGAAAGTTGCTTAGCCTTGACCTAAACAAGTAAGTTGTATCAATTAACCGGTTACGACACAAGGTCGGGTGAAATGTGTTCAATTAGTCCTATGGCTCGTTACGACTCGATTAGTATAGCATGTGAATCATGTTGTCAAGTTTCATGCAAGAATCACGTATAAAAGCATGTTAGAACATTTGCATAAAAGTTTGGTTAAGTTTGACTAAAAGTCAAACTTGGTCAAAGTCAAAGTCAACGGGGTCGGGTCGGGTATCCGACAATTTTCCCCTGATGAGAAATCACATATGAACACAATAGCCGATTTTCATGTTAATCGGGGTTACGGTTAAGCGAGAAACATTTTGAGAACATTTAAAAACACAAGTGCCTGGCCTGGGGGTTTTGCGCGGCGCGCAATGGGTTGCGCGGCGCGCACCCAAGTGTAAAACCAGGTCAGAACTTGACTAAAAGGGCCATTCATCTGGGCTTTTGGATTCGCGCGGCGCGCGGTGGTATGCGCGGCGCGCATACCTGGGAAAAATGCTGTTTGCAGAAAATAGACTAAGTCTCGAACCAAAACAAAATTTAACACATTTCACCCACCGAAAACATTTAAAATGCATACCATATATCGTTGGAAAGGTAATTTGACAAGGAAAACAACTAAGCACATTTCATCAAGCAATTCATCACTAACAACAACCAAAAACCGCATTAAACGTTCATAATCAAGGTTTCAAGTTCATCAAATGCATTTTGGGTTCCGGGAATCCAATTTACACATATGATATGCCGTTTTGAAGGTAATGAAGCATACATTACCACTAAACACTAACAATTACCATTTCATGGCATTTAAGCATCAAAAATTTCATGTCAAGAACTATCAAACCCTAGTCAAACATCACAAAATCATTAATCGGGTTTTTGAAGTTTTCTAAATCAACCTATACATCAAAACGAAGCTAGTGATACTAGTAACACAATTAAAACATGAACTTTAACAATCTAACAACATTAACTCATCCAAAATCAAGGATTAAGCAAACCCATTTCAAAAACTCAAACTAGTTACTCCAAACCACAAATCGAGCAAACAAAACATATATTCATGTTACACACGAGCCATAGACACTAACTAACACAATTTCAAGTATATAAAACGAATTTAGAGAAATTTAGTGTTTTAGAAATGTTACCCAAAATGGATGAAATTGGTACCAAATCGAAGAGGATGATGAGAGGATCACGAATATGTAATTTGTTTTGAAGTTTGCTTCCCGATCCGGATTTAGATGATGATTTATGTTTGTGTTCTTGAGAGAAAAAAAGAAAGAAAGAAAGAAAAGAAATGGATGAATGAGGGGTGGAGGTGGTGAGTGGTTGACTAGTCAACTACTAGCCACCTCTTTGGTCAAGTGGCGGAACTAGTCCCTCAAGTTTCAGAGCGGGTGCGGGAATTAACCAAACGAATATTTTTAAAAAACGCTCAAGTAGACGAGTGATGTTATAATTAAATAATGAGAATATTATAAACGTTAGTCAACGGAAATTGGGAATTTAAATAGCGAAAGATATTATTTAAAAAAAAAAGACGGTGTTAAAAATAAATTTAACGGAAAAACGCGGGATGTTACATTATCCACACCTCAAAAGAAATTTCGTCCCGAAATTTAGTTGGAAGTAGTAGTGGTTGAATCTTACTCGAGATCTTGCGTTGTAAATTCTACGAATAAGTGAAGGTACGTCCTTGAGTATTTCCACGAATTTTGACGGTCGGGATCATATGTTGTTTTAAGGTTTGGCTTCCATGATTCATGGTTTCAATCGGTCCTCCTAGGAAGTGAGGTTTATCGTCGATAGTGAGTTCATCAAAGGAGATAACAAGTTCTCGTTTCGCAAAACACGTCTTTGAGTTGATACATCGAATGTAGGATAAACGGAGACTCAAAATGAGTCGGAAAATCTAAACGGCTAGCGACGGGTCCAAAACACCCCAAGAATTTAAAGGATCAAAATATCGCGGATTTAGCTTCCTACGTTTTCCCGAAACGGATTGCACCTTTCCAAGGGGCGACTCTTAACGTGACGCGGTTTCCCACGTGGAATTTGAAATGTTTACGTCTAACATCGGCGTAGCTCTTGGTGATTACGAGTCGCGTAGGGTTTTACCTGAATATGAATAAATTTTCTCGGTTGCTCATGAATAAACTCGGCCCCGGTGAATTGATCATCGTTTACTTGGTTCGTCAAAGGAGAATGACGTTTCCGGTCACATGTGGTTTCAAAAGGTGTGACGTTAAAACTCGAATGAAGATCATTGTAGTACGAGGATTCGGTTAAAGGAAAATACTTTTCTCAAGTAAATTTGAAGTTGGTAATACAAATTCGTATTATGGTTTTCAAGACTTAAATCGCATGTTTGTTCGGTCCGTCGGGTTGTGGATGGTACGCGGTACTCATGTCTAAACGCGGTCCCGAGGCTTTTTGTAAGGTACTCCAAAATCTAGAAGTGAAACGAGGATCTCGATCCGAAACGGGGTACATTCCGTAAGGTATATTGAACAAGTTGCTAGGAATTGAAAACGTTAGCTAGGACAAGTTTCTCAAGAAAATTCGCGTCGCGGAAGATTTATCGGTTTCCAAAAACGTTCGTCGGGACTATTCACCCTCGAGGTGAATACTAGTATAACGTGGAGAGTCTCTCTCCATTGGGAAATTAGAATAAGGACCTCCTGAACCGGAAGTACGAGGGTGATGCAAGAGAAGTTCCCGCCCCGATGTGAGCATAACGAGTAAATTGTAGTTAGTCATTAAGACTGCGCGAGGACGAGCTAGTATACCCGTGTGACATACGGTTGAAGTCGAATGGAATCGGTAATTCATTCGGAAGCATAAATATAATTTGACAATAATTGAAGGTGTGTCCCCGGTATGGTTGTTATAAATATTCTCGGAGTTTTCGGATGTCCAAACCTGAAAAGATGAAGTCATGTACATGGCACATGGTGGTGTTTAGGTTGATCGAGTCTAACCACCATCACGCGTCACTAGAACTTTGGTATGTCTTACCGTAATATAACCACGTTGATCGAGTGTCGTTATATTACGCTAACTCATACTTCCATTCCCACATCACTCTATAGATTCAAGTTCGTGTCATCGCGAAAATCTAAAATGAACAAAATGTAACGACGTCTCAAACGTGACTCGTATTAAATCGAAATAGTTTCTACAACTCTAAAGAAGTGTTTCCCCGCGGGAAGTGTACAAATGATTGTTAACGTCAAATCGGTTCGAGTCAGACAAAAATGTATTCAGGTATGAAAAGAGTAACGAGTCATGATAACGAGTAGCACGCAACCGTAGTGATAAATGTTGATGACGATACTCACCTAGAGTAGTGATGGTAGTAACACCAAAAAGTAGATAGTAAGAAACACTAGTGGGAAACCGATAGTAAGTTGAAACGGTGGCAAATAACAATCCGGGAGACAGAGTTCCCGAACAAGTGTGACTCATGAAGTCGTCGTCATCCATACGTGTATGAATCATGAATTTACGTGTGTTACCAAAAAGTGGCGGAATACGAGTTCGTATGATGAAGGTTGGGTACCATTAATAAGTTTGCCTAAGAATGATTCAAGTATAATGCACAAGTAGTCAAGTAAGTGCTATCTATAGCAAATGTATGTCAGAATGCAATGGCTAACTATCCGGTTGTAGTCTAGACTCACTAATGCGTCCTAACAACTCTGCTAGACACACTAATGCACGTCCTAGTTCCCTACAACCAACGCTCTGATACCACTTGTAACGCCCCGACCAAAACCGTTATTGACGGCGTCGTTAACTTAGGTCCCGTTGCGTGGTCGTAGTCCCTATATGAGACTCGTTTGACCAAAATTATGTCGCATTCATTTGAAAGGTACAAGACTTGCAAGTTTAGTTTACAAAACCGTTCGACAACAAGTCTAAGTTTACAAAAGTCATAAAGTATAAATGAAATAACTTGCGACATAATTAGTTTAAAAACACAGTTGCTATAAATAGCGTAAGTATGTAAACAAAAGTTTGAATCCAAATGTGCTATCACTAGCGTATGTATGTATGTATCTTGACTCCAAGCAAATAATCAGAGTGTATGCATGTATGCTTGACCCCAAGCAAGTATGAGTGTACGCGGAAGCATGTATCAAATAGCCAAGTATGAACCTGAGAAACATATAGAAAACTGTCAACGAAAAACGTTGGTGAAATCATAGATGTTTGTAATAAACGTTGTTTTTGAACCACAAGATTTAGTATTCCCATAACGTTGATTATCAAAATCGTTTGCATTCCAAAAGTATTGTTCGCGAGCACCCAATTATCAAGACTTAACGTTTCCTTCCATAGAACCCCATCACAATAGTGTTAGAACATACACTGTTTCTCGAAAATATATTTCATCCGCAGACGGTAGCGAACCGTCCGTAATGAGGGTTTGTCAAACCCGTATGGCCACACAATATAAGTTCTCGCTTACACCCTGCAAGTGTAACTAATGATAATCGAATTGAGGATTTTTGTTCTAACTCGCTGTGGAATGTTTGTTTCCTTGTACTTGTGTTCAAAGTAATAAAGTATGTAGTATAAAACTGTATATGTTTCTCATCCCATAATTTAAAAGTATAAAAGTTGTTGAAAGATGGGACTATGATCTCACCTCGAGTGCACGAGTATAAAAGTACTTCACAAAGTAACGTATGCATGAAAGTTGCTTAGCCTTGACCTAAACAAGTAAGTTGTATCAATTAACCGGTTACGACACAAGGTCGGGTGAAATGTGTTCAATTAGTCCTATGGCTCGTTACGACTCGATTAGTATAGCATGTGAATCATGTTGTCAAGTTTCATGCAAGAATCACGTATAAAAGCATGTTAGAACATTTGCATAAAAGTTTGGTTAAGTTTGACTAAAAGTCAAACTTGGTCAAAGTCAAAGTCAACGGGGTCGGGTCGGGTATCCGACAATTTTCCCCTGATGAGAAATCACATATGAACACAATAGCCGATTTTCATGTTAATCGGGGTTACGGTTAAGCGAGAAACATTTTGAGAACATTTAAAAACAACAAGTGCCTGGCCTGGGGGTTTTGCGCGGCGCGCAATGGGTTGCGCGGCGCGCACCCAAGTGTAAAACCAGGTCAGAACTTGACTAAAAGGGCCATTCATCTGGGTTTTTGGATTCGCGCGGCGCGCGGTGGTATGCGCGGCGCGCATACCTGGGAAAAATGCTGTTTGCAGAAAATAGACTAAGTCTCGAACCAAAACACAATTTAACACATTTCACCCACCGAAAACATTTAAAATGCATACCATATATCGTTGGAAAGGTAATTTGACAAGGAAAACAACTAAGCACATTTCATCAAGCAATTCATCACTAACAACAACCAAAAACCGCATTAAACGTTCATAATCAAGGTTTCAAGTTCATCAAATGCATTTTGGGTTCCGGGAATCCAATTTACACATATGATATGCCGTTTTGAAGGTAATGAAGCATACATTACCACTAAACACTAACAATTACCATTTCATGGCATTTAAGCATCAAAAATTTCATGTCAAGAACTATCAAACCCTAGTCAAACATCACAAAATCATTAATCGGGTTTTTGAAGTTTTCTAAATCAACCTATACATCAAAACGAAGCTAGTGATACTAGTAACACAATTAAAACATGAACTTTAACAATCTAACAACATTAACTCATCCAAAATCAAGGATTAAGCAAACCCATTTCAAAAACTCAAACTAGTTACTCCAAACCACAAATCGAGCAAACAAAACATATATTCATGTTACACACGAGCCATAGACACTAACTAACACAATTTCAAGTATATAAAACGAATTTAGAGAAATTTAGTGTTTTAGAAATGTTACCCAAAATGGATGAAATTGGTACCAAATCGAAGAGGATGATGAGAGGATCACGAATATGTAATTTGTTTTGAAGTTTGCTTCCCGATCCGGATTTAGATGATGATTTATGTTTGTGTTCTTGAGAGAAAAAAAGAAAGAAAGAAAGAAAAGAAATGGATGAATGAGGGGTGGAGGTGGTGAGTGGTTGACTAGTCAACTACTAGCCACCTCTTTGGTCAAGTGGCGGAACTAGTCCCTCAAGTTTCAGAGCGGGTGCGGGAATTAACCAAACGAATATTTTTAAAAAACGCTCAAGTAGACGAGTGATGTTATAATTAAATAACGAGAATATTATAAACGTTAGTCAACGGAAATTGGGAATTTAAATAGCGAAAGATATTATTTAAAAAAAAAAGACGGTGTTAAAAATAAATTTAACGGAAAAACGCGGGATGTTACACTCTTAACGCGTTTGATATTATGTGATAGATGTCTACATCTAGAACAAGTCCCATTGACTCACCTAATAATAATGAAGAGTCAAATGTAAATTGGAATGATTCGTGGACTGATTCACAAGTTCCCGAAGAGGAACCGGAAGAAGAGTCGGAACCAGAAGAAGAATCGGAACCGGAAGAAGAATCGGAACCGGATGAAGAAATAGAACCGGTGGGGGAAATAATAAAACGGTTAAGTAAAAGAAAATCCTCAACCAACCGACCAAGGTTAATTATGGTCAATGGTGTTTCCGCTAAGGAAGCAAAATATTGGGAGGATTACCAATTCTCCGATGAATCGGATTCCGACGAGAATTCCGATGATGTTATAGAAATTACCCCAACTGAATTTAAAAAGGCAAAAGAAAATAATAAGGGAAAGGGCATAAAAATAGAGAAATCTAATTCCAACCCCGATGAACTTTATATGTATCGTCAACCCCCGAAGTCCTTAAGTTGTAACAATGACCCGGGAACCTCTAAACCACCAGGTTTTTCTAAACCAATGTGGAAAACGACGGCTCGTATTAGGGGAACATCATATATCCCTAGAAACTTGGCAAAACGAACCAAAATCGAAGAAGAAGAAACAAGCGAGTCGGAATAAGATAGTTGTATTCGTGTGGTGTAATATATGTAATATAGTGTGCTTATGCTTTATGATATATGTAAAAATTGCTTGTATTAATAAGTATTTTTTTTATGAATCTAACTCTTGTCTATTTTACAGTATAAAAACACAAAATGGATAGACAACCCAATATTTTAAGAGACCTACCCGGAGACATGATTGATGAAATCTTGTCTAGAGTCGGTCAGAATTCTTCGGCACAACTATTTAAGGCGAGATCAGTTTGTAAGACATTCGAAGAACGTTCCAAGAATGCCTTGGTTTATAAAAGGCTTTCGTTCGAAAGATGGGGGATATCACATTGGGAAATCCATAAGTTACGATGTGTTTACTTTGACGCATATATTGCGGGGAACCCAAATGCTATTTTACGCAATGGGTTAAGAAATTATTTTGACTCAATATATCCGAATATTGGACTTCGTGATTTAGAAAAAGCGGCTAACATGCAACATAAAGAAGCATGTTATGCTTACGGATTAGTAATGTTCGCTTCTCACCAAAGTGAGAACAAGAACATCGGGCTACAACTATTAAACAAAATGTTCCCACAAGTGACGGAGTCGGTAATTGGGGTAAGAAATGAGGTTTTTAGATTGTTACGGGACTGTTGGACATTACGTAACCCTCGTCCCTTTGACGACGTTACAACACGCTGTCTTATCAACGGCCATAACGGTTATGTTCCACAAGACCAAGGATGGGAAGTAGTCCTAGTAAAACCAGAATGCATGACTTGTTTCTGGACGTATGAATTACGTGTCTTTATTGCCTTTGCTGAACGACTTGTGTACTAGCTAGAATTATCTTCACAACTATCTTGTATCAAAGTTATTGTGTGCTATATTTCATGCTTTATGAAAAATAAGCGGTATTGTAAGTTTGTAAAATATTGTATAAAAGTTTGAACGCGAAATATTATTATAATCAGTTTTTCATATAGAATTGTAGTAGTTGAATTGTATATTAGCTACTAAGTATGAACTTAACGGGTAGGTACTACCCGAATTTAAACTTATAAAACTCTAATATGAAGAAAAAGCTTTTATAAATGAGTTCATATTATGCTACGAAATACTATTAACTACTCTTAATATTCTGTATGATTAACTTGTTCCATTTGACTATTTTGAAGGAAATGGCACCGACTACTCGACACACCGTGAATATGAATGAAGAGGAATTCCGTACTTTTCTAGCTTCAAACATAGCCGCAGTACAGGCTGCGCTACATACCAACAATAACCTTGGATCTAGCAGTACAGGAAATCGTGTAGGATGCACCTACAAAGAATTCACTGCCTGCAAACCTTTGGAATTTGATGGAACCGAAGGACCGATTGGATTGAAACGGTGGACCGAGAAGGTCGAATCGGTGTTTGCCATAAGTAAGTGTACTGAAGAGGACAAAGTAAAGTATGCTACGCATACCTTCACAGGTTCTGCGTTAACATGGTGGAATACCTATCTAGAGCAAGTGGGACAAGACGATGCGTACGCACTACCGTGGTCAGCATTCAAGCACTTGATGAACGAGAAGTACCGTCCCAGAACCGAGGTCAATAAGCTCAAGACAGAACTTAGAGGGTTACGAACCCAAGGATTTGATATTACCACGTACGAAAGACGATTCACAGAATTGTGCCTATTGTGTCCGGGAGCATTCGAAGATGAGGAAGAGAAGATCGACGCGTTTGTGAAAGGATTACCGGAAAGAATCCAAGAATATATAAGTTCACACGAGCCCGCCTCCATACAACAGGCATGTAGAATGGCTAACAAACTAGTGAACCAGATTGAAGAAAGAATTAAAGAACAGACTGCTGAAGAGGCCAATGTGAAGCAAGTCAAAAGAAAGTGGGAGGAAAACGGTGATAAGAATCACCAATACAACAACAACAACAACAATTACAACAATAATCGCAACAATTATCCCAGCAATCGCAACATCAATCGCAACTACAATAAACGGCCCAACAACAACAACAACAACAGCAACTATAACAATCATCCCAACAACAATAATAACCGCAACAACAACAACAATCAGAAGCAGCTATGCCAAAGGTGTGAAAAGTATCACTCGGGGTTCTGCACCAAATTTTGCAACAAGTGTAAAAGAAATGGTCATAGCGCGGTGAAGTGTGAGGTCTACGGACCAGGGGTTAATAGAACGAAAGGAACAAATGGTGTCGGAACGATTAATGGCGGAGCAAGTAGTGTCGGAGCAAGTTATGCCAATGTAGTTTGTTATAAATGTGGAAAACCGGGCCACATTATTAGAAATTGCCCGAACCAGGAGAACACGAATGGACAAGGCCGCGGAAGAGTTTTCAATATTAATGCGGCAGAGGCACAGGAAGACCCGGAGCTTGTTACGGGTACGTTTCTTATTGACAATAAATCTGCTTACGTTTTATTTGATTCGGGTGCGGATAGAAGCTATATGAGTAGAGATTTTTGTGCTAAATTAAGCTGTCCATTGACGCCTTTGGATAGTAAATTTTTACTCGAATTAGCAAATGGTAAATTAATTTCAGCAGATAATATATGTCGGAATCGAGAAATTAAACTGGTTAGCGAAACATTTAAGATTGATTTGATACCAGTAGAGTTAGGGAGTTTTGATGTGATAATCGGTATGGACTGGTTGAAAGAAGTGAAAGCAGAGATCGTTTGTTACAAAAATGCAATTCGCATTACACGAGAAAAAGGAAAACCCTTAATGGTGTACGGAGAAAAGGGCAACACGAAGCTACATCTTATTAGTAATTTGAAGGCACAAAAACTAATAAGAAAAGGTTGCTATGCTGTTCTAGCACACGTCGAGAAAGTACAAACTGAAGAAAAGAGCATCAATGATGTTCCCATTGCAAAAGAATTTCCCGATGTATTTCCGAAAGAATTACCGGGATTACCCCCACATCGATCAGTTGAATTTCAAATAGATCTTGTACCAGGAGCTGCACCAATAGCTCGTGCTCCTTACAGACTCGCACCCAGCGAGATGAAAGAACTACAAAGCCAATTACAAGAACTTTTAGAGCGTGGTTTCATTCGACCAAGCACATCACCGTGGGGAGCTCCTGTTTTGTTTGTCAAGAAGAAAGATGGTACATTCAGGTTGTGTATCGACTACCGAGAGTTGAACAAACATACCATCAAGAACCGCTACCCACTACCGAGAATCGACGACTTATTTGATCAACTACAAGGCTCGTCTGTTTATTCAAAGATTGACTTACGTTCCGGGTATCATCAAATGCGGGTGAAAGAAGATGATATTCCAAAGACTGCTTTCAGAACACGTTACGGTCATTACGAGTTTATGGTCATGCCGTTTGGTTTAACTAATGCACCAGCTGTGTTCATGGACCTTATGAACCGAGTGTGTGGACCATACCTTGACAAGTTTGTCATTGTTTTCATTGATGACATACTTATTTACTCAAAGAATGACCAAGAACACGGTGAACATTTGAGAAAGGTGTTAGAAGTATTGAGGAAGGAAGAATTGTACGCTAAGTTTTCAAAGTGTGCATTTTGGTTGGAAGAAGTTCAATTCCTCGGTCACATAGTGAACAAAGAAGGTATTAAGGTGGATCCGGCAAAGATAGAAACTGTTGAAAAGTGGGAAACCCCGAAAACTCCGAAACACATACGCCAGTTTTTAGGACTAGCTGGTTACTACAGAAGGTTCATCCAAGACTTTTCCAGAATAGCAAAACCCTTGACTGCATTAACGCATAAAGGGAAGAAATTTGAATGGAATGATGAACAAGAGAAAGCGTTTCAGTTATTGAAGAAAAAGCTAACTACGGCACCTATATTGTCATTGCCTGAAGGGAATGATGATTTTGTGATTTATTGTGATGCATCAAAGCAAGGTCTCGGTTGTGTATTAATGCAACGAACGAAGGTGATTGCTTATGCGTGTAGACAATTGAAGATTCACGAACAAAATTATACGACGCATGATTTGGAATTAGGCGCGGTTGTTTTTGCATTAAAGACTTGGAGGCACTACTTATATGAGGTCAAAAGTATTATATATACCGACCACAAAAGTCTTCAACACATATTTAATCAGAAACAACAGAATATGAGGCAGCGTAGGTGGATTGAATTGTTGAATGATTACGACTTTGAGATTCGTTACCACCCAGGGAAGGCAAATGTGGTAGCCGATGCCTTGAGCAGGAAGGACAGAGAACCCATTCGAGTAAAATCTATGAATATAATGATTCATAATAACCTTACTACTCAAATAAAGGAGGCGCAACAAGGAGTTTTAAAAGAGGGAAATTTAAAGGATGAAATACCCAAAGGATCGGAGAAGCATCTTAATATTCGGGAAGATGGAACCCGGTATAAGGCTGAAAGGATTTGGGTACCAAAATTTGGAGATATGAGAGAAATGGTACTTAGAGAAGCTCATAAAACCAGATACTCAATACATCCTAGAACGGGGAAGATGTACAAGGATCTCAAGAAACATTTTTGGTGGCCGGGTATGAAAGCCGATGTTGCTAAATACGTAGGAGAATGTTTGACGTGTTCTAAGGTCAAAGCTGAGCATTAGAAACCATCAGGTCTACTTCAACAACCTGAAATCCCGGAATGGAAATGGGAAAACATTACCATGGATTTCATCACTAAATTGCCAAGGACTGCAAGTGGTTTTGATACTATTTGGGTAATAGTTGATCGTCTCACCAAATCAGCACACTTCCTACCAATAAGAGAAGATGACAAGATGGAGAAGTTAGCACGACTGTATTTGAAGGAAGTCGTCTCCAGACATGGAATACCAATCTCTATTATCTCTGATAGGGATGGCAGATTTATTTCAAGATTCTGGCAGAAATTACAGCAAGCATTAGGAACTCGTCTAGACATGAGTACTGCCTATCATCCACAAACTGATGGGCAGAGCGAAAGGACAATACAAACGCTTGAAGACATGCTACGAGCATGTGTTATTGATTTCGGAAACAGTTGGGATCGACATCTACCGTTAGCAGAATTTTCCTACAACAACAGCTACCATTCAAGCATTGAGATGGCACCGTTTGAAGCACTTTATGGTAGAAAGTGCAGGTCTCCGATTTGTTGGAGTGAAGTGGGGGATAGACAGATTACGGGTCCGGAGATTATACAAGAAACTACCGAGAAGATCATCCAAATTCAACAACGGTTGAAAACCGCCCAAAGTCGACAAAAGAGCTACGCTGACATTAAAAGAAAAGATATAGAATTTGAAATTGGAGAGATGGTCATGCTTAAAATTGCACCTTGGAAAGGCGTTGTTCGATTTGGTAAACGAGGGAAATTAAATCCAAGGTATATTGGACCATTCAAGATTATTGATCGTGTCGAAACAGTAGCTTACCGACTTGAGTTACCTCAACAACTCGCAGCTGTACATAACACTTTCCACGTCTCGAATTTGAAGAAATGTTTTGCTAAAGAAGATCTCACTCTTCCGTTAGATGAAATCCAAATCAACGAAAAACTTCAATTCATCGAAGAACGCGTCGAAATAATGGATCGTGAGGTTAAAAGACTTAAGCAAAACAAGATACCAATTGTTAAGGTTCGATGGAATGCTCGTAGAGGACCCAAGTTCACCTGGGAGCGTGAAGATCAGATGAAGAAGAAATACCCGCATCTATTTCCAGAAGATTCGTCAACACCTTCAACAGCTTAAAATTTCGGGACGAAATTTATTTAACGGGTAGGTACTGTAGTGACCCGAACTTTTCCATGTTAATATATATTAATTGATATTTATATTTACATGATTAAATGTTTCCAACATGTTAAGCAATCAAACTTGTTAAGACTTGATTAATTGAAATAGGTTTCATATAGACAATTGACCACCCAAGTTGACCGGTGATTCACGAACGTTAAAACTTGTAAAAACTATATGATGACATATATATGGTTATATATATAGTTAACATGATATTATGATAAGTAAACATATCATTAAGTATATTAACAATGAACTACATATGTAAAAACAAGACTACTAACTTAATGATTTTGAAACGAGACATATATGTAACGATTATCGTTGTAACGACATTTAATGTATATATATCATATTAAGAGATATTCGTACATCATAATATCATGATAATATAATAATTTAAAATCTCTTTTGATATTATAAACATTGGGTTAACAACATTTAACAAGATCGTTAACCTAAAGGTTTCAAAACAACATTTACATGTAACGACTAACGATGACTTAACGACTCAGTTAAAATGTATATACATGTAGTGTTTTAATATGTATTCATACAATTTTGAAAGACTTCAAGACACTTATCAAAATACTTCTACTTAACAAAAATGCTTACAATTACATCCTCGTTCAGTTTCATCAACAATTCTACTCGTATGCACCCGTATTCGTACTCGTACAATACACAGCTTTTAGATGTATGTACTATTGGTATATACACTCCAATGATCAGCTCTTAGCAGCCCATGTGAGTCACCTAACACATGTGGGAACCATCATTTGGCAACTAGCATGAAATATCTCATAAAATTACAAAAATATGAGTAATCATTCATGACTTATTTACATGAAAACAAAATTACATATCCTTTATATCTAATCCATACACCAACGACCAAAAACACCTACAAACACTTTAATTCTTCAATTTTCTTCATCTAATTGATCTCTCTCAAGTTCTATCTTCAAGTTCTAAGTGTTCTTCATAAATTCCAAAAGTTCTAGTTTCATAAAATCAAGAATACTTTCAAGTTTGCTAGCTCACTTCCAATCTTGTAAGGTGATCATCCAACCTCAAGAAATCTTTGTTTCTTACAGTAGGTTATCATTCTAATACAAGGTAATAATCATATTCAAACTTTGGTTCAATTTCTATAACTATAACAATCTTATTTCAAGTGATGATCTTACTTGAACTTGTTTTCGTGTCATGATTCTGCTTCAAGAACTTCGAGCCATCCAAGGATCCATTGAAGCTAGATCCATTTTTCTCTTTTCCAGTAGGTTTATCCAAGGAACTTAAGGTAGTAATGATGTTCATAACATCATTCGATTCATACATATAAAGCTATCTTATTCGAAGGTTTAAACTTGAAATCACTAGAACATAGTTTAGTTAATTCTAAACTTGTTCGCAAACAAAAGTTAATCCTTCTAACTTGACTTTTAAAATCAACTAAACACATGTTCTATATCTATATGATATGCTAACTTAATGATTTAAAACCTGGAAACACGAAAAACACCGTAAAACCGGATTTACGCCGTCGTAGTAACACCGCGGGCTGTTTTGGGTTAGTTAATTAAAAACTATGATAAACTTTGATTTAAAAGTTGTTATTCTGAGAAAATGATTTTTATTATGAACATGAAACTATATCCAAAAATTATGGTTAAACTCAAAGTGGAAGTATGTTTTCTAAAATGGTCATCTAGACGTCGTTCTTTCGACTGAAATGACTACCTTTACAAAAACGACTTGTAACTTATTTTTCCGACTATAAACCTATACTTTTTCTGTTTAGATTCATAAAATAGAGTTCAATATGAAACCATAGCAATTTTATTCACTCAAAACGGATTTAAAATGAAGAAGTTATGGGTAAAACAAGATTGGATAATTTTTCTCATTTTAGCTACGTGAAAATTGGTAACAAATCTATTCCAACCATAACTTAATCAACTTGTATTGTATATTATGTAATCTTGAGATACCATAGACACGTATACAATGTTTCGACATATCATGTCGACACATCTATATATATTTCGGAACAACCATAGACACTCTATATGTGAATGTTGGAGTTAGCTATACAGGGTTGAGGTTGATTCCAAAATATGTATAGTTTGAGTTGTGATCAATACTGAGATACGTATACACTGGGTTGTGGATTGATTCAAGATAATATTTATCGATTTATTTCAGTATATCTAACTTTGGACAATTAGTTGTAGGTTACTAACGAGGACAGCTGACTTAATAAACTTAAAACATCAAAATATATTAAAAGTGTTGTAAATATATTTTGAACATACTTTGATATATATGTATATATTGTTATAGGTTCGTGAATCAACCAGTGGCCAAGTCTTACTTCCTGACGAAGTAAAAATCTTCGAAAGTGAGTTATAGTCCCACTTTTAAAATCTAATATTTTTGGGATGAGAATACATGCAGGTTTTATAAATGATTTACAAAATAGACACAAGTACGTGAAACTACATTCTATGGTTGAATTATCGAAATCGAATATGCCCCTTTTTATTAAGTCTGGTAATCTAAGAATTGGGGAACAGACACCCTAATTGACGCGAATCCTAAAGATAGATCTATTGGGCTTAACAAACCCCATCCAAAGTACCGGATGCTTTAGTACTTCGAAATTTATATCATATCCGAAGGGTGTCCCGGAATGATGGGGATATTCTTATATATGCATCTTGTTAATGTCGGTTACCAGGTGTTCACCATATGAATGATTTTTATCTCTATGTATGGGATGTGTATTGAAATATGAAATCTTGTGGTCTATTATTATGATTTGATATATATAGGTTAAACCTATAACTCACCAACATTTTTGTTGACGTTTTAAGCATGTTTATTCTCAGGTGATTATTAAGAGCTTCCGCTGTCGCATACTTAAATAAGGACGAGATTTGGAGTCCATGCTTGTATGATATTGTGTAAAAACTGCATTCAAGAAACTTATTTTGTTGTAACATATTTGTATTGTAAACCATTATGTAATGGTCGTGTGTAAACAGGATATTTTAGATTATCATTATTTGATAATCTACGTAAAGCTTTTTAAACCTTTATTGATGAAATAAAGGTTATAGTTTGTTTTAAAATGAATGCAGTCTTTGAAAAACGTCTCATATAGAGGTCAAAACCTTGCAACGAAATCAATTAATATGGAACGTTTTTAATCAATAAGAACGGGACATTTCACGTATACACTGGGTCGTGGATTGATTCAAGATAATATTTATCGATTTATTTCTGTACATCTAACTGTGGACAACTAGTTGTAGGTTACTATCGAGGACAGCTGACTTAATAAACTTAAAACATCAAAATATATTAAAAGTGTTGTAAATATATTTTGAACATACTTTGATATATATGTATATATTGTTATAGGTTCGTGAATCAACCAGTGGCCAAGTCTTATTTCCCAACGAAGTAAAAATCTGTGAAAGTGAGTTATAGTCCCACTTTTAAAATCTAATATTTTTGGGATGAGAATACATGCAGGTTTTATAAATGATTTACAAAATAGACACAAGTACGTGAAACTACATTCTATGGTTGAATTATCGAAATCGAATATGCCCCTTTTTATTAAGTCTGGTAATCTAAGAATTAGGGAACAGACACCCTAATTGACGCGAATCCTAAAGATAGATCTATTGGGCCTAACAAACCCCATCCAAAGTACCGGATGCTTTAGTACTTCGAAATTTATATCATATCCGAAGGGTGTCCCGGAATGATGGGGATATTCTTATATATGCATCTTGTTAATGTCGGTTACCAGGTGTTCACCATATGAATGATTTTTATCTCTATGTATGGGATGTGTATTGAAATATGAAATCTTGTGGTCTATTATTATGATTTGATATATATAGGTTAAACCTATAACTCACCAACATTTTTGTTGACGTTTTAAGCATGTTTATTCTCAGGTGATTATTAAGAGCTTCCGCTGTCGCATACTTAAATAAGGACGAGATTTGGAGTCCATGCTTGTATGATATTGTGTAAAAACTGCATTCAAGAAACTTATTTTGTTGTAACATATTTGTATTGTAAACCATTATGTAATGGTCGTGTGTAAACAGGATATTTTAGATTATCATTATTTGATAATCTACGTAAAGCTTTTTAAACCTTTATTGATGAAATAAAGGTTATGGTTTGTTTTAAAATGAATGCACTCTTTGAAAAACGTCTCATATAGAGGTCAAAACCTCGCAACGAAATCAATTAATATGGAACGTTTTTAATCAATAAGAACGGGACATTTCAGTTGGTATCCGAGCGTTGGTCTTAGAGAACCAGAATTTTGCATTAGTGTGTCTTATCGAGTTTTTTTAGGATGCATTAGTGAGTCTGGACTTCGATCGTGTTTACTTGAAAAATGATTGCTTAATAAATTTTGTTGGAAACTATATATTTTTAACATGTGAATATTATGTGATATATTAATCTCTTAACGCGTTTGATATTATGTGATAGATGTCTACCTCTAGAACAAGTCCCATTGACTCACCTAATAATAATGAAGAGTCAAATGTAAATTGGAATGATTCGTGGACTGATTCACAAGTTCCCGAAGAGGAACCGGAAGAAGAGTCGGAACCGGAAGAAGAATCGGAACCGGAAGAAGAATCGGAACCGGATGAAGAAATAGAATCGGTGGGGGAAATAATAAAACGGTTAAGTAAAAGAAAATCCTCAACTAACCGACCAAGGTTAATTATTGAAAGGACCCGTTCATATACATTATAAACGATTCACAATAGTTGATTACATTGTGAGGTATTTGACCTCTATATGATACATTTTACAAACATTGCATTCGTTTTTAAAAGACAAACTTTCTTTACATCGAAAATTGACAGGCATGCATACCATTTCATAATATTCACTATCCAACTATAAATTGATTTAATAATAATCTTTGATGAACTCAATGACTCGAATGCAACGTTCTTCGAAATATGCTATGAAAGACTCCAAGTAATATCTTTAAAATGAGCAAATGCACAGCGGAAGATTTCTTTAACACCTGAGAATAAACATGCTTTAAAGTGTCAACCAAAAGGTTGGTGAGTTCATTAGTTTATCATAATCATTTATTTCCTTCATTTTAATAGACCACAAGACTTTCATTTCCAGTTCTCATAAATATACGTCCCATGCATAGAGACAAAAATAATCATTCATATGGTGAACACCTGGTAACCAACATTAACTAGATACATATAAGAATATCCCCTATCATTCCGGGATCCTCCTTCGGACATGATATAAATTTCGAAGTACTAAAGCATCCGGTACTTTGGATGGGGTTTGTTAGGCCCAATAGATCTATCTTTAGAGTTCGCGTCAATTAGGGTGTCTGTTCCCTACTTCTTAGATTACCAGACTATATAAAAAGGGCATATTCGATTAGATAATCCAACCATAGAATGTAGTTTCGATCACCTGTGTCCATTTCGTAAAACATTTATAAAAGCAGCGCATGCATTCTCAGTCCCAAAAATATATATTGCGAAAGCATTTAAAAAGGAAGTAATGAAAACTCACCATACTGTATTTTGTAGTAAAAATACATATAACGTCATTGAACAAGCGCAAGGTTGGCCTCGGATTCACGAACCTAAATTAATTATATATATTTATGTGTTGGTCAATATTTGTCTAACAAATTAGGTCAAGTCATAGTGTACCACAATCCTAATGCTCGAGACTAATATGCAAAAGTCAACAAAAGTAAATTTGACTCAAAATAATTTCCAAAAATCTATACATGATTAATATATAGTTTAAATATCGTCGTTTTATATTTTTAAATATTTTTAAAAGATTTATTAGAGTAAATAATATAATTTATTTATTAATAAATAAAATTTTTTATTAAATTTATATAATAAAATATACTTTTATATATATTAAGTAATAACATTTATAGGGTTCATTTAATATCATAAAGTTAATTTGATAGGTATTATTATTAAAGTAAGTTATTACACGTAGTAAAATATGTTTGTATCACATATTTATTTGATAAAATAATATCTATAATGATAGTAAGTAAAAGTTGTATTATTTTGTAATAATAATAATTATTATAAAAATATCAATATTTATAATTACTAAGATGACATTATGATAAAACGATAATTCTAATTATGATAACTTTAATATTTACGATAATTTTTAATATTATCTTTAAAATAATAATTCTATTTAAAATAATAATAATAATGACATTTTATAGTAACAATGACATTTCTATTAAAATGATAATTTTTGTTAAAATGAAAGTTTTAATACTAATGATACTTTTAATAATAATAGTAATGATAAAAATAATAAGAACGATAATTTTATCTAAATCAATATCTTATAATATTTTAATTTCATCATGATACTCTTACCCATTATTTCCTAATTGTTTCGTTTAATAGCTTTTAATCGTCTTTTATATCGTGTTCATAATAATGATAATAATAGTAATCAAAATAATTAGGTGTTACAACTATTTGTTTTAATTACACTAATATTAATAATGATAGTTACTATAACATTATTAACGATAATACTAATAATTATCTTAATGATAATATAGTAATAATAATAATAACAATAACAATAACCATTTTTAAATAATAATATATATTAATAATGATAATAATAATAATAATAATAATAATAATACCAATAATAATAATAATAATAATAATAATAATAATAATAATAATAATAATAATTAGATAATAATAATACTAATTATAACTTTAACGATAATAACGATAGTAAGAATAAAAAAAATAACAATTTTTAATGATAAATCCCTTTTATTAATAAAGATAATGATAATGATAATAATAAGATAAAACTAGAACGACGATAAAAATGACGATAATAATAATAATCATTTTTAATAAAAATATCAAAATTCAATTGATTATAACTTCTAATCCGTTCATCGAAACCATTCGATATCTAAAGGAAAAGTTCTTAATTTTTCGCTAGCTTTCCAAGGACATGCATATCTTATACCTTATCTCAACCGCAAGTGTAACTAATTCAAGATTCAACCTAACCTGTCTAAGGGCAATATCAAAAGTACAAGCATGCATAATCCTAAATACTCGAGCACTAGTCAGGGATACACTATTAGTATGTAAAAGTTAAATTATGAGTACTCACGTATCAATATTGAGATTCAATATTGCAGGAAAGGTACGTAGACGCAACGGAAATAATAAATACTATATTGACCTCACGAGCATACCCATGAACCATACTCAATCACCTCCATAGCTATAACCCATAATTTCCTTAATCCTATCCTACTCGAAAAACAATTTCGAAATCACTCGGACAGCACTCCGTCGTAATATTTTATGTATACTAATAATATCTTGAAATAATACGGAGTAAATATATATATGTAAATCGATTGAGAGAGTTTAGAGAAAAATATTTTCAAGTTTCTATGAAATAATGAAACCTATTGAATTCTATTTATAATAGATTTTTGAATTATTAAAGTGAATTATTAAAGTATGAATTATTAAAGTGAATTATTAAAGTATGAATTATTAAAGTGAATTATTAAAGTATGAATTATTAAAGTATGAATTATTAAAGTGAATTATTAAAGTATGAATTATTAAAGTGAATTATTAAAGTTAAAGTAAAGTAAAAATAAAGTAAAGGTAAAGTTTAAGTATAGTAAAAGTATAAAACTATGTACGTATAATACGCGTATAAATATATATAATATTAATTTAAATCGTTATATATATTTAATAAAATAAAATATAAATATCGTTATCTTTATCATACTAGTTAATTAATGAGTTGTCAAAAGTGGTTCTAGATATTTATAAAAGTTATATACGTTTTAATAATAAAGTTCTTTTTAAACTGAAAACGTTTTTTTTATGTTTGAAACTAAATAGATCAATCGAGTCTTTATGAGATTCAATCTTCCACTATCCTTTGTCTAGTTCTCAATGATTGACAATTTGTTCTTATTTATAAATCACTTTACCATTTTCCGAATATTGTTAAAATGGAAAGATTTCTCAAATCAACGTGGACCTTTCAACAGAGACTTGTAATCATAATTCAATATATCTGATAATTCAATCATTTGATCTTATCTTCTAATTCCATTGATAAACATTTTGAAACAGATACAATCATATAAAGTATTTAATCTAATATTTTGTTTACGTTTCAAGTTATAATATATATACACATATACATATATAATCATATTCGTTTAATGGTTCGTGAATCGTTGGAACTTGGTCGAGGTTGAATGAATGTATGAACATAGTTTAAAATTCTTGAAATTTAACTTAACAAATATTGCTTATCGTGTCGGAAACATATAAAGATTAAAGTTTAAATTTGGTTGGAAATTTCCGGGTTGTCACAATTATGGTCAATGGTGTTTCCGCCAAGGAAGCAAAATATTGGGAGGATTACCAATTCTCCGATGAATCGGATTCCGACGAGAATTCCGATGATGTTATAGAAATTACCCCAACTGAATTTAAAAAGGCAAAAGAAAATAATAAGGGAAAGGGCATAAAAATAGAGAAATCTAATTCCAACCCCGATGAACTTTATATGTATCGTCAACCCCCGAAGTCCTTAAGTTGTAACAATGACCCGGGAACCTCTAAACCACCAGGTTTTTCTAAACCAATGTGGAAAGCTCGTATTAGGGGAACATCATATATCCCTAGAAACTTGGCAAAACGAACCAAAATCGAAGAAGAAGAAACAAGCGAGTCGGAATAAGATAGTTGTATTCGTGTGGTGTAATATATGTAATATAGTGTGCTTATGCTTTATGATATATGTAAAAATTGCTTGTATTAATAAGTATTTTTTTTTATGAATCTAACTCTTGTCTATTTTACAGTATAAAAACACAAAATGGATAGACAACCCAATATTTTAAGAGACCTACCCGGAGACATGATTGATGAAATCTTGTCTAGAGTCGGTCAGAATTCTTCGGCACAACTATTTAAGGCGAGATCAGTTTGTAAGACATTCGAAGAACGTTCCAAGAATGCCTTGGTTTATAAAAGGCTTTCGTTCGAAAGATGGGGGATATCACATTGGGAAATCCATAAGTTACGATGTGTTTACTTTGATTCATATATTGCGGGGAACCCAAATGCTATTTTACGCAATGGGTTAAGAAATTATTTTGACTCAATATATCCGAATATTGGACTTCGTGATTTAGAAAAAGTGGCTAACATGCAACATAAAGAAGCATGTTATGCTTACGGATTAGTAATGTTCACTTCTCACCAAAGTGAGAACAAGAACATCGGGCTACAACTATTAAACAAAACATTCCCACAAGTGACGGAGTCGGTAATTGGGGTAAGAAATGAGGTTTTTAGATTGTTACGGGACTGTTGGACATTACGTAACCCTCGTCCCTTTGACGACGTTACAACACGCTGTCTTATCAACGGCCATAACGATTATGTTCCACAAGACCAAGGATGGGAAGTAATCCTAGTAAAACCAGAATGCATGACTTGTTTCTGGACGTATGAATTACGTGTCTTTATTGCCATTGCTGAACGACTTGTGTACTAGCTAGAATTATCTTCACAACCATCTTGTATCAAATTTATTGTGTGCTATATTTCATGCTATATGTAAAATAAGCGATATTGTAAGTTTGTAAAATATTATGTAAAAGTTTGAACGCGAAATATTATTATAATTAGTTTTTCATATAGAATTGTGGTAGTTGAATTCTATATTAGCTACTAAGTATGAACTTAACGGTTAGGTACTACTCGAATTTAAACTTATAAAACGCTAATATGAAGAAAAAGCTTTTATAAATGAGTTCATATTATGCTACGAAATACTATTAACTACTCTTAATATTCTGTATGATTAACTTGTTCCATTTGACTATTTTGAAGGAAATGGCACCGACTACTCGACACACCGTGAATATGAATGAAGAGGAATTCCGTACTTTTCTAGCTTCAAACATAGCCGCAGTACAGGCTGCGCTACATACCAACAATAACCTTGGATCTAGCAGTACAGGAAATCGTGTAGGATGCACCTACAAAGAATTCACTGCCTGCAAACCTTTGGAATTTGATGGAACCGAAGGACCGATCGGATTGAAACGGTGGACCGAGAAGGTCGAATCGGTGTTTGCCATAAGTAAGTGTACTGAAGAGGACAAAGTGAAGTATGCTACGCATACCATCACAGGTTCTGCGTTAACATGGTGGAATACCTATCTAGAGCAAGTGGGACAAGACGATGCGTACGCACTACCGTGGTCAGCATTCAAGCACTTGATGAACGAGAAGTACCGTCCCAGTACCGAGGTCAATAAGCTCAAGACAGAACTTAGAGGGTTACGAACCCAAGGATTTGATATTACCATGTACGAAAGACGATTCACAGAATTGTGCCTATTGTGTCCGGGAGCATTTGAAGATGAGGAAGAGAAGATCGACGCGTTTGTGAAAGGATTACCGGAGAGAATCCAATAAGATATAAGTTCACACGAGCCCGCCTCCATACAACAGGCATGTAGAATGGCTCACAAACTAGTAAACCAGATTGAAGAAAGAATTAAAGAACAGACTGCGGAAGAGGCCAATGTGAAGCAAGTCAAAAGAAAGTGGGAGGAAAACGGTGATAAGAATCACCAATACAACAACAACAGCAATTACAACAATAATCGCAACAATTATCCCAACAATCGCAACTACAACAAACGGCCCAACAACAACAACAACAACAACAACAACAGCAACTACAACAATCATCCCAACAACAATAATAACCGCAACAACAACAACAATCAGAAGCAGCTATGCCAAAGGTGTGAAAAGTATCACTCGGGGTTCTGCACCAAATTTTGCAACAAGTGTAAAAGAAATGGTCATAGCGCGGCGAAGTGTGAGGTCTACGGACCAGGGGTTAATAGAACGAAAGGAACAAATGGTGTCAGAACGAGTAATGGCGGAGCAAGTAGTGTCGGAGCAAGTTATGCCAATGTAGTTTGTTATAAATGTGGAAAGCCGGGCCACATTATTAGAAATTGCCCGAACCAGGAGAACACGAATGGACAAGGCCGCAAAAGAGTTTTCAATATTAATGCGGCAGAGGCACAGGAAGACCCGGAGCTTGTTACGGGTTCATTTCTTATTGACAATAAATCTGCTTACGTTTTATTTGATTCGGGTGCGGATAGAAGCTATATGAGTAGAGATTTTTGTGCTAAATTAAGTTGTCCATTGACGCCTTTGGATAGTAAATTTTTACTCGAATTAGCAAATGGTAAATTAATTTCAGCAGATAATATATGTCGGAATCAAGAAATTAAACTGGTTAGCGAAACATTTAAGATTGATTTGATACCAGTAGAGTTACGGAGTTTTGATGTGATAATCGGTATGGACTGGTTGAAAGAAGTGAAAGCAGAGATCGTTTGTTACAAAAATGCAATTCGCATTATACGAGAAAAAGGAAAACCCTTAATGGTGTACGGAGAAAAGGGCAACACGAAACTACATCTTATTAGTAATTTGAAGGCACAAAAACTAATAAGAAAAGGTTGCTATTCTGTTCTAGCACACGTCGAGAAAGTACAAACTGAAGAAAAGAGCATCAATGATGTTCTCATTGCAAAAGAATTTCCCGATGTATTTCCGAAAGAATCACCGGGATTACCCCCACATCGATCCGTTGAATTTCAAATAGATCTTGTACCAGGAGCTGCACCAATAGCTCGTGCTCCTTACAGACTCGCACCCAGCGAGATGAAAGAACTGCAAAGCCAATTACAAGAACTTTTAGAGCGTGGTTTCATTCGACCAAGCACATCACCATGGGGAGCTCCTGTTTTGTTTGTCAAGAAGAAAGATGGTACATTCAGGTTGTGTATCGACTACTGAGAGTTGAACAAACTTACCATCAAGAACCGCTACCCACTACCGAGAATCGACGACTTATTTGATCAACTACAAGGCTCGTCTGTTTATTCAAAGATTGACTTACGTTCCGGGTATCATCAAATGCGGGTGAAAGAAGATGATATTCCAAAGACTGCTTTCAGAACACGTTACGGTCATTACGAGTTTATGGTCATGCCGTTTGGTTTAACTAATGCACCAGTTGTGTTCATGGACCTTATGAACCGAGTGTGTGGACCATACCTTGACAAGTTTGTCATTGTTTTCATTGATGACATACTTATTTACTCAAAGAATGACCAAGAAAACGGTGAACATTTGAGAAAGGTGTTAGAAGTATTGAGGAAGGAAGAATTGTACGCTAAGTTTTCAAAGTGTGCATTTTGGTTGGAAGAAGTTCAATTCCTCGGTCACATAGTGAACAAAGAAGGTATTAAGGTGGATCCGGCAAAGATAGAAACTGTTGAAAAGTGGGAAACCCCGAAAACTCCGAAACACATACGCCAGTTTTTAGGACTAGCTGGTTACTACAGAAGGTTCATCCAAGACTTTTCCAGAATAGCAAAACCCTTGACTGCATTAACGCATAAAGGGAAGAAATTTGAATGGAATGATGAACAAGAGAAAGCGTTTCAGTTATTGAAGAAAAAGCTAACTACGACACCTATATTGTCATTGCCTGAAGGGAATGATGATTTTGTGATTTATTGTGACGCATCAAAGCAAGGTCTTGGTTGTGTATTAATGCAACGAACGAAGGTGATTGCTTATGCGTCTAGACAATTGAAGATTAACGAACAAAATTATACGACGCATGATTTGGAATTAGGCGCGGTTGTTTTTGCATTAAAGATTTGGAGGCACTACTTATATGGGGTCAAAAGTATTATATATACCGACCACAAAAGTCTTCAACACATATTTAATCAGAAACAACTGAATATGAGGCAGCGTAGGTGGATTGAATTGTTGAATTATTACGACTTTGAGATTCATTACCACCCGGGGAAGGCAAATGTGGTAGCCGATGCCTTGAGCAGGAAGGACAGAGAACCCATTCGAGTAAAATCTATGAATATAATGATTCATAATAACCTTACTACTCAAATAAAGGAGGCGCAACAAGGAGATTTAAAAGAGGAAATTTAAAGGATGAAATACCCAAAGGATCGGAGAAGCATCTTAATATTCGGGAAGACGAAACCCGGTATAGGGCTGAAAGGATTTGGGTACCAAAATTTGGAGATATGAGAGAAATGGTACTTAGAGAAGCTCATAAAACCAGATACTCAATACATCCTGGAATGGGGAAGATGTACAAGGATCTCAAGAAACATTTTTGGTGGCCGGGTATGAAAGCCGATGTTGCTAAATATGTAGGAGAATGTTTGACGTGTTCTAAGGTCAAAGCTGAGCATTAGAAACCATCATGTCTACTTCAACAACCCAAAATCCCGGAATGGAAATGGGAAAACATTACCATGGATTTCATCACTAAATTGCCAAGGACTGCAAGTGGTTTTGATACTATTTGGGTAATAGTTGATCGTCTCACCAAATCAGCACACTTCCTGCCAATAAGAGAAGATAACAAGATGGAGAAGTTAGCACGACTGTATTTGAAGGAAGTCGTCTCCAGACATGGAATACCAATCTCTATTATATCTGATAGGGATGGCAGATTTATTTCAAGATTCTGGCAGACATTACAGCAAGCATTAGGAACTCGTCTAGACATGAGTACTGCCTATCATCCACAAACTGATGGGCAAAGCGAAAGGACGATACAAACGCTTGAAGACATGCTACGAGCATGTGTTATTGATTTCGGAAACAGTTGGGATCGACATATACCGTTAGCAGAATTTTCCTACAACAACAGCTACCATTCAAGCAATGAGATGGCGCCGTTTGAAGCACTTTATGGTATAAAGTGCAGGTCTCCGATTTGTTGGAGTGAAGTGGGGGATAGACAGATTACGGGTCCGTAGATTATACAAGAAACTACCGAGAAGATCATCCAAATTCAACAACGGTTGAAAACCGCCCAAAGTCGACAAAAGAGCTACGCTGACATTAAAAGAAAAGATATAGAATTTGAAATTGGAGAGATGGTCATGCTTAAAGTTGCACCTTGGAAAGGCGTTGTTCGATTTGGTAAACGAGGGAAATTAAATCCAAGGTATATTGGACCATTCAAGATTATTGATCGTGTCGGACCAGTAGCTTACCGACTTGAGTTACCTCAACAACTCGTGGCTGTACATAACACTTTCCACGTCTCGAATTTGAAGAAATGTTTTGCTAAAGAAGATCTCACTATTCCGTTAGATGAAATCCAAATCAACGAAAAACTTTAATTCATCGAAGAACCCGTCAAAACAATGGATCGTGAGGTTAAAAGACTTAAGGAAAACAAGATACCAATTGTTAAGGTTCGATGGAATGCTTGTAGAGGACCCGAGTTCACCTGGGATCATGAAGATTAGATGAAGAAGAAATACCCGCATCTATTTTCAGAAGATTCGTCAACACCTTCAACAGCTTAAAATTTTGGGACGAAATTTATTTAACGGGTAGGTACTGTAGTGACCCGAACTTTTCCATGTTTATATATATTAATTGAGATTGATATTTACATGATTAAATGTTTCCAACATGTTAAGCAATCAAACTTGTTAAGACTTGATTAATTGAAATATGTTTCATATAGACAATTGACCACCCAAGTTGACCGGTGATTCACGAACGTTAAAACTTGTAAAAACTATATGATGATATATATATGGATATATATATAGTTAACATGATACTATGATAAGTAAACATATCATTAAGTATATTAACAATGAACTACATATGTAAAAACAAGACTACTAACTTAATGATTTTTAAACGAGACATATATGTAACGATTATCGTTGTAAAGACATTTAATGTATATATATCATATTAAGAGATATTCATACATGATAATATCATGATAATATAAAAATTTAAAATCTCATTTGATATTATAAATATTGGGTTAACAACATTTAACAAAATCGTTAACCTAAAGGTTTTCAAAACAACACTTACATGTAACGACTAACGATGACATAACGACTCAGTTAAAATGTATATACATGTAGTGTTTTAATATGTATTTATACACTTTTGAAAGACTTCAATACACTTATCAAAATACTTCTACTTAACAAAAATGCTTACAATTACATCCTCGTTCAGTTTCATCAACAATTCTACTCGTATGCACCCGTATTCGTACTCGTACAATACACAGCTTTTAGATGTATGTACTATTGGTATATACACTCCAATGATCAGCTCTTAGCAGCCCATGTGAGTCACCTAACACATGTGAGAACCATCATTTGGCAACTAGCATGAAATATCTCATAAAATTACAAAAATATGAGTAATCATTCATGACTTATTTACATGAAAACATAATTACATATCCTTTATATCTAATCCATACACCAACGACCAAAAACACCTACAAACACTTTCATTCTTCAATTTTCTTCATCTAATTGATCTCTCTCATGTTCTATCTTCAAGTTCTAAGTGTTCTTCAAAAATTCTACAAGTTCTAGTTACATAAAATCAAGAATACTTTCAAGTTTGCTAGCTCACTTCCAATCTTGTAAGGTGATCATCCAACCTCAAGAAATCTTTGTTTCTTACAGCAGGTTATTATTCTAATACAAGTTAATAATCATATTCAAACTTTGGTTCAATTTCTATAACTATAACAATCTTATTTCAAGTGATGATCTTACTTGAACTTGTTTTCATGTCATGATTCTGCTTCAAGAACTTCGAGCCATCTAAGGATCCGTTGAAGCTAGATCCATTTTTATCTTTTCCAGTAGGTTTATCCAAGGAATTTAAGGTAGTAATGATGTTCATAACATCATTCGATTCATACATATAAAGCTATCTTATTCGAAGATTTAAACTTGTAATCACTAGAACATAGTTTAGTTAATTCTAAACTTGTTCGCAAACAAAAGTTAATCCTTCTAACTTGACTTTTAAAATCAACTAAACACATGTTCTATATCTATATGATATGCTAACTTAATGATTTAAAACCTGAAAACACGAAAAACACCGTAAAACCGGATTTACGCCGTCGTAGTAACACCGCGGGCTGTTTTGGGTTAGTTAATTAAAAACTATGATAAACTTTGATTTAAAAGTTGTTATTCTGAGAAAATAATTTTTATTATGAACATGAAACTTTATCCAAAAATTATGGTTAAACTCAAAGTGGAAGTATGTTTTCTAAAATGGTCATCTAGACGTCGTTCTTTCGACTGAAATGACTACCTTTACAAAAACGACTTGTAACTTATTTTTCCGACTATAAACCTATACTTTTTCTGTTTAGATTCATAAAATAGAGTTCAATATGAAACCATAGCAATTTGATTCACTCAAAACGGATTTAAAATGAAGAAGTTATGGGTAAAACAAGATTTGATAATTTTTCTCATTTTAGCTACGTGAAAATTGGTAACAAATCTATTCCAACCATAACTTAATCAACTTGTATTGTATATTATGTAATCTTGAGATACCATAGACACGTATACAATGTTTCGACCTATCATGTCGACACATCTATATATATTTTGGAACAACCATAGACACTCTATATGTGAATGTTGGAGTTAGCTATACAGGGTTGAGGTTGATTCCAAAATATATATAGTTTGAGTTGTGATCAATACTGAGATACGTATACACTGGGTCGTGGATTGATTCAAGATAATATTTATCAATTTATTTCTATACATCTAAATGTGGACAACTAGTTGTAGGTTACTAACGAGGACAGCTGACTTAATAAACTTAAAACATCAAAATATATTAAAAGTGTTGTAAATATATTTTGAACATACTTTGATATATATGTATATATTGTTATAGGTTCGTGAATCAACCAGTGGCCAAGTCTTACTTCCCAACGAAGTAAAAATCTGTGAAAGTGAGTTATAGTCCCACTTTTAAAATCTAATATTTTTGGGATGAGAATACATGCAGGTTTTATAAATGATTTACAAAATAGACACAAGTACGTGAAACTACATTCTATGGTTGAATTATCGAAATCGAATATGCCCCTTTTTATTAAGTCTGGTAATCTAAGAATTAGGGAACAGACACCCTAATTGACGCGAATCCTAAAGATAGATCTATTGGGCCTAACAAACCCCATCCAAAGTACCGGATGCTTTAGTACTTCGAAATTTATATCATATCCAAAGGGTGTCCCGGAATGATGGGGATATTCTTATATATGCATCTTGTTAATGTCGGTTACCAGGTGTTCACCATATGAATGATTTTTATCTCTATGTATGGGATGTGTATTGAAATATGAAATCTTATGGTCTATTATTATGATTTGATATATATAGGTTAAACCTATAACTCACCAACATTTTTGTTGACGTTTTAAGCATGTTTATTCTCAGGTGATTATTAAGAGCTTCCGCTGTCGCATACTTAAATAAGGACGAGATTTGGAGTCCATGCTTGTATGATATTGTGTAAAAACTGCATTCAAGAAACTTATTTTGTTGTAACATATTTGTATTGTAAACCATTATGTAATGGTCGTGTGTAAACAGGATATTTTAGATTATCATTATTTGATAATCTATGTAAAGCTTTTTAAACCTTTATTGATGAAATAAAGGTTATGGTTTGTTTTAAAATGAATGCAGTCTTTGAAAAACGTCTCATATAGAGGTCAAAACCTCGCAACGAAATCAATTAATATGGAACGTTTTTAATCAATAAGAACGGGACATTTCAATTAGTTTCACCAAAAAAAGTGTATGAAACCATTAGCATTCATCAATAAGCATGTCAAACAATATGCAATCAATGGTTATCATACATTTAGACACAAAATTCGACTCAAGTCAACAATTTCATCAAAAAGCCTAAGCATACAATCCTTAACTTTCACAAGTAAAACTTTTCAATTCGAACAAACACTAAGTTAAGGCATATATGAGTTTAGCATAATCAATGCATTGCTTTAATTCCGCTTAGAACACTTACTAGTCAACAAAAGTCAAAATCTCCATTTTAAGAACCCTAAAATTCAATAATTTGTGGAATCGTGTAATTCAACTGAGGTTCATGCGGATTTTCTAATGTATACTAGTAATTGAACTCTAAAACATCCCAATTTAAAGAAGTAATGGTCATTTTTTCAAAATCCCCAAATTCATGAAGAACCCTAATTTCTAAAGTAAATTTTTGAGCAATTAGGCATGAAATTGGAGCATGAATAAGGACTAGTGACAACAATACAAGCATATAATGACCAAAACATGAAGATTTAAACATCCCCACACTTAGAACAAGCTAAATCCAAATTTGAGAATGAAGAACACAAGAACCATGAAGAAATGAAGATTAATCTTACCTTTCTCATGTTGATATACGGATTAGATGCTCAAAGATGTGTTTAATCGGTTGATTTAGTGTTTGGAGATGGAATCCTTGAGAGAAAATGAGATGAAAGTCGGAGTTGTAGGTGAAAAAATAATAAAAATGATAAACTCCCGTATTTGTGCAAAAAAAATGGGCAGTCTCCAACATTCAGATACAGATGCGGCGCATCTGGTGGTCCAAAAGTGGCGCATGACCTAATCTAAGCGCATCTGAAACTGTCGGCTTTTTTCTTGTCCTCAGATGCGGCGCATCCACTACAGATGCGGCGCATCTGGCCCTGTTGCACCAGCTTTTGATGTTTTTCCGCGTTTTAAACATTGCGAAAGGTCCCTAAACAACTTGGTTCGTACTAAAATTCTAAAAATCACTCAAAAACAATCAATCCTAAGAAACGAGACGCATGAATGAGACTATGTACACGTTGTGAGGTTTATTAGTGAGTCGTTCACGCGACTCCTTCCCAAGCTAATTAGCGTTGGGGGAGAAAGTGATGTCATCTTGAACCGTGGTATTAACTCCATCAAAATAGAGTTTTACTCGATGACCATTCACTTTAAAAGTATTTCCATTTCCAAACAACTCAACATATCCCGATGGATATGCTTGTTTCACCAAATAAGGTCCCGTCCATCGGGACTTCAACTTTCCGGGAGAAAATTTAAACCGTGAGTTAAAAACCAAAACCTTATCACTGGTTTTAAACTCTTTCACTTCTTTTAATCAGGCATCATGCCACCTTTTCGTTTTCTCCTTATACGAGCTCGAATTCTCGTACGCCTCTAATCTCAACTCTTCCAATTCATGCATTTGTATGAATTGGTTTTCACCAGCCTTTTCCATGTCTAAATTACAAAGTTTCAATGCCCAGTATGCTCTATGTTCCACTTCAACCGGAAGATGGCATGATTTACCATATACAAGTCTAAATGGTGTGGTACCGATTAGTGTTTTAAAAGCAGTCCTAAAGGCCCACAACGCATCATCTAACTTGCATTGCCAAATCTTAGGGTTGTTATCAACCATCTTCTCAAGTATGCGTTTTAAGGCACGATTCGTGTTCTCCACTTGACCACTAGTTTGCGGGTGGTACGGAGTAGAGAAACGATGAGTTACGCCATACTTCTTCAATACTTTTTCAAGAAGGTTGTTGGCAAAATGTGTTCCTCGATCGGATATGAGTGCCTTCGGGATTCCAAAGCGCGAGAAGAGATTTTTCAAGAAGTTCACCACCACCCTAGCATCATTCGTAGGTAAAGCTTTTGCTTCAGCCTACTTAGATACATAGTCAATGGCTACTAGGATGTACTTGCACTTATGGGAACTTGGAAACGGTCACATGAAATCGATTCCCCAAATATCAAAGATTTCACAAACTTGGATGCCGGTTTGAGGCATCTCATCCTTTTTCGTGATGTTACCCGTTCATTGGCATGCATTACAAGTCCGAATGAAATTATGGGCATCTTTAAAGATCGTGGGCCAATAAAAGCCCGAGTCAAGGATTTTTCTTGCGGTGTGGTTTGGTTCGAAATGACTGCCGGTGGGCCCTTGATGACAATGCTCAAGAATTTGTTGAGCCTCTTTTCCGTACACACAACGGCGAATCATTTGATCCGCACCAACACGAAATAGGTCGGGATGTTCCCAGAAATAGGACTTCAAATCCGCAAAGAATTTTTTCTTTTGTTGATAAGAAATTCCTTTTTGAAGAATGCCTGACGCAAGATAGTTTGCAAAATGGGCAAACCATGGGATTTCAGATTCCTTGTCAACCCTGATTAGAGATTCATCAGGAAATGTGTCCTTGATGATTGTATCATCGAGTTTTTCTAATTCGGGGTTTTCAAGTCGGGATAAATGGTCGGCAGCTAGATTCTCGGCTCCTTTCTTATCACGTATCTCAATGTCAAACTCTTGAAGTAAAAGAACCCAACGTATGAGACGATGTTTTGCATCTAGTTTCGAGAATAAGTACCTAAGGGCCGAATGGTCCGTGTAAACAATGGTTTTGGACAACACCAAATATGACCGAAATTTATCAAACGCATAAACAACCACCAAGAGCTCCTTTTTCGTGGTGGTATAATTAATTTGAGCTCCCGTTAACGTTTTGCTCGCATAATAAATTGGACAAAAATGATTATCTGGTCGTTGTCCCAAGACAGCACCTAAGGCATAGTCGCTCGCGTCACACATTAACTCAAAAGGCATACTCTTATCCGGAGATACGATAATGGGAGCTTGTGTGAGTTTTGACTTTAGAATGGAGAATGCATTCTCGCAATTGGAATCGAAGTCAAATGGAGCATCCTTTTCAAGAAGTTGGGTCATTGGGCGGGCGATTTTATAAAAATCTTTGATAAATCGTCTGTAGAATCCAGCGTGACCAAGAAAGCTTCTAATGGCCTTGACATTTGTCGGTATAGGTAGCTTAGAGATAACTTCAATTTTAGCTTTATCTACCTCTATTCTCGCACGAGATATCTTGTGACCAAGTACAATGCCCTCCTTCACCATGAAGTGGCATTTTTCCCAATTTAGGACCAAGTTTGCTTTCTCACATCGGATAAGCATACGTTCAAGGTTAAAAAGACACGATTCAAAGGAATCTCCAAACACGAAAAAGTCATCCATGAAGACTTCCATACAATCCTCTACCATATCATCAAAAATTGTCATCATGCACCTTTGAAAGGTTCCGGGTGCATTGCATAAACCAAATGGCATGCGACGATAGGCAAAGGTACCGAAAGGACAAGTGAATGTGGTCTTTTCTTGGTCGTTGGGATCAATTGGAATTTGGAAGTAACTGGAGAAACCATCTAGAAAGCAATAGTATTCTTTCCCCGCTAATCGTTCAATCATTTGATCAATAAAAGGCAACGGGAAATGATCCTTTCTAGTGGCATCATTGAGACGTCTATAATCAATACATACTCTCCAGCCGGTAACCGTTCTAGTTGGAACGAGTTCGTCCTTTTCATTTACAATAACAGTTGTACCCCCCTTTTTGGGCACTACTTGTACTGGACTAACCCAAGGACTATCGGAGATGGGGTAGATTAACCCGGCGTCAAGAAGCTTGACTACCTCCTTTTTAACAACCTCTTTCATGTTGGGATTTAGCCTACGTTGTCTTTGTACTACTGGTTTGAAGTCATTCCCAAGGAAAATTTTATGTGTACAATAAGACGGGTTTATCCCTAGAATGTCGGTCGTTTTCCAGGCTATAGCCTTTTTATGGGTTTTCAAAACATGTAACACCCTGTTTTCCCCTTATATAATTTATAGGTGTATTGGGTATGTACGATAGGCGTATGAAGGGTTCGGGACATTTTCTAGTGTTAAGTCTTGTGTGAGGAGAAAATGACTCAGATCGTGCTTTGTGTCGCGGCGCGACAAAGGAGGCCGCGACGCGGCAATGGACTGAAATTGAGATCAGAAGTATGACAAAAAATGATCCCAGACCTAGGCAAAGGTCGCGGCGCGACGATTAAGGCCGCGGCGCGGCATTCTGGGCAAACTGGTGCCGGATTTTTGTAATATTAAATGAGAAGCAAGGGCATTTTGGTCTTTTCACGTTTAAGCCAGATTTGAGGCTTTAACCTCATCCACTCATTCATTTTCTTTATTTTCTTTTCCTTTTCTTTCCTATTTTCCTCTCAAAACTTAAAATCCTCAAGTGATTCAAGTGGGATTTTGGAAAGGAAGAAGCGGGTTTTGATCTTTGGCGTAGTTGACAAGTTTGTTCTCCTCGTTCTTAGCTACACGGTGATACTAGTGGTAAGCTTTAACTCCGAATTTCATTTTCGTGTTCATCATTCAAATTTGGGGCTTTTGATTGTATGATTCATAGATGGAACCCATTTAGTTGTTAATTGAAGATTAACACCAAGATTCGGGTTTATAAGTGTTAAAGGCGGGTTTTGGGTTGGTTAATGATTTAACCATGTTTAAGACTTGAGAATGGCGTATAATCACTAGTGATAGTGATTATTGTTGTTTTGGAGACTTTTAGGGTTTTCTGTGATGACCCAGAAATTTCCGACCAAATTTAAACTTGAATCTTATATGATTTCGACACGATAAGCAAAGTCTGTAATGTTGAGTCTCAAAATTTTTGAACTATTTCATTCATTTAACTTTGACCAATTTCGGCGATTCACGAACAATTAATTGTAAATAGATATGTGTGTATATATATAAATGGCAATTGGAAATATAATTTGAAATATTATATGATGTAAAATAAAATAAAAAATAGAATATTATAATAATTATTATTTAAAACATATCTATATATAAATAAAGTATATTAAAAATAAATATTAAATGATTGAAATGCTCATTTGATGTTTCGATGGATATTAAACAAGTTTAATACGAACTAATATGATTTTAAAATAAACGGTGATCCGAAAATGAATTCTATAAATTTTAGGCTTATTAAAAATATATTTAGAAGCTAATTAATAAATTTCAACACTTTTTATATTTTACCCAGGATCGGGCGTGGACAGTGAGATAATTTTTGTTTAATAATTTATGATCGAATTTTATACCATAATGATCAAAATAAATAAATATAGTTAATTTAAAAATATGGAATTTTTTTTCTGAAGACTCTTATCCGCCACTGATTTACAACGGAGTACGAATTACTATTCCACAAAAATCGTCGGTAGAAATTGACAAAAGAAAGGTGGCTTCACTATGCTTATATGCTGGCACCTTTGTTGCAATCATAGATCTAATAGATTTAATTATTATTAATATTATTACACTATTATATATATATATATATATATATATATATATATATATATATATATATATATATATATTATTCATAAGTTATAGGTATGGAGAACACACACTCATATACTCTCATCACCCTCACCCGTCACCATATCTCCGGCCACCTTCCACCGGACCACCGGAGCACCATCATCATCTACTTTGAACCGTCACACCACAATCACCACCATCAAGTACACCCATCAACACCTACGATTTCATGTTTCTTTTTCGTTTGAACAACAACAACTATGAACAACCACCATCGTTGTTATTTTCTGTTACGTTTTCCTGTTTCACTTTGTTTTTCCCGATCACCAAAACAATTACCATCAATACCACTTAAACCACCACATACAAACTTAAACCACCACATACAAACTTAAACCACCACCTACAATCTTATGTTTCTGTTTAGATTGAGCAACAACAAATCGATCACCATCTGATATGCTACGTTACTGTTACGTTTTCTGATGCAGTTCACAGAACACACACTTGTAGGCTACTGCTGCAGTTTTACTTACCGTTCCTGTTCCAAATATTCTTTAAACAAAACACACTTGTCGTTGCTACTGCATACTGCTATGTCTCTACTTTTATTTTTATTTTTTTTATTATTTTGTTGTTGTTTCATCTACGGTTTCAATTTTCAAACCCACTCTCAAAACAAACAAACGAAACCATGAAATGGTTACTATTGCTTATGATCTATGGTTTTGTTCGGGCAAACACAACCCAACACAAAGGAACACCTTAATCCTCATTTTTTTTTTAACTACCGTTCCTAATTTTGTCTAACCAAATACCACGTAAATGTGCTGCAATTTTCATTACTTCTACTACTGTCATGAGCTGTTCGAAACCACCACAAACTCCTATTATATTTTTCCATTTCAATAATTGATGGCGAGATAATGAACCACCATCTTTTATTTTATTTTTTTTCCTTTTCTTTTCGTACCCTTGCTCCGTACGTCCATGTGTAAAAAAAAAAAAAAAAAAAAAAAAAAGAGGATGATGAATGGATGAATGGTCACGTTAAACAGTGAAAAAGATTGTTAATGATGATGATGAACAGGAACTAGGGTGTTGTGTTTTCTTTTCTTTTATGGAGTTAGATGAGAGGAAGCTTACATTTTTTTCTCGAGATCGTTATGATGATAATGATGGTCACAAAGCATGAAAATGAAGACATGAAGATTTAAATGATAAGGATATAAGTTGATCATGATGATGTGATTATGGTGATGATTAGGAACACACGATTACTATAATAACGAACAGATGATGTTGATGAAATTATGAAGTAGATGATAAATAGTTCTGGATGTTATTAGGAAGAAGTAGAAAAAGGAAATAGAAATTTCGATTTAATTGGAATTAAATTAGGAGTCATTTCAGAAATAACAAAATAGAGGGATGGTTTGGGAGTGTGTTAGTGAAACAAGAGGTCTTGGGTTCGAACCTAGGCAACTACATAATTTTTTTTACAATGGAAGGCTGTGTTGAAAGCTTGGGCTTATTAATAAATTCAGACTGGGCTATGAATCTCTAAAGCGGGCTAGTAACATTTAAACTGGTGGGCTGCTGTATGGGCCGCAGGCTATTTCATTTGTATATTGGGCCGTAGAGAATAGTTTATATATAAACGGATTCGTATTAAAAAAAACGAAATGGATGAGTGGGTTTAAGTACTTAGGGCTATCGAGAGGTCTTGGGTTCAAGTCTTGTCTGGTGCATCTTTTTGGGAAAAATACTTTAAGGTAGTATTTAATTTCTATTATTATTATTATTATTATTATTATTATTATTATTATTATTATTATTATTATTATTATTATTATTATTATTATTATTATTATTATTATTATTATTATTATTATTATTATTATTATTATTATTATTATTAAAAGTTATCATTATAATTAAAAATTGTCATTTTTATCAAAAGAATTGTCAAAAGTACCATATTATTAAATGTATTAGTATTGACATTACTTTTATTTTTAACATGATTATTATTATTATCATTTTTATTACTAATATTACCATTATTATTATTTTTACAACAAATAAATATTATGCATATAAAATTTTACTTATAATAACATTACATGTAATAAGCATATTTTCTATATACATTTATATATGACAAATGATGTATTTTTAATATAATATTAATCATATATAAATATTAATATAACTATATAAATATTAGTCATTTTAAAGATACATATAAATTAAATATATATATAATATATAATTTAAGTTATAATAAATTGTTCGATTACAAATATATGTGTTAATATATAGAATTGATATAGGTTCGTGAATCCGAGGCCAACCCTACATTTGTTCAATGTCATCATAAGTATTTTTACTATAAAATACATTGGGTGAGTTTATTTGATTCCCTTTTACTCTTTACATTTTTGGGACTGAGAATACATGCAAATGCTTTATTAACTGTTTTACAATAATTATATGCGTGAGTTTCATTTTGCTCCCTTTTTAAATGCTTTTGCAAGATATATTTTGGGACTGAGAATACATGCGCTGCTTTTATAACTGTTTTACGAAATAGACACAAGTAATTGAAACTACATTATATGGTTGAATGATCGAAATCGAATATGCCCTTTTTATTAAGTCTGGTAATCTAAGAATTTGGAAACCGATCTCCAAATTGACGCGAATCCTAAAGATAGATCTATTGGGCCCAACAAGCCCCATCCAAAGTACCGAATGCTTTAGTACTTCGAAATATATATCATGTCCGAAGGAGGATCCCGGAATGATGGGGATATTCTTATATATGCATATTGTTAATGTCGATTACCAGGTGTTCAATCCATATGAATGATATTTTTGTCTCTATGCATGGGACGTATATTTATGAGAAATGAAATCTTGTGGTCTATTAAAATGATGATATGAATATTTATGTTAAACTAATGAACTCACCAACCTTTTTCGTTGACACTTTAAAGCATGTTTATTCTCAGGTACGAAAGAAATCTTCCGCTGTGCATTTACTCATTTTAAAGATATTACTTGGAGTCATTCATGACATATTTCAAAAGACGTTGCATTCGAGTCGTTGAGTTCATCAAGATTATTATTAAGTCAATTATAGTTAGATATATATGAAATGGTATGCATACCGTCAACTTTCGATGAAATGAAAGATTGTCTTTTCAAAAACGAATGCAATGTTTGTAAAATGTATCATATAGAGGTCAAGTACCTCGCTATGTAATTAACTATTGGGAATCGTTTATAATCAATATGGACTTCGTCCGGATGGATTAGGACGGGTCGCTTCAGTTGGTATCAGAGCGGTGGTCTTAGCGAACCAGGTCTTGCATTAGTATGTCTAACTGATAGTTGTTTAGATGCATTAGTGAGTCTGGACTTCGACCGTGTCTGCATGTCAAAAGTCTTGCTTATCATTTCTAGTCGGAAATCATCTGCTTATCATCCTTAGGAAATTACCTGCTTATTATTCTTATGGAATCATTTGCTTATCATTCTAAGTCTAGACACATCTTACTGCAATGACTGCATGAATAGTGTATAGACAAAATTCATATCTTAACGTATCTGTTATTGTTACCTTTGCCTGACAGCTTCCGTAGATTCCTCTGTACTGTGGGATTTTAGTATTATATATGCATATGTAAATTATGTATTGCAGAGTACTAATCCACATCCTATAATCTATTTCTTATCGAAAATCCTTCATCTGATCGTACGAGATGAATCCTGCAACCAGTTTGAGTCCCTCAGATTCCGATAACTATTCCGATAGTTATTCCGACAGCTATTCTGACATGAATGTTCATCTAAGCTCCGGAAGCAGCGTCACTAGAATGCATCAAACAATCATCCATCCACAATTTATCTGATGGGTGCATAGACTACTTAATCACTGGAGATGCGAAGAAGGCGATCCCTTCCACCAACTGAATTCACCTCTTGGTGAAGAACCCGAAGCACTTACCGGTGAATCTATCTGAAACACCATTTTCTCTTTCACTTCCAGAGTAGTTTGACACGATTATATTCTATCTACAATTCTAAACCTTATTCATCCCCTCGTTCCGACCGACAATCATCCCGGAATAATAGAAGAAGTTAGCGAACTTCGCGCTCGAGTAATCAATTTGGAGAATATGGTGCAAAACGTACCAGCTTCAGCAACATCACCGGCACCAACAGTACCACCAACATCGGTACTGACAGCACCAGTACCATCAACAATCCATGCTTCAATATCATCATCTGTACTTTGAGTATGATCTTCGTTCTACGTATCGTTCTACCTCATTTATCTTCGTTCGACATGGCGAATATGTATTCTCTAAAGTTTTAGAGATTATTTATTCTAGTTCCAACCGAAAAGAAAATGAGTTTAATATCATATTAACTCATTAAATTCATGAATACATCTGAAGAAAATATATATGTATATATGTTTTCATAAAGATTGTAATTAAAAATTCTCCTGTACAAACTGTTAATGGTGAAAATATTTTAACGGGTAGGTAATACCCGAGGAATATTTAAATTTCACATTAATAAGTTACATTGTATGTTCTTCGAATCTGTTTCAACAGTCATATACTATCCTACTTACATCCACCGATATACAAAATCCGTTCACCACAGAATAACCATATTCATCCAATTTCATATTTGGATTTTAATTTATCAGAATCCAACAAGTGGCATAATGAAGAAAACATTTGACAAAATAAAATTTGTTAGAAACAAACAAATTAACTATGAGAAATTTTGTTAAGAATCCACGCTAACTGTTCCTAGCTAATTGTGCCTAGCCAACTGATTATATTTTATTTATCTCAATTTAATTATCGCAATTTACATTCTCGCAATTTTATTTATCATCATTTAATTTCTGTTATTTACTTTACGTACTTTATTTATCGTCATTTAAATTTCTGTTATTTATTTTTACGCACTTTAAATAACAGGACACGTATACAAGGTTTTGACATATCATATCGACACATCTATATATATTATTTGGAATCATCATAGACACTCTATATGCAGTAATGACCGAGTTCTCTATACAGGGTTGAGGTTGATTCTTAAATAATATATATACTTTGAGTTGTGATCGAGTCTGAGACGTATACGGGTCACGATACATATTAATTAATTCGAATATTGTATATTAAATTATTGAAGTGCTAACTGTGGACTATCAACTATGGACTACCAATATTGGACAATTAAAATGAATTAAAATATTGATTATAACATATGAAACTAAACATCTCTTCAAGTTTGCCACTTGATTTCATCTTAAACCTCATTTGTATGTTGACGATTACAATATGCATTCAAACCTTTCATAATTCTTGAAAACACCTCAATCGGGAGGATGAACCAACCGCATTTAATCTACGGAAGAAAAGATTGATGCATATAGTTACGCACCTGAAAACACTCGGAACTGAGTAAATGTTTAACACGTATTTGTAATAGCACCTTTGACATTGTTATTTTCGAAATTAACGATGCAATTCCTTTTCAAATTTGCCAAATTTGTCGCAGCTCCAGCAAATCAACTTCAAGTTTTCATTCGGATTAGCCTTATTATAATCATGATATATAAGTTGCCTTTCATCATCGTTACCGGAGAACCTCTTATATTCCGCCACATTAGCAGTAACTTACCAGTAACTTTATTGATCTTTGAGTTTTTGAAAAATCATTATATTCATTGAAACCCTATCATGTACTCATCCGCACCTTATAACCAGAATTGCCATACCAATTACCGGGAATCAGCAATCAGTACTTTGAAAACTCACAGCATATCTACATCAACAGCTATATGTATAACATTTACCTCTTAGAATTATGATCTTTCATTCTGAAATTCTAAAAAGCACACAGTCTACAAATCAATACTCTAAATGTTGAAAAAGCTGAATGAAGCAGCAGAAACCGTAGACAATCGTAAACGACCTTAATCATCGGAAGTTTGATGATAAAGAATTGTATGTTGGCAAAGCTCAGAAAAAGTTTGAAACTGAGAAACTGATTGAGCAAACTATGAAGAAGTCTCTGAACAGATCACAAAGACTAAACTTGTACATTAAGAATCCTGATGATTCTCTTTCGGATGAAATCTTTAGCGAATACCTTGCTTCTGACTCCAAACTCTTGCGGACAAATTTTCTTCACCATCCTTCGATAATAGAAATTCCAAGATATTATCGTATCTTTCATTATAAATATCCTCCATATTTCCGAAGATATTTTTATAACTATTCTTATCTGAAATCATTAGTCTCTTCGTGCTATCAAGGTTACATCATATAGAAACTATTAGTTTCTATATTCTGTAAACTTTCGAGCTTAAAATATGAATGTTATTGAAGTAATGTTGGGAACTGAAGCATGAGTTAGTATAATATAATGACACTTGATCAACGTGATTATATTACAGTAATTCATGCTGAGTTTCTAATGGAACGTGATGATTCATAGATTATAACATCATCATGTGCCATGTTACACGACTCTTACGTTCTGTCTAATCTATAAACATATCAAGAAAATATTTTTCTTGATAGTCCTATCTTTCCTTGAATTCTGGTAATTTGACAAGTCAATTTGTGCTATTACAGTTTCTTCCTTAGGACATTAACAATGCTCATTCTGAAACTTATATTTGTGAATTCTGGACCATTACAAGAGATGCCCAATCGCAAGAAGAAGAAACGAAGGGACAAAGCTTCGAAATAGAAACTGGAGTATAAATCGCAGCAAATAGGAGGGAGTATTAACGGTGGAAGATTGAAAAGAAGGATGAAAGAAATGATAATTAGGAAAATATCAAGGATTAGAATTGAATTAAGCATTTTTACAATGTCCTGGGTGTCTGAACTAAGAAAGAAAGTATAGGAATGATGAGAATATTGGGACGAAAGAGATTAATTTATAATGGAAATATCAGACAGAGTAATCGAGACAGATCACCGTATTTAATTATAGAGATCTTAAATTCCTTACTCGCCTAAGAATCAAATCTTTTGGATTTCGAAGATTTTCTTTAAATTCCTTGAATTTCGGAATTCAAGCAAGACAACGTCAAAAGTCAAGACGCACCTTATTTTCTAAAATTAACCGTGACTATGTCACCGGTTAAGACGGACATGCAATTATTCATTTCACTCTTTTGTGATAGCTTCATTCGTACTCTTCGAATGATCGAATTGTTTTATCCATATTACTAAATGATGTTAAAACTTTATCTATGAACTCATATTCGTCAGGAAAACATATTTATTGTTAGCCATGACGACCTCACTCAAATTTCGGGACGAAATTTATTTAACGGGTAGGTACTGTGATGACCCGGAAATTTCCGACCAAATTTAAACTTGAATCTTATATGATTTCGACACGATAAGCAAAGTCTGTAATGTTGAGTCTCAAAATTTTTGAACTATTTCATTCATTTAACTTTGACCAATTTCGGCGATTCACGAACAATTAATTGTAAATAGATATGTATGTATATATATAAATGGCAATTGGAAATATAATTTGAAATATTATATGATGTAAAATAAAATAAAAAATAGAATATTATAATAATTATTATTTAAAACATATCTATATATGAATAAAGTATATTAAAAATAAATATTAAATGATTGAAATGCTCATTTGATGTTTCGATGGATATTAAACAAGTTTAATACGAACTAATATGATTTTAAAATAAACGGTGATCCGAAAATGAATTCTATAAATTTTAGGCTTATTAAAAATATATTTAGAAGCTAATTAATAAATTTCAACACTTTTTATATTTTACCCAGGATCGGGCGTGGACAGTGAGATAATTTTTGTTTAATAATTTATGATCGAATTTTATACCATAATGATCAAAATAAATAAATATAGTTAATTTAAAAATATGGAATTTTTTTTCTGAAGACTCTTATCCGCCACTGATTTACAACGGAGTACGAATTACTATTCCACAAAAATCGTCGGTAGAAATTGACAAAAGAAAGGTGGCTTCACTATGCTTATATGCTGGCACCTTTGTTGCAATCATAGATCTAATAGATTTAATTATTATTAATATTATTACACTATTATATTATATATATATATATATATATATATATATATATATATATATATATATATATATATATATATATATATATATATATATATATATATATATATATATATATATATATATTATTCATAAGTTATAGGTATGGAGAACACACACTCATATATTCTCATCACCCTCACCCGTCACCATATCTCCGGCCACCTTCCACCGGACCACCGGAGCACCATCATCATCTACTTTGAACCGTCACACCACAATCACCACCATCAAGTACACCCATCAACACCTACGATTTCATGTTTCTTTTTCGTTTGAACAACAACAACTATGAACAACCACCATCGTTGTTATTTTTTGTTACGTTTTCCTGTTTCACTTTGTTTTTCCCGATCACCAAAACAATTACCATCAATACCACTTAAACCACCACATACAAACTTAAACCACCACATACAAACTTAAACCACCACCTACAATCTTATGTTTCTGTTTAGATTGAGCAACAACAAATCGATCACCATCTGATATGCTACGTTACTGTTACGTTTTCTGATGCAGTTCACAGAACACACACTTGTAGGCTACTGCTGCAGTTTTACTTACCGTTCCTGTTCCAAATATTCTTTAAACAAAACACACTTGTCGTTGCTACTGCATACTGCTATGTCTCTACTTTTATTTTATTTTTTTTTATTATTTTGTTGTTGTTTCATCTACGGTTTCAATTTTCAAACCCACTCTCAAAACAAACAAACGAAACCATGAAATGGTTACTATTGCTTATGATCTATGGTTTTGTTCGGGCAAACACAACCCAACACAAAGGAACACCTTAATCCTCATTTTTTTTAACTACCGTTCCTACTTTTGTCTCACCAAATACCACGTAAATGTGCTGCAATTTTCATTACTTCTACTACTGTCATGAGCTGTTCGAAACCACCACAAACTCCTATTATATTTTTCAATTTCAATAATTGATGGCGAGATAATGAACCACCATCTTTTATTTTATTTTTTTTCCTTTTCTTTTCGTTCCCGTGCTGCTGCCGTACGTCCCTATGTAAAAAAAAAAAAAAAAAGAGGATGATGAATGGCCACGTTAAACAGTGAAAAAGATTGTTAATGATGATGATGAACAGGAACTAGGGTGTTGCGTTTTCTTTTCTTTTATGGAGTTAGATGAGAGGAAGCTTACATTTTTTTCTCGAGATCGTTATGATGATAATGATGGTCACAAAGCATGAAAATGAAGACGTGAAGATTTAAATGATAAGGATATAAGTTGAACATGATGATGTGATTATGGTGAAGATTAGGAACACACGATTACTATAATAACGAACGGATGATGTTGATGAAATTATGAAGTAGATGATAAATAGTTCTGGATGTTATTAGGAAGAAGTAGAAAAAGGAAACAGAAATTTCGGTTTAATTGGAATTAAATTAGGAGTCATTTCAGAAATAACAAAACAGAGGGATGGTTTGGGAGTGTGTTAGTGAAACAAGAGGTCTTGGGTTCGAACCTAGGCAACTACATAATTTTTTTTTACAATGGAAGGCTGTGTTGAAAGCTTGGGCTGATTGGGCTTATTAATAAATTCAGACTAGGCTATGAATCTCTAAAGCGGGCTAGTAACATTTAAACTGGTGGGCTGCTGTATGGGCCGCAGGCTATTTCATTTGTATATTGGGCCGTAGAGAATAGTTTATATATAAACGGATTCGTATTAAAAAAAAAAACGAAATGGATGAGTGGGTTTAAGTACTTGAGGGCTATCGAGAGGTCTTGGGTTCAAGTCTTGTCTGGTGCATCTTTTTGGGAAAAATACTTTAAGGTAGTATTTAATTTCTATTATTATTATTATTATTATTATTATTATTATTATTATTATTATTATTATTATTATTATTATTATTATTATTATTATTATTATTATTATTATTATTATTATTATTATTATTATTATTAAAAGTTATCATTATAATTAAAAATTGTCATTTTTATCAAAAGAATTGTCAAAAGTACCATATTATTAAATGTATTAGTATTGACATTACTTTTATTTTTAACATGATTATTATTATTATCATTTTTATTACTAATATTACCATTACTATTATTTTTACAACAAATAAATATTATGCATATAAAATTTTACTTATAATAACATTACATGTAATAAGCATATTTTCTATATACATTTATATATGACAAATGATGTATTTTTAATATAATATTAATCATATATAAATATTAATATAACTATATAAATATTAGTCATTTTAAAGATACAAATAAATTAAATATATATATAATATATAATTTAAGTTATAATAAATTGTTCGATTACAAATATATGTGTTAATATATATAATTGATATAGGTCCGTGAATCCGAGGCCAACCTTACATTTGTTCAATGTCGTCATAAGTATTTTTACTATAAAATACATTGGGTGAGTTTATTTGATTCCCTTTTACTCTTTACATTTTTGGGACTGAGAATACATGCAAATGCTTTATTAACTGTTTTACAATAATTATATGCGTGAGTTTCATTTTGCTCCCTTTTTAAATGCTTTTGCAAGATATATTTTGGGACTGAGAATACATGCGCTGCTTTTATAACTGTTTTACGAAATAGACACAAGTAATTGAAACTACATTATATGGTTGAATGATCGAAATCGAATATGCCCTTTTTATTAAGTCTGGTAATCTAAGAATTTGGAAACCGATCTCCAAATTGACGCGAATCCTAAAGATAGATCTATTGGGCCCAACAAGCCCCGTCCAAAGTACCGGATGCTTTAGTACTTCGAAATATATATCATGTCCGAAGGAGGATCCCGGAATGATGGGGATATTCTTATATATGCATATTGTTAATGTCGATTACCAGGTGTTCAATCCATATGAATGATATTTTTGTCTCTATGCATGGGACATATATTTATGAGAAATGAAATCTTGTGGTCTATTAAAATGATGAAATGAATATTTATGTTAAACTAATGAACTCACCAACCTTTTTGGTTGACACTTTAAAGCATGTTTATTCTCAGGTACGAAAGAAATCTTCCGCTGTGCATTTACTCATTTTAAAGATATTACTTGGAGTCATTCATGACATATTTCAATAGACGTTGCATTCGAGTCGTTGAGTTCATCAAGATTATTATTAAGTCAATTATAGTTAGATATATATGAAATGGTATGCATACCGTCAACTTTCGATGAAATGAAAGATTGTCTTTTCAAAAACGAATGCAATGTTTGTAAAATGTATCATATAGAGGTCAAGTACCTCGCTATGTAATTAACTGTTGGGAATCGTTTATAATCAATATGGACTTCGTCCGGATGGATTAGGACGGGTCGCTTCATTTTCGTGGTTGACTAACTTTGACTAGAGTCGAAATTAGGGTTTGTTGAGGATTATAACCCGAATGTCGATTCAATGAGGGTTGTAAACTTAAAATGGATTAAGTTGAAGTATAAAACCGAGTTAAACATGTTTTGGTGTCAAAACTTGTAAATGATGAGATTTTGACCTTATGGGTCAAAATTAGGGTTTATAGGCGATTTTGAGAACGATAAGTGTTTAACACTTGTGTTCGGGTTTAATTGGCATATTAGGACCATTATCACTCGTGATTAGTGATTATTGGGTAGTTTGGGCACGGTTTGTCCTTGGAAGTGCATTTGGGTCGAAATTGCACTAAGTGTCGAATTGGGTTGGTTTGTAGATCCAATCTAAGTGTGTTGTTGAATTTGTGATAATGGATTAGGTACTTTCCATTGACGAGTTGCGGATTACTTGGAAGCATTTCTTCAAGGCGACACGGTGAGTGTTAATATCCTATGTACATGTGTATGTGTAGGATGGGTGCGGGGCGGGTGAAGTGGTTCTCGGTTATAGAGCTCACTCCACATGTAGGTGGATTTGATGGACTTGCGTTTAGGTCCAATTGGCACATTTGTGTATTTTGGTTGACCACCTTTGGCGAGGTACACGTTTGGTGTGTACGTTATCACACGTGTTTGTGATGCGGAGTACTTCGATAGGATGAATCTTAAACCTTAATTGTACCTTGACGATCCCAATCTGCATTCAAACTTTCATAATTCTTGAAAACACCTCAATCGATAGGATGAATCAACCGCACTTCATCTACGGAAGGAAAGATTTGTGCATATAGTTATGCATCTGAGAAACTCTCGAAAACTGAGTAAAAGTTTAACACGTAGTCGCGTCAGATCCTTTGGCATTTATTAGCAAAAACAACTTTGCGATCCCTTTTCAAGGTAGCAAATTTTGTCACAGCTTCAGCAAATCAACTTCGACTTTTCGTTCGAAACAACCTTATTATCACCTTGACTTATATGTATGTTCTTTTATTGTTACCGGGGAACCTTTTATATTCCACCATATTACCAGCAGATGTACCAGTAACCTCGTCACTCCTTGGCTTAAATCTCTTTGATAAATCACTATATTTAGCTATTAAAGTCTTGTCATGAACTCATCGGCATCATGTAACAAGAATTGCCATACCAATTACTGAGAATCAGGAATCAGTATTTCGAATCCCGCAACATTTCTATATCAACAGTTATATGTATGACATTTATCTCTTAGAATTATGATCTCTCATTTTGAAATTCTGAAAAGCACTCAGTCACAAATCAATATTCTGAATGTTGAAAAAGCTGAATGAAGCAGCAGAAACCATAGACAACCGTAAACGACCTTTTAATCATCGAAAGTTTGATGATAAAGAATAGTATGTTGGAAAAGCTCAGAAAAGTTGGAACTGAAAAATGGATTGAGCTAACCACGAAGGAGACCAAGGACAAATACAAGGACCATACCCTATATTCAAAGAATCCTGATAATTCTGGATCCGTTGAAATCTTTAGAGAATATCTTGCCCCGAAGTCATGTTAAAATCTTGCGGAAAATCTTTCTCCATCAACCATCGAACTTAGAAATTCCAAAATATCATCATCAATATCTTCGATATTTCTGAGGATATTTTCATAAATATTCTCGTCCGAAATTATATACCTCTTCGTGATTCCTATGTATCATTATATTGGAAACATTCAATACAAAATTTAGTACCGAAAAGCAGATTATGCGAAACTATGAAGAAAGCCGTGGACAAATCACAAAGAATAAGTTTGACTTCAAAGAATCCAAATGATTCAATGTCTACTAAGGTCTTTAGTGAATATCTTGCTCCTTACTCTAAACCCTTGCAGACAATAGTTTCTATCATCCTCTAATCTTAGATATTCTGAGATATTATCGTATCTTTCATTATAAATATCCTCCATATTTCTGGAGATATTTTTATAGCTATTCTTATCTGGAATCATTAATCTCTTCGTGCTATCAGTACTACATCATATAGAAACTGTTAGTTTCTATATGCTGTAAACTTTCGAGCTTAAAATATGAATGTTATTGAAGTAATGTTGGAAACTGATGCATGAGTTAGTATAATATAATGACACTTGATCAACGTGATTATATTATAGTAAGTCATGTTGAGTTCTAATGGAACGTGATGATTCACAGATCATAACTTCATCATGTGCCATGTTACACGACTCGTTCATTCTACTTCACCTCCGAACACATCAAGAAAATATATTCTTGATAGTTCTATTCTCAGTGATTCTGGTAATTTGACAAATCAAACCGTGCTATCACGTTCCTTCTTGTTTAGAACATTATAATCATTCGAAACTCTATACCTACAAATTCTGGACTACTATTCGCTTGACTTGAAGTCGGAAAGAGAAAACAAAAGCATAGAGCTTTGAAATATAAGGGAAAATATAAAGCCCGATAACAACCCGTAAATTACAAACCGTGTATGTCAATGTTTATCGCAACATAAAGACACGGGAGAATTAAAAACACTATAACCCCAAGAGCGAAGTAGAAGAACACAGATTACATAATCAAATCGTTTTATCCATATTACTCAATAATGATAAAACTCTATCTATCAACTCATATTCGTCACGAAAACATTCTTATTGTTAACCATGACGACCTCACTCAAATTTCAGGACGAAATTTCTTTAACGGGTAGGTACTGTGATGACCCGGAAATTTCCAACTAAATTTAAACTTAATCTTTATATGTTACCGACACGATAAGAAATGTATGTAATGTTGAGTCTAGAAAATTTTGAAACGATATTCATATATTCAATTGACCTTTGATTATTTTCGACGATTCACGAACAATTGTTTGTAAATAAATAGATTATTATATATATAAGTATGAATGTAAGTACACATATAATAATAATTAGAAATAATAAAATATAATTTAAACATTAAAAATTTAATACGTAAAATAAGATATAAAACTATTAGGTTGTAAATAAAATGTATTTATATATGATTCTATATAATCATATATATTGTAATATATGTTAAGTATATTAAAATTTACTACACAATATAAATTATTATGAAATGTATATAGTTATATTACATAATCAATAATATGTAATACTAAAATATTAAATTTAATTATAAATATAAATATATATATAAATATAAATATAAATATAAATATAAATATAATATATATATATATATATATATATATATATATATATATATATATATATATATATATATATATATATATATATATATATATATATATATATATATATATATATATATATATCTTTAAAAAGAAAGAGTACAGTTAGATATCATAATCATGTTGTATAGATTCCTGTTTTCCCGTGAACTAGTGTTACTAGTAATCCAAAAATTTAGACTGTTTAAATTATTTTAATATTTTAACTTGGCACCTTTCTAATTCACTTAACTAGCTATCAAATCTAAATCTTATATTACATCCGTGAACCATGATATTATGACATTTGATATTTGATACCGTGTGTGTTTGTCTCTTCTTCCTTCTAATATCCTACCGAGTAAATATCTTTACATATACAAAATAATGCATATAGAACACACACCTACACTAACTAAATTCTTTTTCTCCTCTCTTCTTCTCTTTAATATATCAAAGTTTTCATGATCACCTCCAATCAACTTCACGAACACTCTAACTTGTAAATTATATAATACTTAATGTTTTCTTGTCCATCGCCATTGGCAACCACGATCCATCACCTGCAAACCATCAACGTTTTCTGTTTAAAGTCGAACACAACACCCACGTTACAGGTAACTTGTCATAACCCGTCCTTAACCATAAGAACGCGTTAGATAACGTATGATTTCATTGCGAGGTATTGACCTCTATATGAGACATTTTTGAAAGAAAACTGCATATATTATACATTACAAACCATAACCATTATTTTTGTTACAAGCTTAAGACAATAAAAAGAAGATTAACGTTTAGCGATAATCTTCGACTTACAAACTTTACAAATGATGACAACAACACGGTTTCTAGCATATTTTACAATACAACATCTCGGATATGCAGTTTTATTTTTGACACAAACATGCGTACGCAAGATCCTGGTTAGATCCAACATGATGCAGCGGAAACTTTAGAAATCACCTGAGAATAGACATGTTTTAAAAGGTCAACATAAAGTTGGTGAGATATAGGTTTAATGCCGGCAGCAATATATATATAGACCACAAGATTTCGTATATAAACAGTTTAATAAAAGTATTCTAAGTGGTTGAGCACTTGGTAACCATACTTAACATTTTCACGTCGCATATTCCCTTTAATATGAAATCTTACTACACCGTACCAAGTGTAGTCACAAAACGAAGTACTGTGCAACCGTTGAATACTGGTCGTCCAGTCCGGTTGGGGTTGTCAGGCCCGATAGATCTATCAACAGGATTCGCGTTTACAATACCGCTGTAAATATTAGTTACCAAGCTACAGGGAAGTATGCCAGTGGTACAACTCAACGTAGAACATATTTTTCAGTTACTTGTGTCCATATCGTAAAAACATAAAATACATGTATTCTCATCCCGAAATATTTAGAGTTTAAAAGTGGGACTATATACTCACTCTTGTCTTGATGATATAAATAATTTGACTCGGTCTTCCGGTTGATATCACGAACCTATCCATATATAATATATCAATATGTTTTCATTTTTAAACAAACGTTATAAATATATACTTGTTATACTTTTAATACTTTGAATAATTCCTTAGTCCGTAGTTAGCAGTCCGATGTTAGTAATTCAATTTTAATGGTTCATTTTTAGATGTTTAATATACCCGCAATGAAATAAATAAAACCCCCAACGAAATCAATAAAACCCCATCGTATATGTGTTGGTCGAGATTAATCTTGACCCATGGTACCGGTGTTGTCAAATGACGTGTTGCGTACATAAAGTACCGGTGTTGTCAAATGACGTGTTGCGTACAATCATGGGATCTTATGATTAATCTTCTCGTATTGTTTACGGGTGATCCTGAACCATATAAAATTGAATTATAAGTACATATATATAAAATATCATGTTATCTTAGAAATATGTGATTTATATCATTTTTTTTCCAATTGATCCCGTAGTTGAAATGATCTAGGATAACCAATTTTGTTTCGGTCATAGTTTCTTCGTTACAAATCCGTTTTCGTTGATTCAAATTGCCATCTTCTTGGATCGAGTTCTTCTTTAAGACTATGAACTGTAAATACCTTGGTTTGTATTCAAAATCATACGGCATAAGTGAAACATTAGTGAAACATATGAAGTTAAACATTTTTGTTACAACAAAATCATTTAATGACCATTTTTCTAAAAATACTTATACTTTGAAAAACCAAGTTTTACCTTGTTAAATTAGCATATATATAAGTTATATTACAGGTCTTGAAGTATTTTAAAAGTTAAGTTAGAAGGATCTATTTAGTTTGCAAACAAGTTTGAAAACATTCAAACTATGTTCTTGTTGTTAAACTTTTGTACCACAAAATAAGATAGCTATATATATATGAATTGAATAAGGTTATGAACATAGATTCTACCTCAAGTTCCTTGGATGAAGTTGCTGTAAGAGAGAAGTAAGAAGCTAGAATCAAAAGGGTGATAGAAGTGGATGAAAGATTGGAAGTAAGTTGGTGTTCTTGGAAGGTTTTCTTGAAGTGTTGTTGTATGGTTTTCTTATGGTGTTTTAGTATGGTTTTTGAAGCTAGATCTTCAAGGTAAGTTGCTGAATGTTTATGGAGTTTAAGACTCTTGAATGTGTGTGTGTTTTTAGCTAGAGAATGGAAGTAAAAATGAACTAAAATGATGATACATATATACACCATAAAAAACGTGTTTCATGGGCATACATGGACAAATTTTAGTTTGTAATCTTGTTAATTAGTCAAGTAATCATCCAAAAGTAATTACCTAGCTCTAAGGGCATGAATAATGGCTGGTTAGGTGGTGATTTTGATGTGTATTTACTATTAGTAAATACGTATAGGAGCTAGGTATGATACGAGTACAAATACTCTAGGTATACGTATAGAAATTTTGTGAAAAATGAAATGAGGATTCAAATATAGCTATCTTTTGTGAATACACTTATATGGTTTTATGTATTTAAGTTCTTTAAAAGTAATTAAATACATTACTTATACAATATATGTATAACATTATAAGTCTTAAGTATATATGTCAAATAACGTTACGTATTGTTATCGTTTTGAAAACTTAAGTTAGTAGTTTCAAAATACACATATAACTTGTTGTTATTAATATAAAATGAGGTATTAAAACATTCTTTAATCATGTTAAATATGTATATATACATATATATATACACAAACGTATAATTATCATATATTGTATAGTTCGTGATATCATCGGTCAAACTAGACGGTCAAACGGTATGTAAAACTCTTTTCGGAAACATAAATCTCGACAATTTGGATTGCTTATCATGTTGGCAAGGTTTAATTTATGTAAATATTAATCTTATAAGTATAGAATGATCGAAAAAGTGCGGGTCGTTACATTACCTCCCCGTTAAATAAATTTCGTCCCGAAATTTTAAAATTGTACCTATTTTGCGTCATCGAGAAACAAATGCGGATACTTTCGTTTCATCTGATCCTCTCGTTCCCAAGTAAACTCGGGACCTCTTCTAGCATTCCAACGAACCTTAACAATCGGTATATTGCTCTGTTTGAGCTGTTTAACTTCACGGTCCATGATTTCAATTGGTTCTTCGACGAATTGTAGTTTCTCGTCGACATGGATTTCTTCAAGAGGAATGGTGAGGTCTTCCTTTGCAATACACTTCTTAAGGTTTGAGACGTGAAAGGTATTATGTACTCCGGCGAGTTGTTGCGGTAACTCGAGTCGATAAGCTACCGGTCCAATGCGTTCGATGATCTTGAACGGGCCTACGTACCTTGGGTTTAGTTTACCCCTTTTGCCGAAACGTATCACACCTTTCCAAGGTGACACCTTTAGCATAACCATGTCCCCGACCTGAAACTCTAATGGTTTCCTTCGAACATCAGCGTAGCTCTTTTGGCGACTACGAGCTGTTTTCAATCTCTCCTTGATTTGTACTATCTTCTCGGTCGTTTCATGTATGATTTCGGGACCAGTTAAATGTCGATCTCCTACTTCATTCCAACAGATAGGAGATCTACACTTCCTTCCGTACAATGCTTCGAATGGCGCAGCTCCAATGCTCGCATGATAACTATTATTATACGAGAATTCTGCTAACGGTAGATATTTATCCCATCCGTTTCCAAAATCGATCACACATGCCCTGAGCATGTCTTCAAGAGTCTGAATTGTTCTCTCACTCTGCCCGTCGGTCTGCGGATGATATGCGGTACTCATATCCAAACGAGTTCCTAGTGCCTCCTGTAGTGATTGCCAGAACTTTGAGGTAAATCTACTATCACGATCGGATATAATGGAAATAGGTATTCCATGCCTTGAAACAACTTCTTTTATATACAATCGTAATAGTTTCTCCATTCTATCCGTTTCCTTTATAGGCAAGAAATGTGCAGATTTGGTAAGACGATCAACAATTACCCAAATAGTGTCGTATCCCCAGGCAGTCTTTGGTAACTTCGTGATGAAATCCATGGTAATACCGTCCCATTTCCATTCTGGGATTTCTGGTTGTTGAAGTAACCCTGACGGCTTCTGGTGTTCTGCCTTGACTTTGGAACAAGTTAAACATTCGCCAACATATGTTGCAACGTCTGTCTTCAAATTAGGCCACCAATAATGCGTCTTAAGATCTTGGTACATCTTTCCAACTCCAGGATGTATCGAATATCTTGTCTTATGTGCCTCGTTCAATATCAACTTCCTTAATCCACCCAACTTCGGTACCCAAATACGATTTGCAAAATATCGAATTCCATCTTCCCGCATAACGAGTTGCTTCGCATACTTCTTCATTATTTCATTTCCTATATTTTCTTTAGTAAGTGCTTCTCGTTGAACTTCTTTGATTTGTGAGTTGAGATTCATGCGAATTTTTATGTTCATCGCTCGTACTCGAATTGGTTCTCGTTCTTTTCTGCTTAAAGCATCAGCCACCACATTCGCCTTCCCGGGATGATAACGAATTTCACAATCATAGTCGTTTATTAACTCGACCCACCTACGTTGCCTCATGTTCAATTGTTTTTGATCGAAAATATGTTGAAGGCTTTTATGATCAGTAAACACAGTGAATTTAACCCCATACAAGTAGTGTCTCCACATCTTCAATGCAAACACGACTGCTCCCAATTCTAGATCATGCGTCGTATAATTCCGCTCGTGAATCTTCAATTGTCGGGATGCAAATGCAATTACTTTCTTTCGTTGCATAAGAACACAACCAAAACCTTGTCGCGAAGCGTCACAATATATTTCAAAATCATCGTTCCCTTCTGGTAACGATAAAATAGGCGCCGTAGTTAACTTCTTTTTCAGTATTTGAAATGCGTTCTCCTGCTCCGAGGTCCATTCATATTTCTTCCCTTTTTGCGTTAATGCTGTCAACGGCTTAGCTATTCGGGAAAAATCTTGAATAAACATTCTATAATAACCGGCTAAACCCAAAAATTGGCGTATCTGCGTTGGTGTCTTAGGAGTCTCCCATTTTTTAATAGCTTCAGTTTTTGCTGGATCAACCTGAATTCCTTCGCTATTAACAACGTGACCAAGAAATTGCACTTCTTTCAACCAGAAAGCACACTTAGAAAATTTAGCATAAAGTTGTTCTTTTCTTAACAACTCCAGTATCAACCTTAAATGCTCTTCATGCTCTTGCTCACTCTTGGAATAGATAAGAATATCATCAATGAAAACGATAACAAACTTATCTAAATACGGACTACAAACTCGATTCATGAGGTCCATGAATACAGCTGGCGCATTCGTCAATCCAAACGGCATAACCAAAAATTCATAATGACCATAACGTGTCCGAAAAGCAGTTTTCGGAATGTCCTCTTCTTTAACGCGTAGTTGATGATAGCCCGATCTTAAGTCGATTTTCGAATAAACACATGATCCTTGCAATTGATCAAATAAGTCATCAATTCTCGGTAGTGGATATCGATTCTTGATAGTTAACTTATTTAATTCACGATAGTCTATACACATCCTAAAAGATCCATCTTTCTTCTTAACAAACAAAATTGGAGCTCCCCACGGTGATGTACTTGGTCGTATGAATCCACGGTCCAATAATTCTTTTAACTGACTTTGAAGTTCTTTTAATTCGGACGGTGCAAGTCTATATGGAGCACGAGCCACTGGTGCAGCTCCTGGTACTAAATCTATTTGAAATTCTACCGATCTAAATGGAGGTAATCCCGGCAACTCTTCCGGAAAAACTTCAGGAAAATCTCTTGCCACAGGCACGTCGTTGATACACTTTTCTTTCTTTTCGACTTTATTAACATGTGCTAAAATAGCGTAACATCCCTTTTCTAAACACTTCTTGGCTTTCAAACAGCTAATGAGTTTTAGCTTTGAATTACCCTTCTCCCCATAAATCATCACCGGTATTTTATCCTTACCAGGAATACGAATTGCCTTCTTGGCACAAACAACTTCCGCTCCTATTTTGGACATCCAGTCCATGCCGACTATTACATCAAAACCTCCTAATTCTACGGGTATTAAGTCGATTTTAAACGTTTCTCCGGCTAGATTTATTTCACAATCACGACAAATTTTATCGGCTTTAATTAGTTTACCATTAGCTAACTCAATCAAGTACTTAGCATCTAGAGGTACTGATGAACAATTCAATTTAGTGTAAAAATTTATACACACGTAACTTCTATCGGCGCCAGTATCAAATAAAATAGATGCTGATAAGTTATTAATGGTAAACGTACCCGTAACAAGCTCCGGGTCTTCTCGTGCCTCTCTAGCATTAATAACAAACGCTCTTCCACGTGCAGGTCCGCCATTCTGATTCGGGCACTGGCTCTTATAATGACCTTGTTTTCCACACCCAAAACAAGTAATGTTAGCCAAAGCAGTTCTATTTGCGTTGGTGGCAGGAGTCTTGTTACCATTTGCATTTGTAACGAGAGCCTTACAATCTTCAGCAAGATGTCCCTGTCGATTGCATTTGGTGCACAACACACTACAGTAACCAAAGTGATGTTTGTGACAACGGTTGCATAAAGGACTTTGTCCTTTGTAACCAAAGCCTGAACCGCTACCCGCACCTTTCGGGGTTTCTGGTTTCTTAAAAGATTGCTGTTGGTAACCTCGATCATAATTTCCGTTCCACTTCCTTTTGTTACTCGATACCTTCACCTCAGTAGTGAATGCTTTCTTATCCAGAATGACCTGATCCATTAACTCGTTCGCCATGGTTATAGCTTCATGAATTGTCTTAGGTTTCGACGCCGTAACGTTTGCCTTGACCTTTTTGGGCAAACCACCTTTGTACATTTCAATCTTCCGTGCTTCGGTTGGAACCAATTCAGGACATAGTAAAACCAATTCCATGAATCGCTGATTGTAGTTGGTGATTTCAGTACCAACCACCTTCAAACTTCGTAACTCATCTTCTAACTTAATAACCTCATTCCTTGGACAATACTCGGTGATTATCATTGCTTTGAATTCTTCCCATGGAGTATCATAAGCTACATCTCCTCCTACCGCCTTCACATAATTCTTCCACCATGTGAGTGCACTATCTTGTAAAGTGCACGATGCAAACTTGGTCATGTCTTTTTCATCACAACCACTGATTTTAAACACCGTCTCCATCTTTTCTATCCATCGGGTTAAACCGATCGGTCCTTCCGTTCCACTGAATGATGATGGCTTGCAAGCTTGAAACGTCTTGTAGGAGCATCCTACACGAGGAGTTGGGTTAACTGCAGCAGCTCTTGCAGCTTCGACCCATAGCATTCTATCGTTCACTCGCTGGTTGATGAAGTCCTCGACTTCTTGTTCCGTCATTCGATTCAATCGCGCCATTTCCTAATGAAAGAAAATAATTATTCACATGGATTATTATAGATGTAGTGTGTATTTATAGTACATTATAGCTTGTTAATAATATGAACCAGGTATTATTATAAAAGCCTTTTCTTCTTATTAGCGTTTTATAATTATATCTAGGGTAGTACCTACCCGTTAATGTTCATACTTAATAGCTTAGTACAGAACCAATTACTACAATCTAAATAATACTTAACCATGGAAAATTATTGCATTTCATACTTCGCTATTTTACATATGCTTACATCAAACTTTAAACAAACCACACTAATAATATTATACAAAACATTATGTGATTCCATGGTTTAATACGGTAGCGCATCATTTGGTCTATTTCCCAAAACATTTATGTCCAGGGAATCCCCCAACGCGAATCCTAGCTGTCTCCCTACGTTTTGGCTGAGGTGCCGAAGAACTAGATGCGGGGATAGCACTAATAGGAATAGCGGGGATAGGGGTGGTAGTGTTGAGTGGAATTGGTGCCACATCATTCTCATTAAACTCGGGATTTGGATTTTCTAATTCATTAGCCTTTCGTTTCTTTGCTAGTTCGAACTCGTCTTTTGTAATTTCCTGTATTTCTTCCTCGGGTTCACTTTCCTCCTCGGGTTCACTTTCCTCCTCGGGTTCACTTTCCTCCTCGGGTTCACTTTCCGATATTTCTATAGTTGGTTCATCCGGAAATTGTGAGTCTTCCCCAAAAATACCACTTTCGTCATCGGATATGTTAATGACTGAAACACAATCTGAAGATTCTGATTCGGAGTCGCTGAATGTGATAATAAGTTTCGAGCCCGACATCTATCACACAACAACTAACCCATTAGTACTTACATAATATTTACACATAAATTTTAACCAACAGTGATAAGCAATGGTTTTTTTTTTAAAATCAGACCCGGTCAAAGTCCAGACTTTACTAATGTATCCTAACGACTTCTCGGTTAGACACACTAATGCAAACCTGGTTCGCTAAGACCAACGCTCTGATACCACATGTCATAACCCGTCCTTAACCATAAGAACGCGTTAGATAACGTATGATTTCATTGCGAGGTATTGACCTCTATATGAGACATTTTTGAAAGAAAACTGCATATATTATACATTACAAACCATAACCATTATTTTTGTTACAAGCTTAAGACAATAAAAAGAAGATTAACGTTTAGCGATAATCTTCGACTTACAAACTTTACAAATGATGACAACAACACGGTTTCTAGCATATTTTACAATACAACATCTCGGATATGCAGTTTTATTTTTGACACAAACATGCGTACGCAAGATCCTGGTTAGATCCAACATGATGCAGCGGAAACTTTAGAAATCACCTGAGAATAGACATGTTTTAAAAGGTCAACATAAAGTTGGTGAGATATAGGTTTAATGCCGGCAGCAATATATATATAGACCACAAGATTTCGTATATAAACAGTTTAATAAAAGTATTCTAAGTGGTTGAGCACTTGGTAACCATACTTAACATTTTCACGTCGCATATTCCCTTTAATATGAAATCTTACTACACCGTACCAAGTGTAGTCACAAAACGAAGTACTGTGCAACCGTTGAATACTGGTCGTCCAGTCCGGTTGGGGTTGTCAGGCCCGATAGATCTATCAACAGGATTCGCGTTTACAATACCGCTGTAAATATTAGTTACCAAGCTACAGGGAAGTATGCCAGTGGTACAACTCAACGTAGAACATATTTTTCAGTTACTTGTGTCCATATCGTAAAAACATAAAATACATGTATTCTCATCCCGAAATATTTAGAGTTTAAAAGTGGGACTATATACTCACTCTTGTCTTGATGATATAAATAATTTGACTCGGTCTTCCGGTTGATATCACGAACCTATCCATATATAATATATCAATATGTTTTCATTTTTAAACAAACGTTATAAATATATACTTGTTATACTTTTAATACTTTGAATAATTCCTTAGTCCGTAGTTAGCAGTCCGATGTTAGTAATTCAATTTTAATGGTTCATTTTTAGATGTTTAATATACCCGCAATGAAATAAATAAAACCCCCAACGAAATCAATAAAACCCCATCGTATATGTGTTGGTCGAGATTAATCTTGACCCATGGTACCGGTGTTGTCAAATGACGTGTTGCGTACATAAAGTACCGGTGTTGTCAAATGACGTGTTGCGTACAATCATGGGATCTTATGATTAATCTTCTCGTATTGTTTACGGGTGATCCTGAACCATATAAAATTGAATTATAAGTACATATATATAAAATATCATGTTATCTTAGAAATATGTGATTTATATCATTTTTTTTCCAATTGATCCCGTAGTTGAAATGATCTAGGATAACCAATTTTGTTTCGGTCATAGTTTCTTCGTTACAAATCCGTTTTCGTTGATTCAAATTGCCATCTTCTTGGATCGAGTTCTTCTTTAAGACTATGAACTGTAAATACCTTGGTTTGTATTCAAAATCATACGGCATAAGTGAAACATTAGTGAAACATATGAAGTTAAACATTTTTGTTACAACAAAATCATTTAATGACCATTTTTCTAAAAATACTTATACTTTGAAAAACCAAGTTTTACCTTGTTAAATTAGCATATATATAAGTTATATTACAGGTCTTGAAGTATTTTAAAAGTTAAGTTAGAAGGATCTATTTAGTTTGCAAACAAGTTTGAAAACATTCAAACTATGTTCTTGTTGTTAAACTTTTGTACCACAAAATAAGATAGCTATATATATATGAATTGAATAAGGTTATGAACATAGATTCTACCTCAAGTTCCTTGGATGAAGTTGCTGTAAGAGAGAAGTAAGAAGCTAGAATCAAAAGGGTGATAGAAGTGGATGAAAGATTGGAAGTAAGTTGGTGTTCTTGGAAGGTTTTCTTGAAGTGTTGTTGTATGGTTTTCTTATGGTGTTTTAGTATGGTTTTTGAAGCTAGATCTTCAAGGTAAGTTGCTGAATGTTTATGGAGTTTAAGACTCTTGAATGTGTGTGTGTTTTTAGCTAGAGAATGGAAGTAAAAATGAACTAAAATGATGATACATATATACACCATAAAAAACGTGTTTCATGGGCATACATGGACAAATTTTAGTTTGTAATCTTGTTAATTAGTCAAGTAATCATCCAAAAGTAATTACCTAGCTCTAAGGGCATGAATAATGGCTGGTTAGGTGGTGATTTTGATGTGTATTTACTATTAGTAAATACGTATAGGAGCTAGGTATGATACGAGTACAAATACTCTAGGTATACGTATAGAAATTTTGTGAAAAATGAAATGAGGATTCAAATATAGCTATCTTTTGTGAATACACTTATATGGTTTTATGTATTTAAGTTCTTTAAAAGTAATTAAATACATTACTTATACAATATATGTATAACATTATAAGTCTTAAGTATATATGTCAAATAACGTTACGTATTGTTATCGTTTTGAAAACTTAAGTTAGTAGTTTCAAAATACACATATAACTTGTTGTTATTAATATAAAATGAGGTATTAAAACATTCTTTAATCATGTTAAATACGTATATATACATATATATATACACAAACGTATAATTATCATATATTGTATAGTTCGTGATATCATCGGTCAAACTAGACGGTCAAACGTTATGTAAAACTCTTTTCGGAAACATAAATCTCGACAATTTGGATTGCTTATCATGTTGGCAAGGTTTAATTTATGTAAATATTAATCTTATAAGTATAGAATGATCGAAAAAGTGCGGGTCGTTACATAACTACTACTCGCTACTTTCATTTTCTATCAAGAACACCCCAAACAAATCATCGACCACCTCTCTCTTTCTATATCTCTCTTTCTCTCACTGCAAATACGAAACCCACAACCACTTTTGAACCATTACCGCTACTCAATGCTTTACTTGTAATTCTCTGATTGTGATCAACAAACTCAAATGTTACTGCTACAACAATTTCTATACTTTCTTTCTTTCTATTTTAAACGATGAAACCATCACCTTTATCATTTACATCAAACCCAACTCAATACCATCACCTTCAAAAACCCATTAGTGTTCGAAAATTTGCTGCAACTTTGTTTCTATTTCAACCAACGATTAACACAGGCTGCTACAACAGCTATTATGTTTTCCATATTTTTTTTCTCAACAAACTCAAAACAAACAACGATCACTGTGCTAGTGTTTCATTCGATACCTTCTACAGCGTTTTTCTTTATTCTTCTTTTCTATTTCGATTTAATGAATGTAAAGCCACTTTTGAATTGTTTATCCTTTTGGTTGAGATAGTGGCAGACCAAGTGGTTCTTGGAATTGGTTGTTACTCAACAAATAAAGTAGGGGAGGAATATAATAACGAGGAAAGAGTTAAACCACTTGTATTTTTTTTCATCCATTTGCTTTCTTCACTAACACCAACACAATTATTGTTATTGAAAACGATTAGTGGATTTCCATGTGGGTAGGGAAAAGGAATAAGTCACCTTTTGCAAGATCCAATATTTCCTCCTTTACAGCGAAATACAAAACGGCTAATTAAATGGAATACACCTGGTGGGTTTACATTGAAACAAGCTAACGGGTTAAATTAATACAAGCTAGTGGTCCTTCGAATCCTTTAGCGTGAATCGTGTTCTATTTTTTTGTTGAGTCATGATCCAATTACTTGTTTCTTGTTAGGCTGTTGCTGCATTTTGTTATCTGTTTAAACCGCAAGCTTAGATTTATGATGATGATAATTAAAGTAATGATATACATGAAACAATAATGAGAAAGATGATGATGATGGTAAGCTTAGATGTATGATGATATACGGCGATGATGATAATAATTATGAAGTATGATTTATGAGTTATGATTATGATTTATAACTATAGTCATGATTCATGATTCATGATTCATGATTTATGATTAGGTTTATGATTATATTGATGACAATAGGATGATATGATCATGATGAACCTGTAAGTAATATTGATGAGATGATGATTGAGATGATTATGTGATACACGATGAGGATAATGAATGGACGGATATAATGATGATGATTAAGATGGTTTTATGTTAACAGAAATCATAATGATGATGATGTGTGATATAGGATAATGATGAGATGATAGATGATATGTGAACGATGATGATGCGTATCATGATTGTGATATTGATAATGAAAAGGATTATGACATGATATATAACGAGAAGATGATGATTATATATATGATTATGATAATAATTTCGTTATTATGATGATAGATGAAGATTATGGTGATGTATGATGGTAGAGATGATGACATAAGGATGTAAAGATGATAATGTCCACGATATTAATAATGATAATAGTTTAGATTGTTATCGGGTTAGCGGGACGTCGCGGGTTCAAACCCGGACTTGGGCATTTTTAGGACTACTCCTTTGAGGTAGTTACTTATCTATTTATTTATTAATATTATCATCTTATTATTATTATTATTATTGTTATTATCATTAACATTAAAAATTAACATTATAATTAAAATTATTACTATCATTAGAATTATTATTATTTTTATCATTATCAATATTATTATAAGATTTAGCATCTTACTTATCATTGTAATTATTATTAACAGAATTAATATTATTATTATTATTATTGTTATTATAATTATTATTAATATTAATATTATTATTATTATTATTAGTATTAAAACTATTATTACTATTATTATACTTATTCTAATATTATTATAACTATTAATTTGCAAACACATATTATATTTAATATACATAATTTAAAATTATTAATACTTTTATTTATCTAAAATATATAAAATGAATATATAATAAGATATATAAGATATTGATATAAAAATCACTAATAAAAATATATATAATTGTTAGATTATGATTATAAGTTTTAATATATATATATATATATATATATATATATATATATATATATATATATATATATATATATATATATATATATATATATATATATATATATATATATATATATATATATATATATATATATGGATGATATAGGTTCGTGAATCCGAGGCCAACCCTGCATTGTTCATTTGTTAAATATCGTCATATGTATTTTTACTACAAAATACAGTACGGTGAGTTTCATTTGCTCCCTTTTACTCTTTACGTTTTTGTTGGGATTTAACAAGTTCCAATATGTATAAAACATTTTAAGAATCAATTAAAAGCGGAAGCATGTAATTACCATTTTAGAACATGTTAATCTTTAACCAATTAAAGTTAAATCCCAATTAGGATCAAGTTGTGAAACATACTTACAAACTACAAGCAAGAAAGGGTTTATACCTACTCCAAGCTTGTTGATGAGTGATGAAGATGATGATGATGAATGGAGTTCCAAATGGATGAAACCTCAAGTAGTTATACCCCAAGCTAACCACCAACACCTTGTACTTTGGTTAGGATTTAAATTACACTTGAAATTAAGCTTGCAAAAATGAAAATGAACTCCCTTTTACCCTTGGAAGCTCACGGCCAGACTGCCCAAAAGAGTGTAGTATTTTTTTTTTTTTATTTTGCTAGTTTCTTGAAGTGTAGATGCATGTGTGTGTTCTAAGTCAAGGAGCATGCATGTATATGGAAATGGAAAAGCATAGGAATCTCTAGCATGCCTACTACACTTCCAATGTGTAACGACCCGGAAATTTCCGACCAAATTTAAACTCTAATCTCTATATGTTTCCGACACGATAAGCAAAAACCCTAATGTTGAGTTTAGAAAGTCTGAAATCTATATTGGAATGATTAGTTACCTTTGACCAAGCCTGACGATTCACGAACATTATGTGTATGTATGATATATATTTATTAACTGATAACGTTAACAAGATATTAGATATGTAATATCAGGTTTCGATATAAGATTACTATAATTATCGACAAGTGTAAAAGATAATATAAATTTTATAAATATCTGAAACTGTCTTTGTCAAATTATTAACGAGTCATTTTAATAAAATAAAGATTTTTAATAAGCACCAAAAGACTACAACATTTCATCACATGATTTTAAGTTAAAACTTTGGAAATCACTAAACCTGCGCACTTGCACGAGAAAAATCATAACTAATTCATTCGGACTCGAAAAAGGGTGATCTTGGTGTCCAAACGACCGTAACTCAAAAATCTACAACTTTTGTGACTATACCTTACACGAATCGTGTACCCATCTACACGAATCGTGTAATGTTTGCCGACATAAAAAAAGTGGACACCATAAATTCGCTGGATTTGGTCATTTACACTTATTTTTTTTTTCTAAACTTCTCTTTCTCTCTATATTACTCCGTAAGATTTATTTATTTATTTTATTTATTTACTTATCTACTAATATTATTAATTCAAGTATTATTATTAGTAGCATAAACAAGTATTATTAGTAGTATTAGGAGTGATATTATCAGCTTATACATAAAATACTACGACAAGGTTCTGCCCAAATGTTTGCAAAAATGGTTTCATGAGTGGGAGTGATTGAGCTAGATTATGGGTTATAGCTATGGAGGTTATGGGTATGGATCGGGGGTTTTGCTTATGAGACAAACTAGTGTTTGTCATCTCCGTTGCGTCTAAATATTATCCTGCAATATTGAATCTCAATATTGATACGTGAGCACTCTAAACTTAACTTTTATTTACTTTTAGTGTATCCCTGACTAGTGCTCGAGAAATTAGGATCGTACCTGTTATTTTATTTATTTTTAACAAATTATATTTTAGGATAGAATCTGAATTAGTTACCTCTGCGGTTAAGATAAGGTATATGAATAATATGTTTTTGGAAAGGTGGCGAAAAACTATAAACTTTTCATTTAGATGTCGAATGGATTCGGCGGATGAATTTGAAGTTATAATCAATTGAACTTTGTACAAATTACCAAAAATGAATATTTTAACATTACGTTGTTGTTATAAATTTCTATTATTATTGATATTATAATTTTATGGGAAAAATAATAATTTTATTAACAACTATAAAATTTTTATTTTAGTTGTTATTATTAAAACTACTAAATATCATTTTACTAAAAATATTATTTTTACGATTATTATGTTTGTTGTTATTAATATTTCAAAGAAACTAATATTTTTATCAAAACTATAAACTTATTATTTTTGTTGTAATTAAAAATATTAATTATGTTAAAACTATAAAAATTTCAATTATCAATATTATTAATATTAAAATTATTATTTAAAAATATTATCTAAAAGTGAAAAGTATCTTTATATCAAAAGTTAGTATAATTTTAAGATATCATAAAAGAATTACATTATTATTTACTTTAATAAGTATTGTCAAAATATTTGAGAATATAAAACAGTGATATATAACTGTATTTTTTGGAAATCTTTTTGAGTCAAACAAATTTCTGTTAACTTTTACATATTAGTCTCGAGCATTAGGGTTGGTACACTATAAATTGACTTAAATTGTTATTTAGATATTAATCGATATATAATTATATAATTAATTAGGTTCGTGAATCAAATGTCAACCATATAAGTTACCAACGGTGTTATATGTATTTTTACTACAAAATACGATTGGTGAGTTTCATTTGCTCCCTTTCTAATTGCTTTTGCAATATATATTTTTGGGACTGAGAATACATGCGATGCTTTTATAAATGTTTACGAAATAGACACAAGTACTTAAAATACATTCTACGTTGAGTTGTACTACTTGCATACTTCCCTGTAGCTTGGTAACTAATATTTACAGCTGTATTGTAAACGCGAATCCTGTTGATAGATCTATCGGGCCTGACAACCCCAACCGGACTGGACGACCAGTATTCAACGGTTGCACAGTACTTCGTTAAAGCGACTACACTTTGGTACAGTGTAGTAAGATTATATATATTAAAGGGAATATGCGACGTGATTAAATGTTAAGTATGGTTACCAAGTGCTCAACCACTTAGAATGCTTTTATACACTTGCGAGTGTACAGATATTTATAACTATGAAATCTTGTGGTCTATTGAAACTTTTGATAACTGTTGTTGCGATAAACTTATGAACTCACCAACCTTTTGGTTGACACTTTTAAGCATGTTTATTCTCAGGTACGAATTAAGTCTTCCGCTGTGCATTAGCTCATATAAAGGATACTAGTTGGGACCATTTAAGTCATGATACAAGAACGTTGCATTCGAGTCATTGAAGATCATTAAGAGCTAAAATTTAGTTATTTGAATTTTGGGAAATGTTAGACGAACATGTCAATTTTGATGTAATGGTAGATTGTCTTTTTAAGAATAAATGCAACGTTTGTAAAATGTATCATATAGAGGTCAAATACCTCGCGATGTTATCAACTATTATAATTCGTTTGTAATCGATATGGACGTTGTCCGAATGGATTAGGAACGGATCGTTATAGGTGGTATCAGAGCGTTGGTCTTAGCGAACCAGGTCACCCATTAGTGTGTCTAACTGGTGGTTGTTAGGATACATTAGTGAGACTGGACTTTGACCGTGTCTGCTTGTCAAAAAGTTTTGCTTATCACATTAGTCGGAAATCATCTGCTTATCATCTTTAGGGAATTGCCTGCTTAGCATTCTTAAGCCTAGACACGTCTTACTGCATTTAGTGCATCGATAGTGTATAGACGAAATTCATATCTTAGCGCATCCTAGATTTGCCTGATACACGCCGTAAATTTCTTTGAAGACTACGAAATCTTTGGTAATATATATAGATATTCTATATAGTTAGAATATCATACGACATCCGGAAATCATTTCACATTGAAGAACCTTTCCATCCACTAAATTACTCTTTTGGCGATAAACCTGAAACACTTACCGACGAACCTGTTCGAGAAACCATTTCTTTTCTCCTTTTTACGGATATCTCATCATAATTATATACCATCTCATATTCCGAATTTTATACATCCGCTCGCTTCAATCGCCAATCAATCCGGTGTACAAGTATAAGTTAATAAACTTCGCGTTTGTGTGACAGCAATGGAAAATATGGTGTGACGGTTACAAACACCAGCAGCAGCCACAGTCGCGTCATAAACCTCAACGTCATAAACTATACCATGAGTATAGTCACCGTTCTACGTATCGTTCCATCTACTAAATTTTCGTTCGACATCGATTACCTTCGCCTTACGTCCTACCTCATTTACTTCCGTTTAACATGACAACTACGTAATCTCTAATGTTCAGAGATCATGAAATCAAGTGCCAACAGTAAATCAAATGAGTATAATATTTTCTTTACTCATTAAATCCATAATTACATCCGATGAAAATATATATGCAAGTATATTTTCATAAAGATTGTAATTAAAAATTTCTTTCGTACAAACTGTTAATGATGAAAATATTTTAACGGGTGGGTAGCACCCGAGGAATATTTAGAATTCACATTAATAAGTACACTGTACATTCTTTGAATCTGATTCAACGGTCATCTATTATTTTACTCGCAACCACCGGTATTCGTATCCGCTCATCCTAGAATAACCATTCTCATTTCATATTCGGATTTTGACTTATCAGAATCCAACAAGTGGCATAATGAAGAAAACATTGGATATATTAAAATTGTTAGAAACACACGATTTAACTAATTGAAAATCTATTAAGGATTTCACGCTAACTGTTCCGGCTAACTGTTCCCAGCTAACTGATTAACATTTAATTTATCGCAATTTATATTCTCGCAATTTACATTCTCGCAATTTACATTTCCGCAATTTACATTCCCGCAATTTTAATTTCCGCACTGTACTACTGTCGGGACACATGTACGCAACACGTCGGATTAATTCTGAGACAACACCGGTGCATGGGTCATGATATACATTTATTTATTTTACGCACTTTATATAACGGGACACGTATACAAGGTTTCGATTTATCATATCGACCCATCTATATATATAGTTTGAGTTGTGATCAATACCGAGACCGGTACACGGGTCACGATATGTATTATTTAATTCGAATATTATAATATATATATATTATTTAACTATTGTATTATTGGACAATCGAACTAACAGACTGCTAACTATGGACAAGTAAAATGAATTAAAATATAGAATATAACATATGAAACTAAACAATTCTTCAAGTTTGCCACTTGATTTTATCTCAAACCTCATTCGTATCTTGACGATTACAATTCGTATTCAAATCCTTTCATGATTCTTGAAAACATTTCGATCGAGAAGTCGAAACCGCCGTGCCTCGTCTACCGAAGCAAAGATTTATACGCCGGAAAACTCTCGAAACCAAATTCATAAGTTTAACACATACTGTGTTGAATCCTCCGTCATTCATTAGCAAAACAACCCTACAATTCCTTTTCAAGAAGCTAATTTTGTCACAGCTCCACTTCGGCTTCTCAGTAAGACTACTCCTACTATAATCTCGAAATCTATACCTTGTTCTTTCGCCGTTACCACCGAAGAATCTTTTATAATTCACAACGTTATCAGCAGATGTACCAGCAGCTTGACATTCCTAGGACGGAATCCGCAAGTCGTATTTTGAAAATCTTGCAGAATTTCTTCATCTATACTTATGATATTATCTCTAAGAACTTCATACCCCGAATGTGAAGTTTCTGAAGAACGTCTTGAACTATGAAGTAGTTCTTGAAATACCGACGAAGCAACATGTTGTAAGACAGTCATAATGACCAAAACTTGATGAGAAAAAGAGGAAGTGTTAGGAATGCTCGATAGAAAATTTGGTACTGAAAACCGGATTGAGCAAATCGTGAAGGAGACTCTGAACAAATTACAAGGACTAAACTTGTACATAAAAGAATCATGACAATTCCATAGCAAACACCTTGCTTCCGAATCTAAACCCTTACGGGTCAATCTTCATCATCATCCTTCGACATTAGAAATTCTAAAACATTATCATATCATTCATTATAAATATCCTCAATATTTCTGAAGATGTTTTCGAAGCTATCCTTATTTGAAATCATTCATTCCTCCGTAATATCTACGTTACAACGTAAAAGAAACTGTGTTAGTTTCTAAATTCTGAAACCTTCAGGTTAAAATAAGAATGTTCTGAAGCAGTGTTGAGAACTGATGCATAAATTAGTATAATATAATGAAACTTGATCAACTTCATTATATTACATTAAGTTATGATAAGTTTTTAATGAAATGTGATGATTCACAGTACCATCCTCATGTGCCATGTTACGCGGCTCTTACATTCTATACAATCTTCAAACATATTAGAACGTATCACCCTGATAGTTCTAATTTCCCAAAATATTCTGGTAATTTTTACTAATCAAAATCATACCATTACCATTTCTTTCTAAGAGCAATATCTATGTTCATTCTGAATCTCATACCTACGAAATTCGGATCATTATTCGCTTGGTTCGAGGACGGGAAGATATAAAACCTAACCACAACCTTGAAACTACAAACCGTGCATATCAATACGTATGGCAACGTAAAGGCACGGGAGAATTAAAGACATTATAATTCCAAGGAAAGGATAAAAGAAAATAGATTCTTCTGGTGATAGATGAAAAAGAAGAATGAAAGATATGAAAGTTAGAAATATAACAAGGATTAGAATGGGATGGAGCATTTTTAGTGAATGTCTTAAAGTAGAAACTAAAGAGAAAGAATAGAAGGTGTGGGCAGTAAGGAAAAGAAGGAGGTAAATTTATAGTGAGATGTTCGACAAAGAAATCAAAACAGATTGCTGCGTTAAATCAAAGAAGATCCTGATCGCCGCAAAGCCAAATCTTATTACATAAGATTTTTCTCGAAACCCTTAAATTCCGGAAATCAATCATAATCATGTCATCGGTTACAACAATTCTATATTTACTCATTTCACTCCCTTTTAGCTTCGCTAGTACGCTTCACATAATCGAAATGTTTTATCTATATCTAATAATGATAAAACTTTGTTATCACTACATATTCGTCATGAAAGCATTCCTATTGTTATCCATAACGACCTCTAACAAATTTCGGGACGAAATTTCTTTAACGGGTGGGTACTGTAACGACCCGGAAATTTCCGACCAAATTTAAACTCTAATCTCTATATGTTTCCGACACGATAAGCAAAAACCCTAATGTTGAGTTTAGAAAGTCTGAAATCTATATTGGAATGATTAGTTACCTTTGACCAAGCCTGACGATTCACGAACATTATGTGTATGTATGATATATATTTATTAACTGATAACGTTAACAAGATATTAGATATGTAATATCAGGTTTCGATATAAGATTACTATAATTATCGACAAGTGTAAAAGATAATATAAATTTTATAAATATCTGAAACTGTCTTTGTCAAATTATTAACGAGTCATTTTAATAAAATAAAGATTTTTAATAAGCACCAAAAGACTACAACATTTCATCACATGATTTTAAGTTAAAACTTTGGAAATCACTAAACCTGCGCACTTGCACGAGAAAAATCATAACTAATTCATTCGGACTCGAAAAAGGGTGATCTTGGTGTCCAAACGACCGTAACTCAAAAATCTACAACTTTTGTGACTATACCTTACACGAATCGTGTACCCATCTACACGAATCGTGTAATGTTTGCCGACATAAAAAAAGTGGACACCATAAATTCGCTGGATTTGGTCATTTACACTTATTTTTTTTTTCTAAACTTCTCTTTCTCTCTATATTACTCCGTAAGATTTATTTATTTATTTTATTTATTTACTTATCTACTAATATTATTAATTCAAGTATTATTATTAGTAGCATAAACAAGTATTATTAGTAGTATTAGGAGTGATATTATCAGCTTATACATAAAATACTACGACAAGGTTCTGCCCAAATGTTTCCAAAAATGGTTTCATGAGTGGGAGTGATTGAGCTAGATTATGGGTTATAGCTATGGAGGTTATGGGTATGGATCGGGGGTTTTGCTTATGAGACAAACTAGTGTTTGTCATCTCCGTTGCGTCTAAATATTATCCTGCAATATTGAATCTCAATATTGATACGTGAGCACTCTAAACTTAACTTTTATTTACTTTTAGTGTATCCCTGACTAGTGCTCGAGAAATTAGGATCGTACCTGTTATTTTATTTATTTTTAACAAATTATATTTTAGGATAGAATCTGAATTAGTTACCTCTGCGGTTAAGATAAGGTATATGAATAATATGTTTTTGGAAAGGTGGCGAAAAACTATAAACTTTTCATTTAGATGTCGAATGGATTCGGCGGATGAATTTGAAGTTATAATCAATTGAACTTTGTACAAATTACCAAAAATGAATATTTTAACATTACGTTGTTGTTATAAATTTCTATTATTATTGATATTATAATTTTATGGGAAAACTAATAATTTTATTAACAACTATAAAATTTTTATTTTAGTTGTTATTATTAAAACTACTAAATATCATTTTACTAAAAATATTATTTTTACGATTATTATGTTTGTTGTTATTAATATTTCAAAGAAACTAATATTTTTATCAAAACTATAAACTTATTATTTTTGTTGTAATTAAAAATATTAATTATGTTAAAACTATAAAAATTTCAATTATCAATATTATTAATATTAAAATTATTATTTAAAAATATTATCTAAAAGTGAAAAGTATCTTTATATCAAAAGTTAGTATAATTTTAAGATATCATAAAAGAATTACATTATTATTTACTTTAATAAGTATTGTCAAAATATTTGAGAATATAAAACAGTGATATATAACTGTATTTTTTGGAAATCTTTTTGAGTCAAACAAATTTTTGTTAACTTTTACATATTAGTCTCGAGCATTAGGGTTGGTACACTATAAATTGACTTAAATTGTTATTTAGATATTAATCGATATATAATTATATAATTAATTAGGTTCGTGAATCAAATGTCAACCATATAAGTTACCAACGGTGTTATATGTATTTTTACTACAAAATACGATTGGTGAGTTTCATTTGCTCCCTTTTTAATTGCTTTTGCAATATATATTTTTGGGACTGAGAATACATGCGATGCTTTTATAAATGTTTACGAAATAGACACAAGTACTTAAAATACATTCTACGTTGAGTTGTACTACTTGCATACTTCCCTGTAGCTTGGTAACTAATATTTACAGCTGTATTGTAAACGCGAATCCTGTTGATAGATCTATCGGGCCTGACAACCCCAACCGGACTGGACGACCAGTATTCAACGGTTGCACAGTACTTCGTTAAAGCGACTACACTTTGGTACAGTGTAGTAAGATTATATATATTAAAGGGAATATGCGACGTGATTAAATGTTAAGTATGGTTACCAAGTGCTCAACCACTTAGAATGCTTTTATACACTTGCGAGTGTACAGATATTTATAACTATGAAATCTTGTGGTCTATTGAAACTTTTGATAACTGTTGTTGCGATAAACTTATGAACTCACCAACCTTTTGGTTGACACTTTTAAGCATGTTTATTCTCAGGTACGAATTAAGTCTTCCGCTGTGCATTAGCTCATATAAAGGATACTAGTTGGGACCATTTAAGTCATGATACAAGAACGTTGCATTCGAGTCATTGAAGATCATTAAGAGCTAAAATTTAGTTATTTGAATTTTGGGAAATGTTAGACGAACATGTCAATTTTGATGTAATGGTAGATTGTCTTTTTAAGAATAAATGCAACGTTTGTAAAATGTATCATATAGAGGTCAAATACCTCGCGATGTTATCAACTATTATAATTCGTTTGTAATCGATATGGACGTTGTCCGAATGGATTAGGAACGGATCGTTATACAATGCCACTTCCATGTTAATAAAATAGTTTTATAAGACTTGACATTATTTATAAACTTGCATATTTTATAAACTTGATTTTATAAAATTAGATTTTATAAAACAAATTTTATAAACTTGCATTTTATAAATTATGTATACTTATTTATAAAACTCATTTTATTAATTCCATATTATTTGTTATGTTTATTTTATAAAACCAATTTTATAAAATGTAACATAACTTTATTAATTATTTAACCTATAAATAATTAAGTCTTAATTTTATAAATTATTCCATAATTTATATACAAATCAAGTAATATAATTTTAGAAACCATTTTCTAAAATTCAAGTGTCGCGTATTAAATCAACGATCCAATCGCTAAGATCAAATACGAATAAGGTGTCGGTAAGCTTGTTATTAGGTATGACCCGACTTGGATCAAAACATATTAGCCACGTTAATTTAATATGTCTCTCGGGCATACGAAATACCTTCAATCTCCCACTTGCACGAGAAACATAAGAAATTAATGCAAGTGATGGATACCACCTAACGACCGTCCATCACCCCCAATATGTTATGACTTTGTGCCATTCAATAACATCATCCCTTTCGAGTTCCCATCTCGAATATGAATAGGTGAATCTTTCATTATTTCCTTTCGTCCTAGATGTCATGTTAAATCCAAGAGACACAGAGTGATCACTCTCTTCTAGATTTAACTTTATCAGGCCTTAGACATCTGACTCTCAATGAATAAGAGGGACAAATTCCATCTTGACTACATACGTCCTAAATATGTACCTTGCATTATGCCTGAGCTCTTCCTTGTGAACTACCATATTTCAGAATAGCGAAGGAAGGAATCAAGGTACGATACTCGGTAGATATCCGAACCCAATATGTATCTCAGGTCAGAGGATACAATGATATTCGCCTTTACTCAAGATTACATGTGATCAACCACAAAGGCTCCATTTTGTAAATCTTGAGGGCGGGTCTTCCAATATTTGTATCCCACAAATATCTATGAACCTTGGTTGCAACCTTTCCCCACATTCATCCTGTGAATGTATACCAATCCAAGTTCATAATAGTCTAAACCTCACACTTGTTCCCACAAATGTGATCGACTACGGAATTTAGAATAATTACTTATTCATGGATAAAATATGCAAAATAGGAACATAACTCAAAATAAATTAAACCATAATTATATTAATGAGTTTGAACAATTTCGTTCCGTTACAATACTTAAAACAGATCATGACCAATCACTAGAATATCGAAGCCCTAATGCACAAACATGTCCTGCATGTTTTGATCCATGTAAGAGCTTCGTGAGAGGATCCGCTATATTAAGATCTGTGTGAACTTTGCGAATACATATCTTTCCCTTTTCAACTTCATCCCTTATGTAGTTGAATCTCCGCTCAATGTGACGGGTCTTTTGATGAGCACAAGGTTCCTTGATTTGAGCAATCGCACCCTCGTTGTCACAAAAGATCTCAAGAGGGTCCTGAATGGAAGGGACTACTCCTAAGTCGTCGATGAATTTCTTCATCCATGCAGCTTCCTGAGCTGCCAATGATGCGGCGATGTACTCTGACTCTGTAGTGGATAGAGCAACAACATCCTGTTTTGAACTCTTCCAAGAGACCGCACCTCCATTTAATGTGAAGACATAACCGGATTGTGATCGAGAATCATCACGATCAGTTTGGAAACTCACGTCCACGTAACCTTTTACAGCGAGTTCCTCCTCACCAGACCCATATATAAGAAACATATCCTTAGTCCTCCTAAGGTATTTCAATATACTTTTAACAGCAATCCAATGACTGTTTCCTGGGTTATTCTGGTATCTACTTGTCAGGCTAAGAGCGCATGACACATCCGGTCTAGTGCATATCATTGCATACATGATTGACCCAATGGCAGAAGCATATGGGACTTTCTTCATTCTCTCCTGTTCATCTTTCGTGGTGGGGCACTGAGATGAACTGAGAAGTGTTCCCTTTTGAATAGGTACCAAACCTTTCTTAGAGTTCTCCATCTTGAACCTTTTCAAGATCTTTTCAATGTATGCACTTTGATTTAAACCTATCAGTTTCTTAGATCTATCCCTGTAGATCCCAATCCCCAAAACATATTGTGCTTCTCCAAGATCCTTAATGGAGAAGCATTTGCTTAACCAAGTTTTAACACCTTGCATTGCCGGAATATCATTTCCAAATAACAATATATCATCCACATATAGTACAAGGAACATGATAGTGCTCCCACTAGCTTTCTTGTATACACAAGCTTCATCACCATTTTTAATGAAGCCAAATTTCTTGGCCTCCTCATTAAAACGATGATTCCACATTCTAGATGCTTGTTTCAATCCGTAGATTGACTTCTTTAACTTGCATACCTTCTTAGGATATTTCGGATCAACAAAACCTTCAGGCTGAACCATGTAGACATCTTCCTCAAGATGTCCGTTTAGGAAAGCGGTCTTGACATCCATTTGCCATATTTCATAATCATAATGAGCAGCAATGGCAAGTAATATCCTAATAGACTTTAGCATTGCCACAGGCGAAAAAGTTTCATCATAGTCAACCCCTTGAGTTTGAGTGAAACCTTTTGCTACAAGTCTAGCTTTATATGTATCCAAGTTTCCATGTATGTCAGTTTTCATCTTGAAAAGCCATTTACAATCAACTAGCCTTGAGCCAGTAGGTTGTTCAACAAGTTCCCAAACTTGGTTGTCATACATGGATTGTATCTCAGCGTTCATGGCTTCCTGCCATTTATCCTTATCAATCCTTGATAAAGCATCTTGGTAGTTTGTTGGTTCATCCAAATCAACCACATAGCAACCATCCATGAGAAACCCATATCTCTCAGGAGGATTACTAATCCTACCAGATCTGCGAACGTCTTGTATACTTTGATCATCCATCTGATCATTCTCGACATTTTCATGTTGAGTGCTAGTGTCAACCAATTGTGTATCATCTACTTGATCTTGAATCTCTTCAAGATCTATCTTCCTTTCACTATTTCCTTCCAATAGGAACTTAGTTTCAAGGAATTCAGCCTTTCGAGCAACAAATACATTTTGCTCGGTTGGATCATAGAAATAGTATCCCATATCATCCTTGGGATATCCTATGAAGATACACTTCGTGGATCGAACATTCAACTTATTAGGGACGTAACGCTTAGGATAAGCTTCACATCCCCATACCTTTAAGTATGATAGAGATGGAGGTTTTCCAAACCACATCTCATGAGGAGTTCGTTCCACTTTCTTGGTTGGGGCCATATTTAAAATACGAGCCGCGGAGCATAGACAATAACCCCAGAATGATAGAGGTAACGAGCTTCTAGCCATCATAGATCGAACCATATCCATTAGGGTTCGGTTCCTCCTTTCGGACACACCATTAAGCTGTGGTGTCCCGGGTGGAGTAAGTTGCGAGATAATCCCACAACTTCTAAGATAATCTTGGAAGGCATCGCTTAGGTATTCACCTCCTCTATCGGTTCGAAGTACCTTAATTGTCTTATTGAGTTGATTTTGTACTTCGTTTTGATACTCTTTGAATGCTTCAAAAGTTTCGTCTTTATGTCTTAACAAGTAGACATATCCGAAACGACTGAAGTCATCAATGAAAGTAACGAAGTATCTTTCACCGTTCCTAGCTATGGGCTTAAAGGGTCCACATACATCCGAATGTATTAATCCCAATAAGTCCTTAGCCCTTTCGTAGGTCCCTTTTAAAGGTGCTTTAGTCATTTTGCCTTGTAAACAAGATTCACATACATCAAACGAGTCTAGTTCATTTGATTTCAAAAGGCCATTCTTTTGGAGTGTATGCATTCGATTCTTGTTTATGTGACCAAGGCGACAATGCCATAAGTAGAAATCACTCAAATCCCTTTTGAGTTTCTTGGTGCTAGTATGGTATATTGAGCTACTAGATGATGTGTCATCATGAACCAATTCATAAATTCCATTTGAAGGCGAAGCCTTAAAATAAAATACATTATCTAAATAAACGTGGATATCATCATTAACAAAATTAAGATAAAAACCACATTGTTTTAAACGGGAAACTGAAATAATGTTTCGACATAAATCCGGTGCATACAAAACATTGTTCAAAATAAGTTCCAAACCACTTGGAAGTTTTAATACAAAGTCTCCTTGAGCCTTCACTTGCACTTTGGCTCCATTACCCATAAAGAGACTTGATGTTTCCGTTTGCTTGCTACTTCTTTTGAACCCCTGCAAAGAATTGCAAATGTGAGTTCCACATCCAGTGTCTAATACCCATGTATTAGAAGAAGTAATACTAAGCTCTATATATACCATATATATGTTACCTGAGGATTGCCCCGCATCCCTCTTTTCCTTCAACTCCTTAAGGTAGACCGGGCAATTGCGTTTCCAGTGACCTATTTCACCGCAACCGAAGCACGGGTCTTCCTTGGGGTTTGCTTGTCCGGCAACCTTTTGCTTCTTGTTCTTGTTTTTGGTTGGGGTAACCATCCTCCCCTTTCCCTTGCCTTGATGGGCGGGTCCTTTTCTCTTAGCCACCTTAGGCTTAGAGGTGTTGTTACCTTTTGACCCGCCATCATTGATCATTAGCACGGGTGAAGCCCTTTTACCCATGCTTGTTTCGGCCGTCCTTAACATGCCATGAAGCTCACCGATGGTCTTATCCATCCCATTCATATTGTAATTAATTACAAATTGGTCAAACCTCTTTGACAAGGAGTTTAGGATAAGATCGGTGGCTAGCTCATTGGAAATGTTGAGGTTAAGACGGTTTGCGCGATCAATGAGGCTTTTCATTTTGAGGACATAGGAGGAGACGGATTGGGTGTCATCCATACGACATGCATGTAGCGCTCGAACCGTTTCGAAGCGCTCGACACGTGCTTGTTGAAGGAACATCTCCTTCAATTGCGTTATCATGTCATATGCACTATGATGTTCGAAATCCTTTTGGAGTTCGGGTATCATAGTCCCAAGCATTAGGCAACCAACTTGCACCGAATCGGCACAATATTTGTCATAGTAGGCCATGCCCTCCGTATCATCCATGTCGGGTTGATCGGGAATGGGGTCCTCCAACACATACGCTTTATCCTCGAGTTTGAGGACAATCCTAAGATTACGGAACCAATCCATAAAGTTCGTATAGTTGAGTTTGTCTTTCTCAAGGAGAGACCTTAACGATAGGTTGTTTAGGTTAAGTGGTGCGTTTTGCATGTTGTTGTTGTTATTAGCGGCCATCTACAAAATTAACAAAGTTCATTTAAGTATTGATTTCAAATTTAATAAACAATACCCTTTTATATTATAATTGTCTTATTAAATATTAGAATCCAACGGTAAATCAAATTTCGGTTAGGTGACCTTTATCCCATTATTTGATTTAGCTAGGTAGTCATTTATATGACAATTGCAATCCTTTTGCAACTTCTAAATTATGGGATCATGCAATCCTTTTGCATGGCATATTTATCCCATCAACGCCTATTTGTTCCTCATGCTTCGGTGACCCTAAGTTCATGATTCCCAAATCAAGTCGTCCTACTTGTGTAAACATGTAAAATTAACATGCAAGTGGTTAGGTGACCTTTATCCCACAAGCATGTGAATTTTACCTTAACCATATTAGTTTGCTTATAACGGTTAGGTGACCTTTATCCCATTATTGGTTCCCTAATATTTTTAAGTGTCATACAATAGGATGGCGTTTGAACTTGTTGACCTAGTGTAAAGGGTTTTAAGTTTCCTTTAATTCTAGTTTGATAAAACATTTGTGCCATACACTAACATGCATTTAGTGTGTGGTTCATGTGAAAATCCATTTTTCATATTATGTAATTTAGCCAATTACTTGATATAAACCATTTTATATATGTGATCATTTTCATGTTCTTAATAACCATTTATTAAGGTCTTTTGCCACTTTTAATTTAACCAATTAAATTTGTCGTTTTGCATGTTGTTAACTATTTGTAATTTAACCAATTAAATGTAGTTTTGCTTGTTGTTAACTTGTGTGATAACTTGTAGTAACCAAACATACAAATCATAATCAAACAACACAACCATGCATGCAAAACAATTATGTTCACAATCAAGCCTTTTGGTAAGCATTTTGTTTAGCCGAAAACAAAATGCCACCGGGTAATGGGTCATAACACAAAGTAGGAGATTTTACATCTCCCACTAAATCTTGCATCCAAATACAATCTTCTTGTGTTCTTCAAGTCTTCAACATCTTCATCATTTTACAAAATATATCCTAATACATTTTGTCTAAAAAAGAAATTACAACCTAATCTATTTTACATACCAAATATAAAATAAATTACTTAACCAAAATAATAATATTACAAACCAAATTGCATGAATAATACAACCACATGAATGAATTAATATTATATGCCAAATGAATAAATTAAATCAACCAAACATGCAACCATTCAAACACAAGGCCAAGTCTTGATTGTGAACAACAACATACAACAAAATATGACCAAATGGCAAGTTCCAAACCCATTTGAAACCTCCCAAAATTCGGCCAAACATGAAACCCACCCAAACATATAATATCTTGCATTTTACTTTTATGCATGTACATAAAATGCAAAATTATAGTGAGTTTAATAAATCATCTCGAAGCATATTTCAACAACTTCGGCTCTAGATACCATTGTTGGGATTTAACAAGTTCCAATATGTATAAAACATTTTAAGAATCAATTAAAAGCGGAAGCATGTAATTACCATTTTAGAACATGTTAATCTTTAACCAATTAAAGTTAAATCCCAATTAGGATCAAGTTGTGAAACATACTTACAAACTACAAGCAAGAAAGGGTTTATACCTACTCCAAGCTTGTTGATGAGTGATGAAGATGATGATGATGAATGGAGTTCCAAATGGATGAAACCTCAAGTAGTTATACCCCAAGCTAACCACCAACACCTTGTACTTTGGTTAGGATTTAAATTACACTTGAAATTAAGCTTGCAAAAATGAAAATGAACTCCCTTTTACCCTTGGAAGCTCACGGCCAGACTGCCCAAAAGAGTGCAGTAATTTTTTTTTTATTTTGCTAGTTTCTTGAAGTGTAGATGCATGTGTGTGTTCTAAGTCAAGGAGCATGCATGTATATGGAAATAGAAAAGCATAGGAATCTCTAGCATGCCTACTACACTTCCAATGCCACTTCCATGTTAATAAAATAGTTTTATAAGACTTGACATTATTTATAAACTTGCATATTTTATAAACTTGATTTTATAAAATTAGATTTTATAAAACAAATTTTATAAACTTGCATTTTATAATTATGTATACTTATTTATAAAACTCATTTTATTAATTCCATATTATTTGTTATGTTTATTTTATAAAACCAATTTTATAAAATGTAACATAACTTTATTAATTATTTAACCTATAAATAATTAAGTCTTAATTTTATAAATTATTCCATAATTTATATACACATCAAGTAATATAATTTTAGAAACCATTTTCTAAAATTCAAGTGTCGCATATTAAATCAACGATCCAATCGCTAAGATCAAATACGAATAAGGTGTCGGTAAGCTTGTTATTAGGTATGACCCGACTTGGATCAAAACATATTAGCCACGTTAATTTAATATGTCTCTCGGGCATACGAAATACCTTCAGTTTTTGGGCTGAGAATACATGCAAATGCTTTATTAACTGTTTTACAATATTTATATGCGTGAGTTTCATTAATCCATTTTTAAATGCTTTCGAAATATATATTTTTGGGACTGAGAATACATGCGCTGCTTTTATAACTGTTTTACGAAATAGACACAAGTAACCGAAACTACATTATATGGTTGGATTATCAAATCGAATATCACCCTATATAGTCTGGTAATCTAAGAATTAGGGAACAGAAACCCTAATTGACGCGAACTCTAAAGATAGATCTATCGGGCCCAACAAGCCCCATCCAAAGTACCGGATGCTTTAGTACTTCGAAATTTATATCATGTCCGAAGGAGGATCCCAGAATGATGGGGATATTCTTATATGCATATTGTGAATGTCGGTTACCAGGTGTTCAATCCATATGAATGATATTTTTGTCTCTATGTATGGGACGTATGTTTATGAGAAATGGAAATATGAAATCTTGTGGTATATTAAAATTATGAAATGGTTATTTACGTTAAACTAATGAACTCACCAACATTTTGGTTGACACTTGAAAGCATGTTTATTCTCAGGTATGAAAGAAATCTTCCGCTGTGCATTTGCTCATTTTAGAGATATTACTTGGAGTCATTCATGACATATTTCAAAAGACGTTGCATTCGAGTTGTCGCGTTCATCAAGATTATTATTAAGACAATTACAGTTAGATATATTATGAAATGGTATGCCTGCCGTCAACTTTTGATGTATTGAAAGATTGTCTTTTCAAAAACGAATGCAATGTTTGTAAAATGTATCATATAGAGGTCAAGTACCTCGCGATGTAATCAACTGTTGTGAATCGTTTATAATCGATATGGACTTCGTCCGGATAGATTAGGACGGGTCATGAAAGTTGGTATCAGAGCCGTGGTCTTAGCGAACCGGGTCTTGCATTAGTGTGTCTAACTGATAGTCGTTAGGATGCATTAGTGAGTCTGGACTTCGACCGTGTCTGCATGCCAAAAGTTTTGCTTATCATTTCATATCGAAAATTACTTACTTATCATTCTTAGAGAATCACTTGCTTATCATTCTTAGTCTAGACACATTTTAGTGCATCGACTGCATGAATAATGTATAAACAAAAATTTCATATCTTAGCGTATCTGCTACTTCATATCTTAGCGTATCTGTTACTGTAACTTTGCCTGACAACTTCCGTAGATTCCTCCGTAACTTATGGAATTTTAGTATTATATATGCATATGTAAATTATGTATTGCAGGGTACTAATCTACATCCTATAATCTATGCCTTATCAAAAATTCTTCATCTGCTCATACGAGATGAATCCCTCAACCAGTTCGAGTCCCTCAGATTCCGATAGCTATTCCGACATGGATGTTCACCTATGCTCTGGAAGCAGTGTCACCAGAATTAATAAACCAATCAGCCATCCCCAATTCATCTGATAAGTTCGTAGTCGAATTAATCAATGGAGATGCAAAGAAGGAAATCCCTTCCACCAACCGAATTCACCTCTTGGCGAAGAACCTGAAGCACTTACCGGTGAACCAATTCGAAACACCATCTTTACTTTCATTTCCAGAGTAACTCGACAAGATTATATTCTATCCACAATTCTGAACCTTATTCACCCGCTCGTTCCGATCGACAATCATCCTGGAGTAATAATTCAACGAACTTCGCGCTCGAATAATCAATTCGGAGAATTTGGTGCAAAATGTACCAGCTTCAGCAACATCACCGGCACCAACAGTACCATCAATAACAGCACCAGTACCATCAACAATCCATGCTTCAATATCATCATCTGTACTTTGAGTATGATCTTCGTTCTACGTATCATTCTACCTCATTTATCTTCGTTCGACATGACGAATATGTAATCTCTAAAATTTTAGAGATTATTTATTATAGTTCCAACCGAAAAGCAAATGAGTTTAATATCATATTAACTCATTAAATTCATGAATACGTCTCAAGAAAATATATATGTATATAGGTTTTCACAAAGATTGTAATTAAAAATTCTTTCGTACAAACTGTTAATGGTGAAAATATTTTAACGGGTAGGTAATACCTGAGGAATATTTAGGTTTCACATTAATAAGTTACACGGTACATTCTTTCAATCTAAATCAACAGTCATTTACTATCCTACTTACATCCACCGATATACGTATCCGTTCACCACAGAATAACCATTTCATTCAATTTCATATTTAGATTTTGACCTATCAGAATCCAACAAGTGGCATAATGAAGAAATAATGGACACAATAAAAATTGATTAGAAACAGACTAATTAACAATATGAAATTTTGTTAAGAAACCACGCTAACAAATCCTAGCTAACTGTTCCTAGCTAACTGTTAATTCTGTATCACATTTTATTTTATCGCAATTTATTTATCACAATTTAATTATCGCAATTTATTTATCGCAGTTTATTTATCGCAATTTATATTCTCGTAATTTTATTTATCGTTATTTATTTTTTGTTATTTACTTTACGCATTTTATTTATCGTCATTTAATTTCTGTATTTATTTTACGCACTTTAAATATCGGGACATATATACAAGGTTTTGACATATCATATCGACGCATCTATATATATCATTTGGAATCACCATAGACACTCTATATGCAGTAATGATCGAGTTCTCTATACAGGGTTGAGGTTGATTCTACAATAATATATATAGTTTGAGTTGTGATCGAGTCTGAGACGTATACGGGTCACGACACGTATTAATTAATTCGAATATTATATATTAAAATATATATATATGAATTATTGGACTGTCAACTGTGGACTAATAACATTAAACAATTAAAATGAATTAAAATATTAATTATAATATATGAAACTAAACAATTCTTCAAGTTTGCCACTTGATTTCATCTTAAACCTTAATTGTACCTTGACGATCCCAATCTGCATTCAAACTTTCATAATTCTTGAAAACACCTCAATCGATAGGATGAATCAACCGCACTTCATCTACGGAAGGAAAGATTTGTGCATATAGATATGCACCTGAGAAACTCTCGGAAACTGAGTAAAAGTTTAACACGTAGTCGCGTCAGATCCTTTGGCATTTATTAGCAAAAATAACTTTGCGATCCCTTTTCAAGGTAGCAAATTTTGTCACAGCTTCAGCAAATCAACTTCGACTTTTCGTTTGAAACAACCTTATTATCACCTTGACTTATATGTATGTTCTTTTATTGTTACCGGGGAACCTTTTATATTCCACCATATTACCAGCAGATGTACCAGTAACCTCGTCACTCCTTGGCTTAAATCTCTTTGACAAATCACTATATTTAGCTATTAAAGTCTTGTCATGAACTCATCGGCATCATGTAACAAGAATTGCCATACCAATTACTGAGAATCAGGAATCAGTATTTCGAATCCCGCAACGTTTCTACATCAACAGTTATATGTATGACATTTATCTCTTAGAATTATGATCTCTCATTTTGAAATTTTGAAAAGCACTCAGTCACAAATCAATACTCTGAATGTTGAAAAAGCTGAATGAAGCAGCAGAAACCATAGACAACCGTAAACGACCTTTTAATCATCGAAAGTTTGATGATAAAGAATAGTATGTTGGAAAAGCTCAGAAAAGTTGGAACTGAAAAACGGATTGAGCTAACCACGAAGGAGACCAAGGACAAATACAAGGACCATACCCTATATTCAAAGAATCCTGAAAATTCTGGATCCGTTGAAATCTTTAGAGAATATCTTGCCCCGAAGTCATGTTAAAATCTTGCGGAAAATCTTTCTCCATCAACCATCGAACTTAGAAATTCTAAAATATCATCATCAATATCTTCGATATTTCTGAGGATATTTTCATAAATATTCTCGTCCAAAATTATATACCTCTTCGTGCTTCCTGTGTATCATTATATTGGAAACATTCAATAAAAAAATTTAGTACCGAAAAGCAGATTATGCGAAACTATGAAGAAAGTCGTGGACAAATCACAAAGAATAAGTTTGACTTCAAAGAATCCAAATGATTCAATGTCTACTAAGGTCTTTAGTGAATATCTTGCTCCTTACTCTAAACCCTTGCAGACAATAGTTTCTATCATCCTCTAATCTTAGATATTCTGAGACATCATCGTATCTTTCATTATAAATATCCTCCATATTTCTGGAGATATTTTTATAGCTATTCTTATCTGAAATCATTAATCTCTTCGTGCTATCAGTACTACATCATATAGAAACTGTTATTTTCTATATTCTGTAAACTTTCGAGCTTAAAATATGAATGTTATTGAAGTAATGTTGGAAACTGATGCATGAGTTAGTATAATATAATGACACTTGATCAACGTGATTATATTATAGTAAGTCATGCTGAGTTCTAATGGAACGTGATGATTCACAGATCATAACGTCATCATGTGCCATGTTACACGACTCGTTCATTCTACTTCACCTCCGAACACATCAAGAAAATATATTCTTGATAGTTCTATTCTCAGTGATTCTGGTAATTTGACAAATCAAACCGTGCTATCACGTTCCTTCTTGTTTAGAACATTATAATCATTCGAAACTCTATACCTACAAATTCTGGACTATTATTCGCTTGACTTGAAGTCGGGAAGAGAAAACAAAAGCATAGAGCTTTGAAATATAAGGGAAAATATAAAGCCCGATAACAACCCGTAAATTACAAACCGTGTATGTCAATGTTTATCGCAACATAAAGACACGGGAGAATTAAAAACACTATAACCCCAAGAGCGAAGTAGAAGATCACAGATTCTTCCGGTGGTAGTTGGAAGAGGAGAATGAATGTTGCGATAGTCAGAATAAGAACAATGATTAGAACAGGATTAAGCATTTTCAAAATCCTTAGAAATGTAAATCAAGGAAAGAAAATATAGAAGTGGTGAAAATAATGGGACGGTAGAGGTAAATTTATAATAAGATTATCCGACATAACAATCGAGGCAGATATCCGCATTTAATTTAAAAGATCTTAATTACCTTATTCAACAAAGAATCAGATCTTTTAGATTTCGAAGATTTTCTTTAAATCCCTGGAATTTCGGAAATCCACCGTGACTACGTCAAAAAGTTAAAGCTCTATCTCAATCTTTGTAACAGCTTCACTCGTACATTTTACATAATCAAATCGTTTTATCCATATTACTCAATAATGATAAAACTCTATCTATCAACTCATATTCGTCATGAAAACATTCTTATTGTTAACCATGACGACCTCACTCAAATTTTGGGACGAAATTTCTTTAACGGGTAGGTACTGTGATGACCCGGAAATTTCCAACTAAATTTAAACTTAATCTTTATATGTTTCTGACACGATAAGCAATGTATGTAATGTTGAGTCTAGAAAATTTTGAAACGATATTCATATATTCAATTGACCTTTGATTATTTCCGATGATTCACGAACAATTGTTTGTAAATAAATAGATTATTATATATATAAGTATAAATGTAAGTACACATATAATAATAATTAGAAATAATAAAATATAATTTAAACATTAAAAATTTAATATGTAAAATAAGATATAAAACTATTAGGTTGTAAATAAAATGTATTTATATATGATTCTATATAATCATATATATTGTAATATATGTTAAGTATATTAAAATTTACTACTCAATATAAATTATTATGAAATGTATATAGTTATATTACATAATCAATAATATGTAATACTAAAATATTAAATTTAATTATAAATATAAATAAAATATATATATATATATATATATATATATATATATATATATATATATATATATATATATATATATATATATATATATATATATATATATATATATATATATATATATATATCTTTAAAAAGAAAGAGTACAGTTAGATATCATAATCATGTTGTATAGATTCCTGTTTTCCCGTGAACTAGTGTTACTAGTAATCCAAAAATTTAGACTGCTTAAATTATTTTAATATTTTAACTTGGCACCTTTCTAATTCACTTAACTAGCTATCAAATCTAAATCTTATATTACATCCGTGAACCATGATATTATGACATTTGATATTTGATACCGTGTGTTTGTCTCTTCTTCCTTCTAATATCCTACCGAGTAAATATCTTTACATATACAAAATAATGCATATAGAACACACACCTACACTAACTAAATTCTTTTTCTCCTATCTTCTTCTCTTTAATATATCAAAGTTTTCATGATCACCTCCAATCAACTTCACGAACACTCTAACTTGTAAATTATATAATACTTAATGTTTTCTTGTCCATCGCCATTGGCAACCACAATCCATCACCTGCAAACCATCAACGTTTTCTGTTTAAAGTCGAACACAACACCCACGTTACAGGTAACTACTACTCGCTACTTTCATTTTCTATCAAGAACACCCCAAACAAATCATCGACCACCTCTCTCTTTCTATATCTCTCTTTCTCTCACTGCAAATACGAAACCCACAACCACTTTTGAACCATTACCGCTACTCAATGCTTTACTTGTAATTCTCTGATTGTGATCAACAAACTCAAATGTTACTGCTACAACAATTACTATACTTTCTTTCTTTCTATTTTAAACGATGAAACCATCACCTTTATCATTTACATCAAACCCAACTCAATACCATCACCTTCAAAAACCCATTAGTGTTCGAAAATTTGCTGCAACTTTGTTTCTATTTCAACCAACGATTAACACAGGCTGCTACAATAGCTATTATGTTTTCCATATTTTTTTTTCTCAACAAACTCAAAACAAACAACGATCACTGTGCTAGTGTTTCATTCGATACCTACTACAGCGTTTTTCTTTATTCTTCTTTTCTATTTCGATTTAATGAATGTAAAGCCACTTTTGAATTATTTATCCTTTTGGTTGAGATAGTGGCAGACCAAGTGGTTCTTGGAATTGGTTGTTACTCAACAAATAAGTAGGGGAGGAATATAATAACGAGGAAAGAGTTAAAACGCTTGTATTTTTTTTCATCCATTTGCTTTCTCCACCAACACCAACACAATTATTGTTATTGAAAACAATTAGTGGATTTCCATGTGGGTAGGGAAAAGGAATAAGTCACCTTTTGCAAGATCCAATATTTCCTCCTTTACAGCGAAATACAAAATGGCTAATTAAATGGAATACACCTGGTGGGTTTACATTGAAACAAGCTAACGGGTTAAATTAATACAAGCTAGTGGTCCTTCGAATCCTTTAGCGTGAACCGTGTTCTATTTTTTTATTGGGTCATGATCCAATTACTTGTTTCTTGTTGGGCTGTTGCTGCATTTTGTTATCTGTTTAAACCGCAAGCTTAGATGTATGATGATGATAATTAAAGTAATGATATACATGAAACAATAATGAGAAAGATGATGATGATGGTAAGCTTAGATGTATGATGATATACGGCGATGATGATAATAATTATGAAGTATGATTTATGAGTTATGATTATGATTTATAACTATAGTCATGATTCATGATTCATGATTCATGATTTATGATTAAGTTTATGATTATATTGATGACAATAGGATGATATGATCATGATGAACCTGTAAGTAATATTGATGAGATGATGATTGAGATGATTATGTGATACACGATGAGGATAATGAATGGACGGATATAATGATGATGATTAAGATGGTTTTATGTTTAGAAATCATAATGATGATGATGTGTGATATAGGATAATGATGAGATGATAGATGATATGTGAACGATGATGATGCGTATCATGATTGTGATATTGATAATGAAAAGGATTATGACATGATATATAACGAGAAGATGATGATTATATATATGATTATGATAATAATTTCGTTATTATGATGATAGATGAAGATTATGGTGATGTATGATGGTAGAGATGATGACATAAGGATGTAAAGATGATAATGTCCACGATATTGATAATGATAATAGTTTAGATTGTTATCGGGTTAGCGGGACGTCGCGGGTTCAAACCCGGACTTGGGCATTTTTAGGACTACTCCTTTGAGGTAGTTACTTATCTATTCATTTATTAATATTATCATCTTATTATTATTATTATTATTATTATTATTATTATTATTATTATTATTATTATTATTATTATTATTATTATTATTATTATTATTATCATTAACATTAAAAATTAACATTATAATTAAAATTATTACTATCATTAGAATTATTATTATTTTTATCATTATCAATATTATTATAAGATTTAGCATCTTACTTATCATTGTAATTATTATTAACAGAATTAATATTATTATTATTATTATTATTATTATTATAATTATTATTAATATTAATATTATTATTATTATTAGTATTAAAACTATTATTACTATTATTATACTTATTCTAATATTATTATAACTATTAATTTGCAAACACAGATTATATTTAATATACATAATTTAAAATTATTAATACTTATATTTATCTAAAATATATAAAAATGAATATATAATAAGATATATAAGATATTGATATAAAAATCACTAATAAAAATATATATAATTGTTAGATTATGATTATAAGTTTTAATATATATATATATATATATATATATATATATATATATATATATATATATATATGATATAGGTTCGTGAATCCGAGGCCAACCCTGCATTGTTCAGTTGTTAAATATCGTCATATGTATTTTTACTACAAAATACAGTACGGTGAGTTTCATTTGCTCCCTTTTACTCTTTACGTTTTTGGGCTGAGAATACATGCAAATGCTTTATTAACTGTTTTACAATATTTATATGCGTGAGTTTCATTAATCCCTTTTTAAATGCTTTCGCAATATATATTTTTGGGACTGAAAATACATGCGCTGCTTTTATAATTGTTTTACGAAATAGACACAAGTAACCGAAACTACATTATATGGTTGGATTATCAAATCGAATATCACCCTATATAGTCTGGTAATCTAAGAATTAGGGAACAGAAACCCTAATTGACGCGAACTCTAAAGATAGATCTATCGGGCCCAACAAGCCCCATCCAAAGTACCGGATGCTTTAGTACTTCGAAATTTATATCATGTCCGAAGGAGGATCCCGGAATGATGGGGATATTCTTATATGCATATTGTGAATGTCGGTTACCAGGTGTTCAATCCATATGAATGATATTTTTGTCTCTATGTATGGGACGTATGTTTATGAGAAATGGAAATATGAAATCTTGTGGTCTATTAAAATTATGAAATGGTTATTTACGTTAAACTAATGAACTCACCAACCTTTTGGTTGACACTTGAAAGCATGTTTATTCTCAGGTATGAAAGAAATCTTCTGCTGTGCATTTGCTCATTTTAGAGATATTACTTGGAGTCATTCATGACATATTTCAAAAGACGTTGCATTCGAGTCGTCGCGTTCATCAAGATTATTATTAAGACAATTACAGTTAGATATATTATGAAATGGTATGCCTACCGTCAACTTTTGATGTATTGAAAGATTGTCTTTTCAAAAACGAATGCAATGTTTGTAAAATGTATCATATAGAGGTCAAGTACCTCGCGATGTAATCAACTATTGTGAATCGTTTATAATCGATATGGACTTCGTTCGGATAGATTAGGATGGGTCATGAAAGGTTAAGGGGTTAACCTTATTCGTTTTATATTGTTATATATATTAATGTAATGTTGTGTTGTAGCTAACCCTCCGGGTGTAGCTTATTGGCGTTGTTCACATCGTCGTTGGTGAACTTATACTTTGTTGATATCTTTAGCTTGTTGCTTAGAGATCGTACGGTATGCTTAGTGTAGTTGCCTTATACATGGATGCTTCGGTATGCGGTATTTGATTTTTGTGTGGCGTGTCCATTTTATACATATATATGTATGTAGTATATTATCATTCACTAAGCGTTAGCTTACCCTCTCGTTGTTGATATTTTTATAGGTTCGCATGCTTGGCAGCTCGGGTAAGCTTGGGGATTAGAGATCTTAGCTAGGTTGCTTAGAAGATCTTGCTTTTGTATTCGATTAGGATTTGGGTAGCGTAGTCCCAAATCACCATGCTCGGTTTTGGTTGGAAACTAAACTAGTCGGGTCGTGTATGTCCGTTTGGACAATTAATCAATGTATTAAATGTTTTAAGGTTTATTAAACCTTCTATTGTATTAACGATGTTTATGGAAACACAATTGGGACCTAAAGTGTTATTTAAAGCGTATTAAAAGGAAAAAATTTTATGGGCCGGTTTTAATACGGGTTGGGTTGTTTCAAGTGGTATCAGAGCGTGGTCTAAGGGATTTAGGTGACTTGAGATAGGTGCCTAGACTTAGACTTTTGTGTGTGCTTATTTGTTGCGGGACTTGTAGGATTACGGGTCGGAATAGGTTATAGTTAGTGCCTTGTTGTAGGTGGACTAACGTCGATATTGGTAATGCGGATATTATTAATATATTAATTGTGTTGTGATAATATTTCTCGCGCATATGTATATCGCGTAGAATTTTGTTTGTGTTTGTTTATATCATCGAGCGAGACGGTCATTGTACTAACAAGTGGATACAGCGTGGGTGCGTAATAAGGACTTACAAACCTTATTACGGGTGCAAATCGTGTCTAACAAGTGATGTACGATGAATGTTTAGCAAGATGGGGCGGTGTTGTGCGTGTGATTTTATATGTTCGTGGTCTAATCGCTTTGCATTCCTTAGAATGGCGACGGGAAATGGGATCGAGATGAATGACGCTGAGTTTAACGCTAGAGTTGCGGCCACCGTTGCGGAGCAAATGAGTGCGTTTCGAGAAGAAATGGATAGGAAGTATTCCGAATTTCGGGGTAGTAGGGAAATGGAGCGTTGTCTTAAGAGCTTAATGAGGACTAACCTGAAATGTCCCGTTCTTATTGATTAAAAACTTTCCATATTAATTGATTTCGTTGCGAGGTTTTGACCTCTATATGAGACGTTTTTCAAAGACTGCATTCATTTTAAAACAAACCATAACCTTTATTTCATCAATAAAGGTTTAAAAAGCTTTACGTAGATTATCAAATAATGATAATCTAAAATATCCTGTTTACACGCGACCATTACATAATGGTTTACAATACAAATATGTTACAACGAAATAAGTTTCTTGAATGCAGTTTTTACACAATATCATACAAGCATGGACTCCAAATCTCGTCCTTATTTAAGTATGCGACAGCGGAAGCTCTTAATAATCACCTGATAATAAACATGCTTAAAACGTCAACAAAAATGTTGGTGAGTTATAGGTTTAACCTATATATTATCAAATCATAATAATAGACCACAAGATTTCATATTTCATTACACATCTCATACATAGAGATAAAAATCATTCATATGGTGAACACCTGGTAACTGACATTAACAAGATGCATATTTAAGAATATCCCCATCATTCCGGGACACCCTTCGGATATGATATAAATTTCAAAGTACTAAAGCATCCGGTACTTTGGATGGGGTTTGTTAGGCCCAATAGATCTATCTTTAGGATTCGGGTCAATTAGGGTGTCTGTTCCCTAATTCTTAGATTACCAGACTTAATAAAAAGGGGCATATTCGATTTTGATAATTCAACCATAGAATGTAGTTTCACGTACTTGTGTCTATTTTGTAAATCATTTATAAAACCTGCATGTATTCTCATCCCAAAAATATTAGATTTTAAAAGTGGGACTATAACTCACTTTCACAGGTTTTTTACTTCGTCGGGAAGTAAGACTTGGCCACTGGTCGATTCACGAACCTATAACAAATATGTACATATATATATCAAAGTATATTCAAAATATATTTACAACACTTTTAATACATTTTGATGTTTTAAGTTTATTAAGTCAGATGTCCTCGTTAGTAACCTACAACTAGTTGTCCAACGTTAGATGTACAGAAAAAAATTGATATATATTATCTTGAATCAATCCACGACCCAGTGTATACATGTCTCAGGCTAGATCACAACTCAAAGTATATATATTTTTGGAATCAACCTCAACCCTGTATAGCTAACTCCCACATTACTGCATATAGAGTGTCTATGGTTGTTCCAAATAATATATACACATGGGTCGATATGATATGTCAAAACATTTGCATACGTGTCTATGGTATCCCAAGATTACATAATATATTAGAATACATGTATAATACAATATAAGTTAGCTAGGATATGATTGATATAGATTTGTTACCAATTTTCACGTTGCTACAACAAGAAAAATTATCCAATCTTGTTTTACCCATAACTTCTTCATTTTAAATCCGTTTGGAGTGAATCAAATTGCTATGGTTTCATATTGAACTCTATTTTATGAATCTAAACAGAAAAAGTATAGGTTTATACTCAGAAATATAAGTTACAAGTCATTTTTATAAAGGTAGTCATTTCAGTCGAAAGAACGACGTCTAGATGACCATTTTAGAAAACATACTTCCACTTTGAGTTTAACCATGATTTTTGGATATAGTTTCATGTTCATAAGAAAAATCATTTTCCCAGAAGAACAACTTTTAAATCAAATTTTATCATAGTTTTTATTTAACTAACCCAAAACAGCCCGCGGTGTTACTACGACGGCGTAAATCCGGTTTTACGGTGTTTTTCGTGTTTCCAGGTTTTAAATCATTAAGTTAGCATATCATATAGATATATAACATGTGTTTAGTTGATTTTAAAAGTCAAGTTAGAAGGATTAATTTTTGTTTGCGAACAAGTTTAGAATTAACTAAACTATGTTCTAGTGATTACAAGTTTAAACCTTCGAATAAGATAGCTTTATATGTATGAATCGAATGATGTTATGAACATCATTACTACCTCAAGTTTTCTGGATAAAGCTACTGGAAATGAAAAAAATGGATCTAGCTTCAAAGGATCCTTGGATGGCTTGAAAGTTCTTGAAGCAGAATCATGACACGAAAACAGTTCAAGTAAGATTTTCACTCGAAATAAGATTGTTATAGTTATAGAAATTGAATCAAAGTTTGAATATGAGTATTACCTTGTATTAGAAAGATATATTACTATAAATAAGAAATATTTCTTGATGTTGGATGGTCACTCTACAAGATTGGAAGTAAGCTAGCAAACTTGGATGTATTCTTGATTTTATGAAACTAGAACTTGTAGAATTTATGAAGAACACTTAGAACTTGAAGATAGAACTTGAGAGAGATCAATTAGATGAAGAAAATTGAAGAATGAAAGTGTTTGTAGGTGTTTTTAGTCGTTGGTGTATGGATTAGATATAAAGGATATGAAATTTTGTTTTCATGTAAATAAGTCATGAATGATTACTCATATTTTTGTAATTTTATGAGATATTTCATGCTAGTTGCCAAATGATGATTCCCACATGTGTTAGGTGACTCACATGGGCTGCTAAGAGCTAATCATTGGAGTGTATATACCAATAGTACATACATCTAAAAGCTGTGTATTGTACGAGTACGAATACGGGTGCATACGAGTAGAATTGTTGATGAAACTGAACGAGGATGTAATTGTAAGCATTTTTGTTAAGTAGAAGTATTTTGATAAGTGTTTTGAAGTCTTTCAAAAGTGTATGAATACATATTAAAACACTACATGTATATACATTTTAACTGAGTCGTTAAGTCATCGTTAGTCGTTACATGTAAGTGTTGTTTTGAAACCTTTAGGTTAACGATCTTGTTAAATGTTGTTAACCCAATGTTTATAATATCAAATGAGATTTTAAATTATTATATTATCATGATATTATGATGTACGAATATCTCTTAATATGATATATATACATTAAATGTCGTTACAACGATAATCGTTACATATATGTCTCGTTTCAAAATCATTAAGTTAGTAGTATTGTTTTTACATATGTAGTTCATTATTAATATACTTAATGATATGTTTACTTATCATAATATCATGTTAACTATATATATAACCATATATATGTCATCATATAATTTTTACAAGTTTTAACGTTCGTGAATCACCGGTCAACTTGGGTGGTCAATTGTCTATATGAAACCTATTTCAATTAATCAAGTCTTAACAAGTTTGATTGCTTAATATGTTGGAAACACTTAATCATGTAAATAATAATTTTATTTACTATATATATAAACATGGAAAAGTTCGGGTCACTACAGTACCTACCAGTTAAATAAATTTTGTCCCGAAATTTTAAGCAGTTGGAGGTGTTGACGTATCTTCTGGAAATAAATGCGGGTATTTCTTCTTCATCTGATCTTCTCGTTCCCAGGTGAACTTGGGTCCTCTACGAGCATTCCATCAAACCTTAACAATTGGTATCTTGTTTTGCTTAAGTCTTTTAACCTCACGATCCATTATTTCGACGGGTTCTTCGATGAATTGAAGTTTTTCGTTGATTTGGATTTCATCTAACGGAATAGTGAGATCTTCTTTAGCAAAACATTTCTTCAAATTCGAGATGTGGAAAGTGTTATGTACAGCTGTGAGTTGTTGAGGTAACTCAAGTCGGTAAGCTACTGGTCCGACACGATCAATAATCTTGAATGGTCCGATATACCAAGGATTTAATTTCCCTCGTTTACCAAATCGAACAACACCTTTCCAAGGTGCAACTTTAAGCATGACCATCTCTCCAATTTCAAATTCTATATCTTTTCTTTTAATGTCAGCGTAGCTCTTTTGTCGACTTTGGGCAGTTTTCAACCGTTGTTGAATTTGGATGATCTTCTCGGTAGTTTCTTGTATTATCTCTGGACCCGTAATCTGTCTATCCCCCACTTCACTCCAACAAATCGGAGACCTGCACTTTCTACCATAAAGTGCTTCAAACGGCGCCATCTCAATGCTTGAATGGTAGCTGTTGTTGTAGGAAAATTCTGCTAACGGTAGATGTCGATCCCAACTGTTTCCGAAATCAATAACACATGCTCGTAGCATGTCTTCAAGCGTTTGTATCGTCCTTTCGCTCTACCCATCAGTTTGTGGATGATAGGCAGTACTCATGTCTAGACGAGTTCCTATTGCTTGCTGTAATGTCTGCCAGAATCTTGAAATAAATCTGCCATCCCTATCAGAGATAATAGAGAATGGTATTCCATGTCTGGAGATGACTTCCTTCAAATACAGTAGTGCTAACTTCTCCATCTTGTCATCTTCTCTTATTGGCAGGAAGTGTGCTGATTTGGTGAGACGATCAACTATTACCCAAATAGTATCAAAACCACTTGCAGTCCATGGCAATTTAGTGATGAAATCCATGGTAATGTTTTCCCATTTCCATTCTGGGATTTCGGGTTGTTGAAGGAGACCTGATGGTTTCTGATGCTCAGCTTTGACCTTAGAACACGTCAAACATTCTCCTACGTATTTAGCAACATCGACTTTCATACCCGGCCACCAAAAATGTTTCTTGAGATCCTTGTACATCTTCCCCGTTCCAGGATGTATTGAGTATCTGGTTTTATGAGCTTCTCTAAGTACCATTTCTCTCATATCTCCAAATTTTGGTACCCAAATCCTTTCAGCCCTATACCGGGTTTCGTCTTCCCAAATATTAAGATGATTCTCCGATCCTTTGGGTATTTCATCCTTTAAATTTCCCTCTTTTAAAACTCCTTGTTGCGCCTCCTTTAGTTGAGTAGTAAGGTTATTGTGAATCATTATATTCATAGATTTTACTCGAATGGGTTCTCTGTCCTTCCTGCTCAAGGCGTCGGCTACCACATTTGCCTTCCCCGGGTGGTAATGAATCTCAAAGTCACAATCATTCAACAATTCAATCCACCTACACTGCCTCATATTCAGTTGTTTCTGATTAAATATGTGTTGAAGACTTTTGTGGTCGGTATATATAATACTTTTGACCCCATATAAGTAGTGCCTCCAAGTCTTTAATGCAAAAACAATCGCGCCTAATTCCAAATCATACGTCGTATAATTTTATTCGTGAATCTTCAATTGTCTAGACGCATAAGCAATCACCTTCGTTCGTTGCATTAATACACAACCGAGACCTTGCTTTGATGCGTCACAATAAATCACAAAATCATCATTCCCTTCAGGCAATGACAATATAGGTGCCGTAGTTAGCTTTTTCTTCAATAACTGAAACGCTTTCTCTTGTTCATCCTTCCATTCAAATTTCTTCCCTTTATGCGTTAATGCAGTCAAGGGTTTTGCTATTCTGGAAAAGTCTTGGATGAACCTTCTGTAGTAACCAGCTAGTCCTAAAAACTGGCGTATGTGTTTCAGAGTTTTCGGGGTTTCCCACTTTTCAACAGTTTCTATCTTTGCCGGATCCACCTTAATACCTTCTTTGTTCACTATGTGACCGAGGAATTGAACTTCTTCCAACCAAAATGCACACTTTGAAAACTTAGCGTACAATTCTTCCTTCCTCAATACTTCTAACACCTTTCTCAAATGTTCACCGTGTTCTTGGTCATTCTTTGAGTAAATAAGTATGTCATCAATGAAAACAATGACAAACTTGTCAAGGTATGGTCCACACACTCGGTTCATAAGGTCCATGAACACAGCTGGTGCATTAGTTAAACCAAATGGCATGACCATAAACTCGTAATGACCGTAACGTGTTCTGAAAGCAGTCTTTGGAATATCATCTTCTTTCACCCGCATTTGATGATACCCGGAACGTAAGTCAATCTTTGAATAAACAGACGAGCCTTGTAGTTAATCAAATAAGTCATTGATTCTCGGTAGTGGGTAGCGGTTCTTGATGGTAAGTTTGTTCAACTCTCGGTAGTCGATACACAACCTGAATGTACCATCTTTCTTCTTGACAAACAAAATAGGAGCTCCCCACGGTGATGTGCTTGGTCGAATGAAACCACGCTCTAAAAGTTCTTGTAATTGGCTTTGCAGTTCTTTCATCTCACTGGGTGCGAGTCTGTAAGGAGCACGAGCTATTGGTGCAGCTCCTGGTACAAGATCTATTTGAAATTCAACGGATCGATGTGGGGGTAATCCCGGTAATTCTTTTGGAAATACATCGGGAAATTCTTTTGCGACGGGAACATCATTGATGCTCTTTTCTTCAGTTTGTACTTTCTCGACTTGTGCTAGAACAGCATAGCAACCTTTTCTTATTAGTTTTTGTGCCTTCAAATTACTAATAAGATGTAGCTTCGTGTTGCCCTTTTCTCCGTACACCATTAAGGGTTTTCCTTTTTCTCGTATAATGCGAATTGCATTTTTGTAACAAACGATCTCTGCTTTCACTTCTTTCAACCAGTCCATACCGATTATCACATCAAAACTCCCTAACTCTACTGGTATCAAGTCAATCTTAAATGTTTCGCTAACCAGTTTAATTTCTCGATTCCGACATATATTATCTGCTGAAATTAATTTACCATTTGCTAATTCGAGTAAAAATTTACTATCCAAAGGCGTCAATGGACAACTTAATTTAGCACAAAAATCTCTACTCATATAGCTTCTATCCGCACCCGAATCAAATAAAACGTAAGCAGATTTATTGTCAATAAGAAACGTACCCGTAACAAGCTCCGGGTCTTCCTGTGCCTCTGCCGCATTATTATTGAAAACTCTTCCGCGGTCTTGTCCATTCGTGTTCTCCTGGTTCGGGCAATTTCTAATAATGTTGCCCGGTTTTCCACATTTATAACAAACTACATTGGCATAACTTGCTCCGACACTACTTGCTCCGCCATTACTCGTTCCGACACCATTTATTCCTTTCGTTCTGTTAACCCCTGGTCCGTAGACCTCACACTTCGCCGCGCTATGGCCATTTCTTTTACACTTGTTGTAAAATTTGGTGCAGAACCCCGAGTGATACTTTTCACACCTTTAGCATAGCTGCTTCTGATTGTTGTTGTTGTTGCGGTTATTATTGTTGTTGGGATGATTGTTGTAGTTGCTGTTGTTGTTGTTGTTGTTGTTGTTGTTGTTGTTGTTGTTGTTGTTGTTGTTGGGCCGTTTGTTGTAGTTGCGATTGATGTTGCGATTGTTGGGATAGTTATTGCGATTATTGTTGTAATTGCTGTTGTTGTTGTATTGGTGATTCTTATCACCATTTTCCTCCCACTTTCTTTTGACTTGCTTCACATTGGCCTCTTCAGCAGTCTGTTCTTTAATTCTTTCTTCAATCAGGTTCACTAGTTTGTGAGCCATTCTACATGCCTGTTGTATGGAGGCGGGCTCGTGTGAACTTATATCTTCTTGGATTCTTTCCAGTAATCCTTTTTCAAATGCGTCGATCTTCTCTTCCTCATCTTCGAACGCTCCCGGACACAATAGGCATAATTCTGTGAATCGTCTTTCGTACGTGGTAATATCAAATCCTTGGGTTCGTAACCCTCTAAGTTCTGTCTTGAGCTTATTGACCTCGGTTCTGGGATGGTACTTCTCGTTCATCAAGTGCTTGAATGCTGACCACGGCAGTGCGTAAGCATCATCTTGTCCCACTTGCTCTAGATAGGTATTCCACCATGTTAACGCAGAACCTGTGAAGGTATGCGTAGCGTACTTCACTTTGTCCTCTTCAGTACACTTACTTATGGCAAACACCGATTCGACCTTCTCGGTCCACCGTTTCAATCCGATCGGTCCTTCGGTTCCATCAAATTCCAAAGGTTTGCAGGCAGTGAATTCTTTGTAGGTGCATCCTACACGATTTCCTGTACTGCTAGATCCAAGGTTATTGTTGGTATGTAGCGCAGCCTGTACTGCGGCTATGTTTGAAGCAAGAAAGGCACGAAATTCCTCTTCGCTCATATTCAAGGTGTGTCGAGTAGTCGGTGCCATTTCCTTCAAAATAGTCAAATGAAATGAGTTAATCATATAGAATATCAAGAGTAGTCAATAGTATTTCGTAGCGTAATATGAACTTATTTATAAAAGCTCTTTCTTCATATTAGTGTTTTATACTCTTTAATTCGGGTAGTACCTACCCGTTAAGTTCATACTTAGTAGCTAACATACCATTTCAACTACTACAATTCTATATGAAAAACTAATCACAAAAAAAAAATATCATATTCAAACCTTTATACAATAACTTGCAAACTTACAATACCGCTTTTTTTTTACATATAGCATGAAATATAGCACATAAAACTTTGATACAAAGTAGTTGCGAAGATAATTCTAGTTAATAAATAAGGCGTTCAGCAAAGACAATAAAGACACGTAATTCATACGTCCAGAAACAAGTCATGCATTCTGGTTTTACTAATACCACTTCCCATCCTTGGTTTTGTGGAACATAACCGTTGTGACTGATAGTAAGACAATGTGTTGTAACGTCGTCAAAAGGATGAAGGTTACGTAATGACCAACAGTCTCGTAATAACCTAAAAACCTCATTTCTTACCCCAATTACCGACTCCGTCACTTGTGGGAACGTTTTGTTTAATAGTTGTAGCCCGATGTTCTTGTTCTCACTTTGGTGAGAAGCAAACATTACTAACCCGTAAGCATAACATGCTTCTTTATGTTGCATGTTAGCCGCTTTTTCTAAATCACGAAGTCCTATATTCGGATATATTGAGTCAAAATAATTTCTTAACCCGTTGCGTAAAATAGCATTTGGGTTCCCCGCAATATATGCGTCAAAGTAAACACATCGTAACTTATGGATTTCCCAATGTGATATCCCCCATCTTTCGAACGAAAGCCTTTTATAAATCAAGGCATTCTTGGAACATTCTTCGAATGTCTTACAAACTGATCTTGCCTTAAATAGTTATGCCGAGGAATTCTGACCGACTCTAGACAAGATTTCATCAATCATGTCTCTGGGTAGGTCTCTTAAAATATTGGATTGTCTATCCATTGTGTGTTTTTATACTATAAAATAGACAAGAGTTAGATTCATAAAAAAAATGCTTATTAATACAAGCAATATTTACATATATCATAAAGCATAAGCACACTATATTACATATATTACACCACACAAATACAACTATCTTATTCCGACTCACTCGTTTCTTCTTCTTCGGTTTTGGTTCGTTTTGCCAAGTTTCTAGGGATATATGATGTTCCCCTAATACGAGCCGTCGTTTTCCACATTGGTTTAGAAAAACCTGGTGGTTTAGAGGTTCCCGGGTTATTGTCACAACTTAAGAAATACGGGTGTTGACGATACATATAAAGTTCATCGAGTTTGGAATCAAATTTCTCTATTTTTATGCCCTTTCCCTTATTGTTCTCTTTTACCTTATTAAATTGTGTTGGGGTAATTTCTATAACATCATCGGAATCCTTGTCGGGATCCGATTCATCGGAGAATTGGTAATCCTCCCAATACTTTGCTTCCTTGGCGGAAACACCATTGACCATAATTAACTTTGGTCGGTTGGTTGAGGATTTTCTTCTACTTATCCGTTTTATTATTTCCCCCACTGGTTCTATTTCTTCTTCCGGTTCCGATTCTTCTTCCGGTTCCGATTCTTCTTCCGGTTCTGACTCTTCTTCCGGTTCCTCTTCGGGAACTTGTGAATCAGTCCACGAATCATTTCAATTTACATTTGACTCTTCATTATTATTAGATGAGTCAATGGGACTTGTTCTAGAGGTAGACATCTATCACATAATATCAAACGCGTTAAGAGATTAATATATCACATAATATTCACATGTTAAAAATATATAGTTTCCAACAAAATTTGTTAAGCAATCATTTTTCAAGTAAACACGGTCGAAGTCCAGACTCACTAATGCATCCTAACAAACTCGATAAGACACACTAATGCAAAATTCTGGTTCTCTAAGACCAACGCTCGGATACCAACTGAAATGTCCCGTTCTTATTGATTAAAAACGTTCCATATTAATTGATTTCGTTGCGAGGTTTTGACCTCTATATGAGACATTTTTCAAAGACTGCATTCATTTTAAAACAAACCATAACCTTTATTTCATCAATAAAGGTTTAAAAGCTTTACGTAGATTATCAAATAATGATAATCTAAAATATCATGTTTACACGCGACCATTACATAATGGTTTACAATACAAATATGTTACAACGAAATAAGTTTCTTGAATGCAGTTTTTACACAATATCATACAAGCATGGACTCCAAATCTCGTCCTTATTTAAGTATGCGACAGCGGAAGCTCTTAATAATCACCTGAGAATAAACATGCTTAAAACGTCAACAAAAATGTTGGTGAGTTATAGGTTTAACCTATATATTATCAAATCATAATAATAGACCACAAGATTTCATATTTCATTACACATCCCATACATAGAGATAAAAATCATTCATATGGTGAACACCTGGTAACTGACATTAACAAAATGCATATTTAAGAATATCCCCATCATTCCGGGACACCCTTCGGATATGATATAAATTTCGAAGTACTAAAGCATCCGGTACTTTGGATGGGGTTTGTTAGGCCCAATAGATCTATCTTTAGGATTCGCGTCAATTAGGGTGTCTGTTCCCTAATTCTTAGATTACCAGACTTAATAAAAAGAGGCATATTCGATTTCGATAATTCAACCATAGAATGTAGTTTCACGTACTTGTGTCTATTTTGTAAATCATTTATAAAACCTGCATGTATTCTCATCTCAAAAATATTAGATTTTAAAAGTGGGACTATAACTCACTTTCACAGGTTTTTTACTTCGTCGGGAAGTAAGACTTGGCCACTGGTCGATTCACGAACCTATAACAAATATGTACATATATATATATAAAAGTTTATTCAAAATATATTTACAACACTTTTAATACATTTTGATGTTTTAAGTTTATTAAGTCAGCTGTCCTCGTTAGTAACCTACAACTAGTTGTCCAACGTTAGATGTACAGAAAAAAAATTGATATATATTATCTTGAATCAATCCACGACCCAGTGTATACACGTCTCAGGCTAGATCACAACTCAAAGTATATATATTTTTGGAATCAAACTCAACCCTGTATAGCTAACTCCCACATTACTGCATATAGAGTGTCTATGGTTGTTCCAAATAATATATACATATGGGTCGATATGATATGTCAAAATATTTGCATACGTGTATATGGTATCCCAAAATTACATAATATATTAGAATACATGTATAATACAATATAAGTTAGCTAGGATATGATTAATATAGATTTGTTACCAATTTTCACGTTGCTACAACAAGAAAAATTATCCAATCTTGTTTTACCCATAACTTCTTCATTTTAAATCCGTTTGGAGTGAATCAAAATGCTATGGTTTCATATTGAACTATATTTTATGAATCTAAACAGAAAAAGTATAGGTTTATAGTCAGAAATATAAGTTACAAGTCATTTTTGTAAAGGTAGTCATTTCAGTCGAAAGAACGACGTCTAGATGACCATTTTAGAAAACATACTTCCACTTTGAGTTTAACCATGATTTTTGGATATAGTTTCAGGTTTATAAGAAAAATCATTTTCCCTGATGAACAACTTTTAAATCAAAGTTTATCATAGTTTTTATTTAACTAACCCAAAAAAGCCCGCGGTGTTACTACGACGGCGTAAATTCGGTTTTACGGTGTTTTTCGTGTTTCCAGGTTTTAAATCATTAAGTTAGCATATCATATAGATATATAACATGTGTTTAGTTGATTTTAAAAGTCAAGTTAGAAGGATTAATTTTTGTTTACGAACAAGTTTAGAATTAACTAAACTATGTTCTAGTGATTACAAGTTTAAACCTTCGAATAAGATAGCTTTATATGTATGAATCGAATGATGTTATGAACATCATTACTACCTCAAGTTTTCTGGATAAAGCTACTGGAAATAAGAAAAATGGATCTAGCTTCAAAGGATCCTTGGATGGCTTGAAAGTTCTTGAAGCAGAATCATGACACGAAAACAGTTCAAGTAAGATTTTCACTCGAAATAAGATTGTTATAGTTATAGAAATTGAATCAAAGTTTGAATATGAGTATTACCTTGTATTATAAAGATATCTTATTATAAATAAGAAAGATTTCTTGAGGTTGGATGATCACTCTACAAGATTGGAAGTAAGCTAGCAAACTTGGAAGTATTCCGTGATTTTATGAAACTAGAACTTGTAGAATTTATGAAGAACACTTAGAACTTGAAGATAGAACTTGAGAGAGATCAATTAGATGAAGAAAATTGAAGAATGAAAGTGTTTTTAGGTGTTTTTGGTCGTTGGTGTATGGATTAGATATAAAGGATATGAAATTTTGTTTTCATGTAAATAAGTCATGAATGATTACTCATATTTTTGTAATTTTATGAGATATTTCATGCTAGTTGCCAAATTATGATTCCCACATGTGTTAGGTGACTCACATGGGCTGCTAAGAGCTGATCATTGGAGTGTATATACCAATAGTACATACATCTAAAAGCTGTGTATTGTACGAGTACGAATACGGGTGCATACGAGTAGAATTGTTGATGAAACTGAACGAGGATGTAATTGTAAGCATTTTTGTTAAGTAGAAGTATTTTGCAGTCTTTCAAAAGTGTATGAATACATATTAAAACACTACATGTATATACATTTTAACTGAGTCGTTAAGTCTTCGTTAGTCGTTACATGTAAGTGTTGTTTTGAAACCTTTAGGTTAACGATCTTGTTAAATGTTGTTAACCCAATGTTTATAATATCAAATGAGATTTTAAATTATTATATTATCATGATATTATGATGTACGTATATCTCTTAATATGATATATATACATTAAATGTCGTTACAACGATAATCGTTACATATATGTCTCGTTTCAAAATTATTAAGTTAGTAGTCTTGTTTTTACATATGTAGTTCATTATTAATATACTTAATGATATGTTTACTTATCATAATATCATGTTAACTATATATATAACCATATATATGTCATCATATAGTTTTTACAAGTTTTAACGTTCGTGAATCACCGATCAACTTGGGTGGTCAATTGTCTATATGAAACCTATTTCAATTAATCAAGTCTTAACAAGTTTGATTGCTTAATATGTTGGAAACACTTAATCATGTAAATAACAATTTTATTTAATATATATAAACATTTAAAAGTTCGGGTCACTACAAAAACCCCCGATGTATGACGGGAAACCGGATCCTTTGGTAAGCACAACTTGGATCTCGGATGTCGAAGGGTGTTTTCGTACTATTGAATGCCCTCCTGAGAAGAAGACGAGACTCGCTACTAGTTTGTTGTGGGGTAGGGCAAAGGATTGGTTGGATGGTAAGATTGATCTCGTCGGTGGTGAACTGTTTATGGCGTTATCGTGGGACGGGTTTAAGAAGGAATTCTTCGAGGAGTTCCGGACTTCAGCCGATTTGTCGTAAATGTGTAATGAGTTGCGAAATTTGCAACAGGGTTCTATGGATTTGAATACTCTCAAGACGACCTTTATGGCGAAGGCTCGTTTTTGCCCGGAGAATTTGGGGAATGATAATTTGTTGATGCAAGATTTCTATCGAACCTTGAATGATGACTTGAAGAATAAGATTAGCCGGGGTCACGCGAAATCGTTTGCGGAATTATTCATCGTGGCTAGAGGTTTTGAGTCGTATACGCGATCAAAGATTGGTGAACCTTCAAGTGAGAGAAGGGTTGTTTCGTATGGTGCTCCGAGTAAGAGGACTAAGGGTCCGAGTGTGAGCACGGGTGGTACGCGGACGGGTATACCGGATTCTAGTGCATCTAGATGTTTCAATTGCCAAGAAGAAGGACATCGTAAGTCGGAATGTCCCAAGTTAGCGGGGACGGGTCTGGCAAGGAGACGTTAAGGTACGTTTCGTTTTAATAAATATGCCCTTTGATTATTTATTAAGTGCCGTTTGAATTTGAGTTTATTAAATGCCTTGTGTTGTTCATATTGTTGTTATAGGTGACATTCCCAATAGAAGTACCCAATGGTGACGTTGATTGTCGGGCGAAGGGCGTAAGACTTGGTGCCACCAAGCATTCCTTAGTATCTGGGAAATGTTTCTACCAAGCCATGGAAATGGGTTTTGGTGTTCGGTTGTTAAGCGCGTGTTCGCTTTTGTGTGGAGGTCGATGAACCGTGAGGTTCGACGGGTGGGTTGAAAACCTTGAGATCGAGTGTTTTGAATCTCGATGTATGTTGGTAATGGAGTATATAAGATGCGACATTAGGTGCCTCTTTTATACCTACTAGCGTGGTGTTCGACTCCGATTGTGTTGCGGTTACATTGTACTTAGGGTACCGAAGTGAAACCCTTAGGTACGTGAGTGATCGGGTGAAATTTGACAAACTAAAGCAATTGGATGATTGCTAGGGTATGGTTTGGGTAATCGTGGTACACTTTTCGTTCGAAGTGTTTAAGGATTGATCGAAATCTTCCGTGTGCTCAAGGTTGGAGCAAGATGTGGTGATGGGTCGTGTGAACCCAATCGTTTGTAAAGTCTACCTTTGGTAGCATTGTACGGTTGTACGAGTTGTGGATATGGAACGTAGTTCCAAGTGGGAGAGTTGCACTCCCGCCCGAGGAAGTTTTAGTGTGAGATTTCGGATGATGCTTTTGGAAGATCCGAAAAATGTTGTCGAGACCTGGTTTTGGTCGATTTGTGGTAGATTACAATTTCGGATAAATTGTACTTATGGTTTGGATTTGAATTATCACCGAGGTGGTAATGTGGTAAATCTCGTTGAGAGATAATGGATGTGTTTGGTGAGAAAGGTGAAATCCTTCGGTTAAGGGAGGTGTGTGCCAGATTCTCTTCTAGAGAATTATTGTTTTGTGCCTATGTTTGATATAGGTGATTCTTGCTCGAGTGTGTGAATGGTTAGTGGTATCCGTTAGGATTCACTATGGCGTAGCAGAGCGCGATGTTACGCTACTCGTTGTTCGAGGCCAAAAGGGCGTTGATTGATGAAGCATGACTTTCGGAGTCCGCTGACTTCATCATGGTATTGGTGATTGATGAAGCATGACCTTTAGGGTCTGCTGACTTCATCATGGGAGTATGCGATTGGTGGAGCATGACCTTCGGGGTCCGCTGACTTCATCATGAGCGAGGTGTTATATCGGTGAAGCATGACCATTGACGGGGTCCGCTGACTTCATCCGGTGTTGAGATTGGTGAAGCATGATCTTCGGGTCCGCTGACTTCATCATGGTAGTGGATCGCGTGTGGTTTCGGATTCACGATGACGCGTGTGGTTTCGGTCATCTTATTGTGGAAGTGAGTCGTGTGTAGTTCGGATTCACAAATAACTCGTGTGGTTTCGGTCATTGTATTGAGGAGTGAGTCTCATGTAGTTCGGATTCACTAAGGCGTGTGTGTTTTCGGCCAGCCTTCGTGTTGTGTAATCTGTCGGTTGTTTTATACACCGACGGTGGGGTCGTAAGGACCATGTCGTGTGATCTATTGGTTGTTTGATACACCAATGGTGGGTCATAAGGACCATGTTGTGTGAACTATCGGTTGTTTTATACGCCAATGGTGGGGTCGTGAGGACCGTGTTGTCTGATTAGTGATGCTATACCCGTGTTTCGCTCACATGTTGTTACGGGTGTGACAATAGTCAATTTGGTACACCTTGGGATTTGCGTTTCCATAGTCATTTTGGGAGCTATCGGTTTTAGCCGTTGGATTATGATGTTATGGTAGTTGCGTATTGGTCGTATTGCGCACTACAAGGGATGTTTAGTGATTGGTGTTATCCGTCAGGATTCGTTTGGTTCGGTCTTCATCGTTTCTGATTGTTGACCTTAGGTTGAGACTTGGTTGCTTTTAGCGATGTACTCGGTAAGGGTACGCTAAGGGGTTGATATCTCGGTACGAGATTGGTCGAGTTTTCCCGATGTTAGGGAATGAGCATGGTTTTAGTGCTCGGATTGTGGATTTGATAAATCGCGGGTGACGATTTAGTTGTTAAAGGCGATTCAGTGGGAAGAATTACTTAGGAAAGTCGGTTGGGACTTATGTTTGAGGACCGTGAAGTGTGGTCCGTTTGGTTAAGTGACGAGGATCACGAGGACGTGATCGAGTCTAAGTGGGGGAGAGTTGTAACACCCCGTTTTCCCCGTATATGATTTATAGGTGTATTGGGTATGTACGATAGGCGTATGAAGGGTTCGGGACATTTTCTAGTGTTAAGTCTTGTGTGAGGAGAAAATGACTCAGATCGTGCTTTGTGTCGCGGCGCGACAAAGGAGGCCGCGGCGCGGCAATGGACTGAAATTGAGATCAGAAGTATGACAAAAAATGATCCCAGACCTAGGCAAAGGTCGCGGCGCGACGATTAAGGCCGCGGCGCGGCATTCTGGGCAAACTGGTGCCGGATTTTTGTAATATTAAATGAGAGCAAGGGCATTTTGGTCTTTTCATGTTTGGGCCATATTTGAGGCTTTAACCTCATCCACTCATTCATTTTCTTTATTTTCTTTTCTTTTTCTTTCCTATTTTCCTCTCAAAACTTAAAATCCTCAAGTGATTCAAGTGGGATTTTGGAAAGGAAGAAGCGGGTTTTGATCTTTGGCGTAGTTGACAAGTTTGTTCTCCTCGTTCTTAACTACACGGTGATACTAGTGGTAAGCTCTAACTCCGAATTTCATTTTCGTGTTCATCATTCAAATTTAGGGCTTTTGATTGTATGATTCATAGATGGAACCCATTTAGTTGTTAATTGAAGATTAACACCAAGATTCGGGTTTATAAGTGTTAAAGGCGGGTTTTGGGTTGGTTAATGATTTAACCATGTTTAAGACTTGAGAATGGTGTATAATCACTAGTGATAGTGATTATTGTTGTTTTAGAGACTTTTAGGGTTTTCGTGGTTGACTAACTTTGACTAGAGTCGAAATTAGGGTTTGTTGAGGATTATAACCCGAATGTCGATTCAATGAGGGTTGTAAACTTAAAATGGATTAAGTTGAAGTATAAAACCGAGTTAAACATGTTTTGGTGTCAAAACTTGTAAATGATGAGATTTTGACCTTATGGGTCAAAATTAGGGTTTATAGGCGATTTTGAGAACGATAAGTGTTTAACACTTGTGTTCGGGTTTAATTGGCATATTAGGACCATTATCACTTGTGATTAGTGATTATTGGGTAGTTTGGGCGCGGTTTGTCCTTGGAAGTGCATTTGGGTCGAAATTGCACTAAGTGTCGAATTGGGTTGGTTTGTAGATCCAATCTAAGTGTGTTGTTGAATTTGTGATAATGGATTAGGTACTTTCCATTGACGAGTTGCGGATTACTTGGAAGCATTTCTTCAAGGCGACACGGTGAGTGTTAATATCCTATGTACATGTGTATGTGTAGGATGGGTGCGGGGCGGGTGAAGTGGTTCTCGGTTATAGAGCTCACTTCACATGTAGGTAGATTTGATGGACTTGCGTTTAGGTCCAATTGGCACGTTTGTGCGTTTTGGTTGACCACCTTTGGAGAGGTACACGTTTGGTGTGTACGTTATCACACGTGTTTGTGATGCGGAGTATATAACCCCAATGGCGAAGGGTTGATATTGTTGTGATGTGGATAACCCCGATGTGGTGGATTTTATAATCCCGTGACCGTGGGTTTTGAATTGGAGAAGTGAATCTCGTGTAGTTCGGATTCACGATGACGCTTGTAGTTCGGTCATCTTATTGGAAATGAATCTCGTGTAGTTCGGATTCATGGTGACTCGTGTAGTTCGGTCATCTTATTGAGGTAGTAATCTCGTGTGGTTTCGGATTACTAAGGCTCGTGTAGTTCGACCAACCTCGATGTTGTGAAGATAGTAATCTCGTGTGGGTTCGGATTACTAAGGCTCGTGTAGCTCGGCCAATCTTCATTGTGGCATTTGGTATTCGGTAATGGGTTAAGGGGTTAACCTTATTCGTTTTATATTGTTATATATATTAATATAATGTTGTGTTGTAGCTAACCCTCCGGGTGTATCTTATTGGTGTTGTTCACATCGTCGTTGGTGAACTTATACTTTGTTGATATCTTTAGCTTGTTGCTTAGAGATCATACGGTATGCTTAGTGTAGTTGCCTTATACATGGATGCTTCGGTATGACGTATTTGATTTTTGTGTGGCGTGTCCATTTTATACATATATATGTATGTAGTATATTATCATTCACTAAGCGTTAGCTTACCCTCTCGTTGTTGATATTTTTATAGGTTCGCATGCTTGGCGGCTCGGGTAAGCTTGGGGATTAGAGATCTTGGCTAGGTTGCTTAGAAGATCTTGCTTTTGTATTCGATTAGGATTTGGGTAGCGTAGTCCCAAATCACCATGCTCGGTTTTGGTTGGAAACTAAACTAGTCGGGTCGTGTATGTTCGTTTGGACAATTAATCAATGTATTAAATGTTTTAAGGTTTATTAAACTTTCTATTGTATTAACGATGTTTATGGAAACACAATTGGGACCTAAAGTGTTATTTAAAGCGTATTAAAAGGAAAAAATTTTATGGGCTGGTTTTAATACGGGTTGGGTTGTTTCAAAACAGATATTAACCTATCCTTCTCGTTACCGGAAAGATGTGAAGCAATAATTACCGGTAATTGAGATGTACCTTCGAGATAAGCATACTCCAAGTGTTTGGGTAGCTCCTTAAGCTCTAGCACGGGTGGTTCTTCCAAGGAATTCTTTATTCGGAATCTATCTTTATTTCCGATATCTTCAAATGATTCCTCTTCCTTGGGAATTTCTTCTTCCATGGTCTCATCATCCGTGACCACTTTCATCAATTCATCAAAAGCTTCATCAATATTGAAATACTCACTTTCACTTACCGGGGCAAGCCCCGATGTATCAATTTCAAGTAGCTCCTGCAATTCATCCTCAACACAAAGATTTATAACATCAATTTGAAAACAAGAGTCATCGGTGGAAGTGGGTCTTTTCATGGCTTTGTCAATATGACAAATTATTCTCTCGTTTCCCACGCCTAGACTTAATTGTTCTTTTTGGACATTAATGATAGCATCTGCGGTGTTAAGGAAAGGACGTCCTAAAATGATAGGAACTTTTGTGTCCTCTTGCATTTCTAGAATAACAAAGTCGACGGGAAAGATAAGTGAGCCAACTTTTACAAGAATATCCTCGGCTATACCTATGGGAGTATCAAATGATTGATTTGCTAATCGAACACCCATCCGGGTTGGTTTCAAGTCTCCTAAGTCAAGTTTCAAATATAACGAATAAGGCATTAGGTTAACACTTGCACCTAGGTCGGCTAGTGCATCGTACACTACCGAATCACCCATCATACATGGGATGATAAAACTACCCGGATCTCCCAATTTTGGAGGTACATTTTGCTTTTTCAAGATGGCCGAACACTCCTCATGGAGGAATGTGGCAGAAACATCGTGGTATTTACCCTTCGAGGATATGAGATCTTTCAAATACTTCCCGTAATGGGGCATACCCTTAAGAACCTCCGCGAGTGGCATGTTAATGCTGATTTGCTTGATCATATCCGCAAATTTCTGATATTGGCTCGTGAGTCTGTCTTTCTTCAATGCTTTTGGGTATGGAATAGGTGCCTTGTACACCTTCACTGGTGGTTCTTCACTTTTCTTCGATATGACCTCTGGTGGATCATTTTTCTCTTGTTCTTTTTCAACATGCTCATCTACATCAACAGGTACCTGCAAAACAGAAGGAGATAAAGGAACTTCGGGGACTTTGGAATCTCCGGGTTAATGGTTAAACCACTTCTAGTAGTTATAGCATTTACATGCTCATTCCTTGTTTGATTGTTACTGGGATTCACTTGAGTATTTAAGGGGAGAGCACCAGGTGGTCTCTCTGCTAGTAACTGTGAGATCCTTCCAACATCCCTTTCTAAATTCTGAATCGTAGCTTGTTGATTTCGAATTTGCTGAGTTTGAAGTTCCGCATTTTGCTCATGTTTAACCATAAAATCTCTCAAAAGATCTTCTAAACCGGATTTCTTCTCGGGTTGTGGTTGTACATGTGCTTGTGGTTGTGGTTGTGGTTGATTATGTTGGAAATTATTTTGGTAATTTTGTGGAGGTTGATTACGATTGTTTATGTGATTGTAACCAGGTGGTGCATTTCTTTGATTTTGATTTGGAAAATTCCGGTTATTTTGGTAACCTGAATTTCCTCCGTGGTAATTGTTGTTTGAACTTGAAGGTCCCCCTATTTGATAACTGTTGACAGGAGGGTATTTCTGGTTCATTGCATCAACCACCGGAAAGTCGTCAAAATTCATTTCACCTTTACGCAAGTAACCTAAGAAATTTGCTTGCTCTTCCATTGTCGTTTGGTCGCAATCTCGAGTGAGATGGGGACCTTGGCATAATTCACACCCTACCCTGATAGCGTGCATTTCTTTGGTTACCTTCTCAATTTGCCTTGCTTGATTTGCCAATTGAACTTTTAATGCAGCGATTTCATCTTTGCTTTCGACATTAGCAACTGTTGATGATCTAGAGAACTCCATCTCTTGATGCCAATTGTGAGAATGGGCTGCTCTATCGGCAATTATTGTGTGAGCGTCTTCGGGCATTTTTTTCATGATTGATCCTCCTGCTGCAACATCTATTTCCTTTCGGGTAGCCACATTGACTCCTTTGTAGAATATTTGGACCTTTTGGAATGTATTCAACCCATGTTAAGGACATACCCTAAGCATTTTATTGAATCGGGTCCAAGCTTCATAAAGAGTCTCGTTAGACTTTTGCTTGAAGTGATTTATATCACTTTGCATTTTTGCTACTTTTGAAGCAGGGAAGAATTCTGACAAAAACTTGTCCATCATGTCATTCCAATCTTCAATATACCCTTCCGGTAATGAGTCTAGCCAATCTCTTGCATCATCCTTTAGGGACCATGGAAAGATTTTTAAACATGCAACTTCATCGGAGACATCTTTGATTTTGAAAAGCTTGCAAATGCTTACAAACTTACGAAGATGCTCATTAGCATCCTCATTTGGGGCTCCACCGAATTGGCATGTATTAGTCACCATGTGGAGAAATTGGCCCTTTATTTCAAAACCAACAGTCATCGCAGGCTGAACAATTGCGTGGCCCTAACCTGTTCTTGTTGCCTTCATTAATGCATCCATCGTTTGATTTGTATCAGTCATCTCTTCCTCTTCTTTAATAACGGGCTCGATGATTGGCTGAACAATTGGTTCAGAGTTAGAATCTAATGAAAGTGATTCTAAACCCTGAGCAAGAGATTCTACTTCTTGAGCTCTTAAGCGTTCGTGAAGCTCTCTTTCAGACTCAGGATATGAAGGAATTAAATTAGAGTTGGAAGAACGTAGATTCATGCACTAATACCTATCCTGCAATCACAACACCACAAACAAACCAATTGCAAAAACACAAACTTACAATAAAAAGTAACTTTTCTAGGAATTGAATTCATGCAAAAGGATCGAATAATTCAAAGTTTATTAAAATCTTTTAACAAAACCGCTCCCCGGCAGCGGCGCCAAAAAGTTGATATTTCAAAACGTAACCTTTAAAATGAAGACAATATGCTTAATAATTAACACATAATACAGGCAACTAAAACCCGATCATGCAGTAACTAGCAAGTAAATTGATCAGTTCGATCCACAGGGAGAAGTTTGTTTTTAAGATTTTACCACGATTAATTATTCTAAAAGGGGGTTTTGTGTTTGAAGTTGTATTTTCGTTTAACGAAACAGTAAATAAATATAGTAATTAACAAGAATGAGAATGCGATGTTTACTTCTATGCTTGATAAATGACAGGGATTGTTCTTCTATAATTAAAACCGTTATGTAATAGTTACAATAGAGCAGTTTATATCAATTTCACAATTTCTATAAACTTAAGAGCTATGTTTAATCAACAAGATTCTTTCGTGGTTGAATTCACATAAAACCTAGTTTACTAGAATCACTCTAAGCAAACTACATGATTGTATATCCTAAATATCGTTCAATTAACATCCTATACTCACATATAGGTGGCTAGATCACTAGGTGTTGAAGTATAAGCTATGGTCTTTGATAAATTCACATAAACCAAGTCATAACTTACATAATTGAACTAGGATACAAGAATGATTACAACTATGGATCTTTTGAAAGAACATGGTGATTTAGATTGATTAACTAACTAGATTCAACCTGGTTAAACTCACGTGAAACCTAAATTACAACAATCACTTGAGGTAATTTCATAACTATGTTGCTTTGGAATTTATTCAATTACCGAATTAAACACATAACAAAATCACTTAAGTTATGCATCTAATCGTCTAGATTACTAGGTGTATTGAAGTATAGATTGTTTTCCTAGTTAACTCACATTAATAGGTTTGCAATCCATATAATTGAAGTAATGAACTAAGCAAGCATAACAATGGTTCTTATGGTTGAACTAGATAATTTAATCAATCAAACATATATATAACTAGCATAACATCAAAGTATAGAACAATCCTAAGCCATAAATCTTACATTGAAGCAAACACACAAGGCTTTTAGCCAAACATAATCATAGTAGAACTAATGGAACAGTAAATACAATTCGAATTCATGTTTAAAAGATATAGAACAAAAGTACCAATAGTGATGAATGATCCTAGCTTAATCTTGATGTTGAAAGAGTGGAGATTGACTTGCAGCCTTCCTTGAACCTTGAAAATCATATTAGAACTGAGGGAGAACGTAGTAGTGAAGGTATCTGAAGTATGTAACCAAAGGCTCTCTTAAATAGGCTAAAAAGTTAGGTAAAATGGCCAGAAATTGACCAGATGCGCCGCATCTCTTTGGGATGCGCCGCATCTCTTTGGGATGCACCGCATCTCTTTACTTTCAGTAGATTCCAGCTCGATTCTGCACTCAGGACTGTGAGCAGGGGAGCAGATGCGCCGCATCTGGGACAGATGCGCCGCATCTGGCTTGGATGCGCCGCATCTATCTCAGATTCGCCGCATCTGAGGCTGTTTTGGTCCAGAATTCTTTATGCTCCGCATCTGAAACTGTCGAGAGTTATTTGGTGCAGAGATGCGCCGCATCTAAGAGAGATGCGCCGTATTTGGACCTGTTTCAGTGGTTTCGGGCTGTTTTACACGTTCAATCTTCGTTTTGACTCTGTTTTCGTTGTTGGTCTTCATTTATTCATTCACAATGGACTTTTACAAATATACACCAATTACAATACATAAGTACAACAATTACATACAAATTGAACAACTTTGGATCGAAATAACGGCAATAAACATGTGTAATTTTGGCGTTATCAATCCTCTTAATCATCTGTCACCCGAAATTCAAAATTACTATTGGACGAGGTAATTAAACATTGAAATCCTTCATTTTATATAAGTGATTTGTATTTATTTTTATAATTCGTATATGTTTTAATAATCGATCGAAGCAACCTTATGTTTTATGTTTGCTTGAAATCCTTCATTTTCTTCATACGGGAAAAAAAATTAATCTTAAAGCACTTTCAGATTAAGAATCAACCTCAAGATGGAGCAGCAATCCATCATTTTGTATAAATCGTTTTCCGATTCATTCTAACGAAAGCAACCAGGAGTTTTTATATTTGATGTTTATGTGTTGTTTCTTATAGGTAATGCTTTTTATCAATTATATTTTTGAAGTATTTTTATTGCACACAACGTTTTAGATGTATTGTCAATAAGAATTATAGTGACCGTAGAGCCTTAGGGTAAGACATCACATACCAAGACAGGTTTTGTATTGTGAATCTTCATATACTTTTTATTGAGGTTGCTTCGCATAACATATCTTGATTTTCAGGGTTGCAATGCCAATTATCGCTAACTGCCTCACTTACGTGGTTAGGTATGATTATTAGCTAATATTCATGAATTGTGTATTGTACATTTTATTATTCATTCATCTATCTACTTACATTAACAAAACAAAACCATAGTCAGTTCACCATTATTTTCAGAAGCTTACTGGAATCGTTCGATCACTATTATGCTTGTGCATCTAAACATACATATCTGGACTGAGCTTATAATAAAAAGTGCTTACTTTTTTGAGGCCACACGCTTTTATTATACAAGTAGAATTAACTATGCCTAATGAATAACATGTGGATGATCAAATATACCATTTACACACATGTATCGAAAGGTTTTTAAAGGGCTTACCTCCTTCCAAATCAGGGGATATACCTAACAGCAACAGAATACCGACCCATTATACAGGTTTGACTCACTTCTGACGCTTCTATGTTATATGTGAAGTGTACTATATATTGGCTTATTTGAGTTTCTGTAGTTTACATATAATAGTATTTGAAAAGTACCATAAACTATCATTGTGCAATATCTTGATGGATTGTAGTTTGATTCAGGAATGAAATATAAGTGCTTCCATTTCTTGAAAAGTTTGTATTTTCAGTTCTTGCCAACTGTGTTTGTGGATTACATGAAAGGTATGAAACAAAAAATATCAAGTAAGTTATATGAATCTTTACATTTTAACTAACACACCATGATAACAAGTGCTTACATTTTCAAAAGGAAAAAATGACATTAATAGATTTCTTTTGAAATTTTTCAGGTTTTGTGGTGATGTTGATAATACTAAAGTGGGTGGATGATCGAAGACAGTGTACAGGTACATCCTTGAACATAATAGATTTATACATGTATGTTTTTAGTTAGATTTGGTTTACAGGTACGTTATAATTATTATTTATTTATTTAGATATTGAAAGAAAGTCTAGATTAGTTAACCACTTTTTTTAACAAGAGTCGTTGAATCATGTAACTGCAACCAAATCTAACCATCCATTTATCTGGTTAGCTAAGAATGAAAAGTACTACCTAATACTCTTTTATTTTTACTCTATAATAACCCTTAAATAAATAGTAAAGAAATATAAATAGTAACTGTCCTTGTAATTCGTCCATAACTATAACATCCCATCAGTTTTCTGCTATTTACAAACATCCTAAGGTAATCAATTTCACATTGGTGTTTTCGAAACATTCACGATCAGTAGAATCATTTAAAGAGTAAAATTGATGCAGACTTCATAACATTTTAAAACAGACTGAAATCATTCAAAGATTGCCTTTCATTTGTCTTTTAATTTGTTATAAATATATATACATACGAGATTAAGGAAGAGAGAAAGGGAGGTAGGCCAGAAAATATACACAACCAAAAGAAGTCAGTGAGTCATTTGTATTATTTCTACAGAGATTATTGATATAATAGAGAAGATATAATAGAGATGTGATGACCCGTCCAAATCCATTTGGACGAATACATCATTCATTGATTTTATAGTGAGGTTTTGACCTCTATATGATACGTTTTGTAAACATTGCATTCTTTTGAAAAGGTACACCATAAATGAATACATAAATCCAAGGTTTTCGACGTCTGATGATTTCTATGTATAGACAATCATCGTATATAATAGTTTCTAACAATACATTCGTTGACAATACAGTTAAATAAGATACATGGTGATGATTTTGTAAATACAAAGTTTTCTCGAATAAAGCATGTATGACTCCATGCACATAGCTTGTATAACGTATAAGCAAACAGCGGAAGGCTTCTATTAACCTGAGAATAAACATGCTTAAAAGTGTCAACACAAAGGTTGGTGAGTTCATAGTTTTAATGTTGCGCATAATCTGTATATAAAGGTGGATCACAAGTTTTCAGTTGTTTCATCCAGAAACGTTTATCAAAATATTCTACGAAATTGAACACCCTGGTAACTAAACTTAACGTATATATAATTTGTACCCTTTGTATAATCATCTTAATAATACACGCAAACCAATGTGTACGCTTCTCAAATAGCAGACGTCTATTAAAAGGCTAGCGCTCTAGCTCGGATGGGGATATCAAGCCCTATGGATCCATATACTACTACTCGCGCCCACCAGTTCTTATAACCGGCAGTTACTAGTTACCAAAGCTAAAGGATTTTCAGTTCAAACTCAGTATAGAATTTAGTATGTACTTGTGTCCATTGTTTTTAAAATAAAGTGCATGTATTCTCAGCCCAAAAATATATATTGCAAAAGCATTTAAAAATGGAGCAAATGAAACTCACCTTAGCAGCACATAAGGTCATTCATCGAAATATGACCGAAACTCGGAATGCAAAGTAACCATAGATCTCAACCTAGAGAATATATGTTGGTCAATAAATGTCTAACAAGCTAGGTCGGGAAATAGTGTATCACAATCCAAAGGCTCGAGACCGACATGCAGAAGTTAACAAAAGTCATCTCAAAAGTCACCCTGACCCAATATGATTTTTAAATCTATACATGTTATTAACATAATATAAGTCTTGATAATTGAACGAATTTATAGTTTATCAAACTCAAAATATTATTTCTTTCATGAGCTATATTATATTTGAATTATCATGGCAATCGAACATGTTTTATTATTTCACATAGCTTTCCAATACTTGTAAAATCAGATTATAGTGTTTATAAAGTTTTAAAACATGATAAGACAGTCAACTTTGACAATTGTTCAACAAAATGAGACGTGCTTTATATAGAAATTCATTTACTCGATTAGTAATATTTGAAAATCTAATTTATTAATCTCATAGACAAGTTGTTTAAATATTAATTTACAGTTTCAAACACAATTTCAATTAACGTTAACCATAATTCAGTTGACCATATCTTTTAATCCGTTCATCGAAATCACACGATTTCTAAATGAAAAGTTAATAATTTTTCGCCAGCTTTCCAAAAACATGCATATCATATACTTTATATAAGTAACATATGTATCAAATTCGTGATTCATCATAAACTATCTAACGGCAAAATTAAAGCATACAAGCATGCATAAACATATATATTCGAGCACTAGACATGGATACACTATTAATATATAAAAGATAAGATGTGAATGCTCACGTATCAATATTGTGATTCAATATTGTAGGAAAGTACGTAGATGCAACAGAGACGATAAACACTAGATTGACCTTACGAGCATATCCATGAATATTACCCATATCCTCCATAGCTACAATCCATAGTTTCCTTAGCTTTGACTCATTTGAAAACTCGGTTTGAAATCATTTGAGCAGTACTTTGTGGTAGTATTTTATGTATAATACTAATAATAATATTAATACTACTGATAATAATAATAAGATTAATAATAATATTAATCTTAATAATAATAATAATAATAATAATAATAATAATAATAATAATAATAATAATAATAATAATAATAATAATAATAATAATAATAATAATAATAATATAAATATAATACAGAGAGTGTAATATGTATGTGTGTGAAAAACGGAACGAATTCGACTGAATTTATAGAACCTGACATGCCCAGCCATCCCATGCGATCGCATGGTTTTGAAGGCCACTGGCCATGCGATCGTATGGCCCCTTATTCTAGCTCACATTCATTTGTTGTTTTGCTTGTTGACATAATATTATATAATATATATAATATATTTAATTTATATTAATTAATTATATATTATATTATATTTACGTGCTTAGTTGACTTGTAATTTTTGGTCCGATGACTCGTACGTTGTCACTCGACTTATGTCTCGATTCCGGTTTCTCGAACGCATTTTCGTACGCTTAGAAAACTAGTACTTTACCTTTCGCGACTTGTACCTTTATTAATAATTAAGCTTAATTCATCAATAATTATACTAATTGAAATGTAACTTATTCATTTGAGTGTTGTGGTCATTTGCTTCTATAAATCAATGTCTCGTTATTTATTAATATATATTTAATAATATTATTTTAAATCAAATCATTTTAAGATTATTTTATTTTATCACCTTGTAAAATATATATATATATATATATATATATATATACATTTTCATTTTGAAATAGTGTTTTATTGCAGCAAAGTTTTTTTTACTGTAGCAAATAGTGATTTTCGAAAACACTGTAGCTTTTTGGGTACTGTAGCAATTCGAAAATACTGCAGCAAATTAGTGTTTTACTTGTTCATCTTAAACGTTTTAGTTCACTCATCTAAATATCAATCGAATCAACAAACGAATGTTACTATCGTTTACTAAATAACTTGAAATTATATATATGTATATATCTTTATTTAATATACATAAATCAGTTTTTAAATACACATTGCAAGTTATTTATAATTAATTTTAATAATTAATATTCTAACTTATTGTGTATATATATATATATATATATATATATATATATATATATATATATATATATATATATATCTACAAATAGATGTTCGTGAATCGTCGGTCAATAGTCAAAGGTTAACTGAATATATAATATTAGTTCAAAAATTTTGAGAATCAATATTACAGACTTTGCTTATCGTGTCGGAAATATTAAATCATTTAAAGATAAAGTACCTACCCGTTAAAGAAATTTCGTCCCAAAATTTGGTTGGGATGGTCATGGATGACAATAAGTATGTTTTCATGGCTTATACGAGTTGAAAATTAAAGTTTTATCATCATTGAGTAATATAGATAAAACAAATTGTTTATGCGAAGTGTACGAGTGAAGTTATCACAAAAGAGTGAAATGAGAAAAAGTAAGTTTCGTCATATCTTTTGACGTAGATGGGTTGATTTCTGGAGTTCAAGAGATTTGGAGAAAATCTTCGTAATAAGATTTGATTCTTCGGTAATTAAGGAAATTATGATCCTCTTCAATTTAATGCGATGATCTGTCTCGATTTTCCTGTCTGATATTATACTATAAATCTACCCCCTTCATTTCCTTATTTTCACACCTCCCATCTTCTATTCTTTCCCTCTCAATTCATACTTCTAAAACATTCGTCATTATGCTCTATCCGATTCTAATTCTTGATATACTCCTAACCTTCATATCTGTCATTCTTCTTTTTCATCTGCCACCAGAGGAAGTTATTTTCTTCTACTATTATATTGGACTTATAATGTTTTTAATTCTTCCGTGTCTTTACGTTGCAATACGTATTGATATACACGGTTTGTAATTTATGTGTTGTTGTCAGGCTTTATATTTTCTCTTATATTTCGATGTTTTTGCTTCTGTCTTTTTATAATCCTTGACATCCACAGTTAATGCTCTCTCTTATTTGCTGCGATTTAACCCCTCATTTCTATTTCGGAGCTTCATGCTTTTGTTTTCTTCTTCTTCCCGACTTCAAGTCAAGCGAATATTGGTCCAGAATTCGTAGGTATGGAGTTTCGAATGATCTTAATATACAAAGCAGAAAGGAAAGGTAATAGCATAATTTAATTTGTCAAATTACCAGAATATCCGAAAAAGACCGAATCATCAAGAAAAATATTTTCTTGATATGTTTAGAGGTTAAATAGAATGAAAGAGTTATGTAACATGGTTCATGATGAGGGCATGATCTGTGAACCTTTATCACGTTCTATTAGAAACTCATGATGACTTACTGTAATATAATTACGTTGATCAGGTGTCATTATATTATACTACCTCATGCTTCAGTTCCCAACACTACTTCAAAAATATCCATAATTTAAACTCGAAGGTTTACCGAATATAGAAACTAAACAGTTTCCTTTATGATGTAATACAGATAACGCGAGGAGATAAATGATTTCAAATAAGAATAGTTACAAAAATATCTTCAGAAATATCGAGGATATTTATAATGAAAGATACAATGATATCTTAGAATTTCTAATATCGAAAGATGATAAAGAAGATTTGTCCGTAAAGGTTTAGAGTCAGGATCAAGGTATTCGTTAATGACTTCAGCAGATACTGAATCATTTGGATTCTTTGAAGGCAGGCTTAGTCTTTGTGATTTGTCCATAGCCTCCTTCATGGTTTGCTCAATCCGTTTTCCAGTTCCAACTTTTCTGAGCTTTGCCAACACACCACTCTTTATTATCAAACTTTTGGCTGTTAAGGTCGTTTACAGTTTTTGCTGCTTCATCAGCATTCAAAGTTATCATAACCGAATAGTCGGTTATCAATCCGAGGTGTTTTCAAAAGTTTGAAGGGTTTGCATAAAGATTGTAATTGTCAAGATACATATGATGTTCTAGAATTTTGAATGATACAAATATTTTTCTGGATTTTATGAATAGAAGTGATGTCCTAGCACAATTCTAAAGTCAAAGTATAGCTTTGAAAGATGTAAGAATCTAAGAGTGATATCTTCTGTTAAATCTTAACTTGGATTCTGATTTGTCAAAATCGGAATATGTAATCAAGTTTGGGTTAGAATGGTTGTTTTGATTTCTATGACATAATGTATATCGTTGTGAAAGTAGTGAGTATAGTTGATGATTTGCTGAATCAAAATCGAACATATTAATTGTGACTTTATATATATCTCCAGGGTATTACCTACGCGTTAAAAGTTTCACAAGTAACATTTTGTATAAAAGACTTTTCATTACAGTCTTTATGAATATATATGTATGTATATTTTCTTCAGATGTAATACAAATTTAATGAGTTAATATCATATTAAGCTTATTTGATTTTTGGCTGGAATTAGAAATGAATAATCTCTAAACCATTAGAGATTACATAATTTTCGCGGAGTATTTAACTAATATAATCAATACTTCATTATTTATTGATATTGATATTCCTCGGTGAAGGATGTTGGTGCTCGTGGAATTCTTGTGAATTTCGCAAGGTACGAATGATGTTTTCCAGAAAGTTTCGAGTACATCGAAAATGAAAGTTTACAATTAAACATGTATTTGAATAATACACTTGGTTTATTATGGAATGGAATCTATTAAGTCAAAGCAGAGATTATAGTTAACGATTGTTAAGTCATTAACGAAGGATGTACAACATAGCATATTAATAACATGAACTAACTGAGTAGTTAAGATTCACACGTAATAGCTTAGTACAAAAAGATTTAGTTTGATCTCAAAATTCATATATATATATAAAATATACATATAATTTCTTCAGAGGGAATGAGTTAATAGTTCATATCTCGTTGATACGATATACGCGTTATTGATTAGTGATGATGTTTGCGGTGATTATGGATCTGGTGGAGCTTGTGATGTTGTAGATGCTGCTGATGCTGACGATACTGACGGTACTGACGGTGCAGGTGATGCTGACGGTACTGTTGATGCTGCTGGTAAAACAGATCTTGCTTGTAAATCGTGCACTATTCCGATCAGGGTTTTATTTCATCATTTCTATTCACTCATTCATCTGGTTTAGAACTAGAATAAGTAATCTCTAAAACTTTTAGAAACTACATATTCTTTGGAGAATATTTCTTCGATGAAGTTATGAATCAATACTTCATCGTTTGTTGTTGTTGGTATTCGTTGGTATCTATGGTGCGTATGACGTTGATGTTCGAGGTACAGATTGTGATGTTGAGGTGTGGGATGCGGATGTTGTTGTTGGTGGTGGTAATGGTACTGTTGGTGTTGATGATGGTGGTACTGTTGATGCCGGTGATGCTGCTGGTGCTTGTAACCTTTGCACCATATTCTCCAAAGTCACTACTCGAGCGCGAAGCTCGTTGACTTCTTCTATTACACCGGGGTGATTGTTGGTTCAGACGAGCGGATGAATAAGATCTAGAATTTGAGATAATATATAATCATGATGAGATACTCTGGAAATGAGAGAGAAAATGGTATTACGAACAGGTTCGCCGGTAAGTGCTCCAGGTTCTTCGCCAAGAGGTGAATGTGGTGGATGGAAGGGATCACCTTCTTCTTGTCTCCAATGACTAAGTAGGCTATGAACCCATCCCCAATTCATCCAGAATAGGTGATGGCTAATTGGTTGATCCATTCCGGTTACACTGTCTTCGGAGTTCATGTGAATATCCATATCGGAATAGCTGTCGGAGTTTAAGGAATTTGAACTAGATACGAGATCCATCTTGTATAATTAAAGAGATGATTTTTGATATGAAATAGATTATAGAATTTAGATTGGTACTCTTCAATACATAATTTACATATGTATATATAATATCAAAATTTCATAAATCACGGAGGAATTTTCAGAAGATGTCAGGAAAAGTTTACAGTAATAGATATGCTAAGATATGAATTTTGTCGATACACTATCTATGCAGTAAATGCAGTAAGACGTGTCTAGACTTAAGAATGATAAGCAAGTAATTTCTGACAAGAAATGATAAGCAAAACTTGGTAAAAACACATACGGTCATAGTCTAGACTCACTAATGCATCCTAACAATTACCAGTTAAACACACTAATGCAAATTCTGGTTCCCTATGACCTCAAGCTCTGATGCCAACTGTGATGACCTGTCCAAATCCATTTGGATGAATACATCATTCATTGATTTTATAGTGAGGTTTTGACCTCTATATGATACGTTTTGTAAACATTTCATTCTTTTGAAAAGGTACACCATAAATGAATACATAAATCCAAGGTTTTCGACGTCTGATGATTTCTATGTATAGAAAATCATCGTATATAATAGTTTCTAACAATACATTGGTTGACAATACAGTTAAATAAGATACATGGTGATGATTTTGTGAATGCAAAGTTTTCTCGAATAAAGCATGTATGACTCCATGCACATAGCTTGTATAACATATAAGCAAACAGCGGAAGACTTCTATTAACCTGAGAATAAACATGCTTAAAAGTGTCAACACAAAGGTTGGTGAGTTCATAGTTTTAATGTTGCGCATAATCTGTATATAAAGGTGGATCACAAGTTTTCAGTTGTTTCATCCAGAAACGTTTATCAAAATATTCTACGAAATTGATTACCCTTTTAACTAAACTTAACGTATATATAATTTGTACCCTTTGTATAATCATCTTAATAATACACTCAAACCAACGTGTACGCTTCTCAAATAGCAGACGTCCGTTAAAAGGCTAGCACTCTAGCTCGGACGGGGATATCAAGCCCTATGGATCCATATACTACTACTCGCACTCACCAGTTCTTATAACCGGCAGTTACTAGTTACCAAAGCTAAAGGATTTTCGGTTCAAACTCAGTATAGAATTTAGTATGTACTTGTGTCCATTGTTTTTAAAATAAAGTGCATGTATTCTCAGCCCAAAAATATATATTGCAAAAGCATTTAAAAAGGGAGCAAATGAAACTCACCTTAGCAGCACATAAGGTCATTCATCGAAATATGACCGAAACTCGGAATGCAAAGTAACCATAGATCTCAACCTAGAGAATATATGTTGGTCAATAAATGTCTAACAAGCTAGGTCGGGTCATAGTGTATCACAATCCTAATGCTCGAGACCGACATGTAGAAGTTAACAAAAGTCATCTCAAAAGTCACCCTGACCCAATATGATTTTTAAATCTATACATGTTTATTAACATAATATAAGTCTTGATAATTGAACGAATTTATAGTTTATCAAACTCAAAATATTATTTCTTTCATGAGCTATATTATATTTGAATTATCATGGCAATCGAACATGTTTTATTATTTCACATAGCTTTTCAATACTTGTAAAATCAGATTATAGTGTTTATAAAGCTTTAAAACATGATAAGACAGTCAACTTTGACAATTGTTCAACAAAACGAGACGTGCTTTATATAGAAATTCATTTACTCGATTAGTAATATTTGAATATCTAATTTATTAATCTCATAGACAAGTTGTTTAAATATTAATTTACAGTTTCAAACACAATTTCAATTAACGTTAACCATAATTCAGTTGACCATATCTTTTAATCCGTTCATCGAAATCACACGATTTCTAAATGAAAATAATTTTTCGCCAGCTTTTCAAAAACATGCATATCATATACTTTATATCAGTAGCATATGTATCAAATTCGTGATTCATCATAAACTATCTAACGGCAAAATTAAAGCATACAAGTACGCATAAACATATATATTCGAGCACTAGACATGGATACACTATTAATATATAAAAGATTAGATGTGAATGCTCACGTATCAATATTGTGATTCAATATTGTAGGAAAGTACGTAGACGCAATGGAGACGATAAACACTAGATTGACCTTACGAGCATATCCATGAATATTACCCATATCCTCCACAGCTATAACCCATAGTTTCCTTAGCTTTGACTCATTTGAAAACTCAGTTTAAAATCATTTGAGCAGTACTTTGTCGTAGTATTTTATGTATAATACTAATAATAACATTAATACTGCTGATAATAATAATAAGATTAATAATAATATTAATCTTAATAATAATAATAATAATAATAATAATAATAATAATAATAATAATAATAATATAATACAGAGAGTGTAATATGTATGTGTGTGAAAAACGGAACGAATTCGACTGAATTTATAGAACCTGACATGCCCAGCCATCCCATTCGATCACATGGTTTCGAAGGCCACTGGCCATGCGATCGCATGGCCCCTTATTCCAGCTCACATTCGTTTGTTGTTTTGCTTGTCGACATAATATCATATAATATATATAATATATTTAATTTATATTAATTAATTATATATTATATTATATTCACATGCATAGTTGACTTGTACTTTTTGATCCGATGACTCGTACGTTGTCACTCGACTTATGTCTCGGTTCTGGTTTCTCGAACGCATTTTCGTACGCTTAGAAAACTAGTACTTTACCGTTCGCGACTTGTACCTTTATTAATAATTAGGCTTAATTCATCAATAATTATACTAATTGAAATGTAACTTATTCATTTGAGTGTTGTGGTCATTTGCTTCTATAAATCAACGTCTCGTTATTTATTAATATATATTTAATAATATTATTTTAAATCAAATCGCTTTAAGATTATTTTATTTTATCACCTTGTAAAATATATATATATATATATACATTTTCATTTTGAAATAGTGTTTTATTGCAGCAAAGTTTTTTTACTGTAGCAAATAGTGATTTTCGAAAACACTGTATCTTTTTGGGTACTGTAGCAATTCGAAAATACTGTAGCAAATTAGTGTTTTACTTGTTCATCTTAAACGTTTTAGTTCACTCATCTAAATATCAATCGAATCAACAAACGAATGTTACTATCGTTTACTAAATAACTTGAAATTATATATATATATATATATATATATATATATATATATATATATATATATATATATATATATCTTTATTTAATATACATAAAGCAGTTTTTAAATACACATTTCAAGTTATTTATAATTAATTTTAATAATTAATATTCTAACTTATTGTATATATATATATATATATATATATATATATATATATATATATATATATATATATATCTATTTACAAATAGATGTTCGTGAATCGTCGGTCAATAGTCAAAGGTTAACTGAATATATAACATTAGTTCAAAAATTTTGAGAATCAATATTACAGATTTTGCTTATCGTGTCGGAAACATTAAATCATTTAAAGATAAAGTTTAAATTTGGTCAGAAATTTCCGGGTTGTCACAAGAGAAGATATTAATCCTCCAAATTTCTTCGTAGATTACTGATTCCATGTTAGTGCGCATCTTGTCATGGTTATCTTGAAGATATAGGCTCGAGAACTTTGGCTTTCTAATTCTTGAACAGATCAGGGCATGTCGTTGTGGGATATATGGCATATTTGATGCTTTTAGGCCACTCTTTCTGACCACATTCTTGATCCATAGAATTAAAACCACGTGACAATATTAGTAACAAGGATGATAGAAAGACTGGCTAAAAGTTGTTTGGTATATCACAATGTGAATCGCAGTTGCCTATTTCATTTCATGGCAAAATAGGATATAAGCAGAGGCGTAGCTATGTAGAGCCCAGGATGGGCACGGGACACCACTCAAATACGCGATGTAGTGGGAAAATTTTTGGTTTTTTAACGTGTGACACCACTGGATAGTGTAAATTTTTTTGAGTGACACCACTAAAATAAGACATCTAATAGAATTTTTTTTGAGTTTTAACCGGTGACACCACTGACCAGCAATCCTGGCTCCGTCCCTGGATATAAGTATAGAAAACACCCTTATGATATATAATGACCATTGACTTCATTGCTCTGCTATTCTTTCAAAGGAATATTAAATCTCACTTTACCTGGAACAACATTCATGATGTTAATGGACTATTCTTGTAACATCCTGCGTTTTTCCGTTAAATTTATTTTTAACACTATCTTTTTTTTTAAATAATACCTTTCGTTATTTAAATTCGTAGTTTCCGTTGACCAACGTTCTTAATTTTCTCGTTATTTAATTATAACATCACTCGTTTACTCGAGCGTTTTTAAAATATTCATTTGGTTAATTCCCGCACCCGCTTTGAAACTTGAGGGACCGAGGTTGTCAAGTGGGCAAACTAGTTGACTAGGTCAACTAGTCAACCCACCTTATCCATCCATTCATTTCACCTCCCACCTTCTTCCTCTTTTCTCTCTACTTCCCTTTCATGAACTCAAACACCCATCTTCATAAAATCATCATCTAAATCCGAATCGAGAAGCAAACTTCAAAACAAATTACATTTTCGTGATCCTCTCTTCATCCTCTACATTTTGGTACCAATTTCTTCACATTTGGGTAACATTTCTAAAACTCTAGATTTTCTCTAAATTCGTTTTATATACTTGAAATGGTGTTAGTTAGTGTCTATGGCTCGTGTATAACATGAATATATGTTTTGTTTGTTCGATTTATTGATCTGAGTAACTAGTTTGAACACTTGAAAATGGGTTTGCTTAATCTTTGATTTTGGAAGATTAAAGGTTGTTAAATTGTTAAAGTTCATGTTTTAATTGTGTTACTAGTATCACTAGCTTCAATTTGATGTGTAGGTTGTTTTAGAAAACTTCATAAACTTGATTATTGGTTTTGGTGGATTTGGGTTAGGGTTTGATGAACTTGAAATGAACTTTTGATGCTTTGAATGACATGAAATGTTATTTGTTAGTGATTAGTTGTATTGTATGTTTCATTACCTTCAAAACGGCATATCATATGTGTGAATTGCATTCCCGAATCTTAAAATACGTTTTGTAAACTTGAAACGATGGTTTTGAACATTTAATGACCACTTGACGAGATTTCGGCTATTGTAAATGATGTTTTTGCTTGATGAAAAGTGGTTAGTTGTATTCCTTGTCAAAATACCTTTCCAACGATATAAGATACTTGTTTTGGATGTTTACGGTTTAGGATTTATGGGTATTTGAAGTTGGATTCGTGCTTGAGTGTGAAAACTGCCAGAATTCTCTGCACAGGTAATGGCGCGGCGCGCCATATACCCGCGCGGCGCGCCAAAGTGGTCTGTCCAACTTTGTCGATTTTTGAATAATGTTTGCTATGCTACGCACCTCCGATTCACATGTAACTTGTTCTAACATGCTCATATATGATTAAAAACCTCAGAAAAATAGTTCGGGACCCGACCCGAACGTGTTGACTTTTCGTTGACTTTGACCGACCGAAGTTCGACTTTTTGTCAAACTTAACCAAATGATTGTGCAATCTTCCTAACTTGTTTCTATACTTGTATCTTGCATGAAACTTGACAAATTGATTCACATGCTATATTTAATCGAGTCGTAACGAGCCATAGGACTAATTGAACACATTTCGCCCGACCTTGTGGCGTAACCGGTTAATTAATACAACTTACTTATTTAGGTCAAGGCTAAGCAACTATCATGCACACGTTTACTTTGTGAAGTACTTTTATACTCGTGCACTCGAGGTGAGATCATAGTCCCATCTTTCAAACAACTTTTATGCTTTAAACTATGGGATGAGAAACATATACGTATCATACTTTTATACATTGAACACAAGTACGAAAACGAACATTCCACGTACGGGTTTGAACAAAAAGCCTCAATTCAATTATCATTAGTTACACTTGCAGGGTGTAAACGTGAATGATGTGGTGTAGCGTGAGGGTACGAAATAGTATTATTTTTAATACAAAATACTACAAAATATGACACAAGTTTTAATTATTTATAGAGTGGGATATACCTAAATCTTGCTACAACACTATAGGCAGTGTACCTAATCGTAGAGTAGTGTAGTTTTTAGTAAGTCCAGTTCGTTCCACAGGGAGCTGGTGATACTTACTATATTTTTAACAACTATATTTATACAAAATATATATAATTATATAAGTAGTAATATTATTATAAAAGGGGGGTTTTACCGTTTAATGACCGGTTTGTCGATTCTATATTTTAAGCGCAAAGATAAATGACGATAATTAAAGTGCGTAAAATAATGACAATAAATAAAATGACAGTAAATAAAATTGCGAGTAATAAAATGACAGTAAATAAAGATACGATGAGAAATATAATAAAAGAATTATGCTTATTTAAACTTCCGTAATCATGATGTTTGACGTGTTGATTTTAATTTATTACCATGGGTTAATTGTCCTTTGTCCTGGTTTATTTGATACGTCTATCTGGTTTTTGTCCATAATAGTCCATCGGTCATAAATATAAAGTGCGAGTATTCTCGTCAAATTACCCTTATACCCGAAGTCAAATATTCCAACTGATTAAGGATTTAAACTGTGACGCAGTTATCACTTCTGTCAACAATTACACCAGTTATCACTGTATGTAATCCACCCCTGTTTTAATTAGTTTATGAATATTAATTCATCCACTTGATCAGAATGAATAATCAATTACCCAACCCAATTGATTAATTAAATGATTATAACAGATTCCATATGAACGTCACTAAATAGGACAACCATAATCATTATTAATTATTAGGTTAATTAATTTGAAGATAGGTTCGACAGACTCCAATGAGTTGTCACTCAATTAGACAATACCCCCCATCTATTAATAGTCAATAGTCCAATTTCCACAAGTGTCGGTCTTTTGCCCAAACCTTAATTATGGTCCAAAGTTCAATAACCCAATTTTAGTAATTAGCCCAACATCATGAGTACTTCATTTTAAATAAGCATAATAACGACTTAGCTACGAGACATTAATGTAAAAAGGTTGAACATAACTTACAATGATTAAAAATAGCGTAGCGTTACACGGACAGAATTTCGACTTACACACTCAAACGATCTCTATCATAAATCTTATTATTATCATAATTTAAAATTAAAATTAAGATTATTGTTATATCTGATTACATTAACATTATGATAGAGAATTATAAATATAGATATTGATATTTGATATAGAAAAGTAAGAAAAAAATTGAAAAAATGATCGAAAGAAAAGTATCGCTCAAATTACGTTTACATAGCTTTTATAGGCGAATTTATAAATTGAATTTTCACTTATGACCCCTGAACTATGCTCAATTAACAACTTTTTATTATTTAATATTATTCTTATTATGAATTATTTAAATATTATATTTTATTCTTGTGCATAGTTGACTCATAATTTTTACACCGTTGCGTCGAGCGTTGAGAGTTGGTTCATGTCCCGGTTCCGGATTTTCGAACGTCCTTGCGTACTATTTTATATCGTGTACTTTGCGTTTTGTAACTTGTACTCTTGTCATTTTTAGACGTTCCTCATCAATAATTTGAACCTTTTTGATTGTATCTTGCACTTTTGAGCTTTTTGGACCTTTGCGTCTTCAAATCTTCGTTTTCGCCTTTTGTCTTCGCACTTATTTAAAATAAACGAATATTACTCGAAAATGGAACAATTGCAACTAAAATCTTGTCTTTCTTGGGGGATTTTGCTATGAAATATATGTTCCTTTTTAGCCTTATCAATATCCCCACACTTGAGCGTTGCTTGTCCTCAAGCAATACAGTCTTGAAATAATATAATACATCACACGAATCACTTCTTTATTCTTCACACTTTGTACATCAGTGATTTTGATAGAGCGGTATAAACAATGATAGTAATGATAGAACCATGGTTAAAGGTGGGTGTGTCATCCGCAGTTGCCTTGGGTTTAGGTCAACGACACTGGCAATCAAATAGCCGATTTACTTTCGGTTTCCAAAGCAAAGTGCACATTTGAAAGGCGGTTTACAGTCCCACATGACTATAAAAATGTAGATCCTTTAGGAAATTGGATCTTTATGAAAACATTTGATCTTTTAAAAATTCAAGCTAGATTTTACCCTAGACAAGTTTTCTGATTTGACCCACCATCGGTGTTGCAAAATATATTTGTGGATCAATATTTTGGCTAAAAACATTTAGGTTCGTGTAATCCACTGCTATCCCGGTATCGGAAAACACACATCCAGTTTACTTGTTCCGTATATTACCTTTCGGCAAACTACCGTCCGGTTGTAAAGGAAAGCGATGAACAAGAAACTGTTAAGGCAATGTCCCGTGACATGCAGATGATTATGGTCTTTTAACGTGTCGGATGCTAGAACTATCCTTGGTAGGAGCGATAGTAAAGATCATCCTATGATTTTTCGGTCTGGCACAAGGTCCTGTCTCCGACCATGCTATGCAACCACCGTTCTTACGGTTGACACCCGATTTGGTTCAGGTGACCTAATGAATTCCAGGTGAATTCCTAGGATTTTACGTTCAATGGTAATGAACGCATTGAAAATGGATTTTCAGAAAACAAATTGGTTTGTAATTTTGATCAAAATATTTTCTCGTTCATGCTCGAGTTTAGATATCATCGAATTCCATGAGTTTGAATTCTCAATCTTTAAGGTCAATCTCTAGGATTGAGTATTATCAGTCTTAAAAGCTGATTTTTAATCTTTAAGGAGATTATCCTTTCTGGGGATCTGATTCATTAGTCTTATCAAGCTAATTTGCACGGTGCCTCCCCATTGTACGAGATAAATCCTTCTCATGGTTAGGATAAATCTGACCACTTGGCGACCCTGTTTGATGCTGAGGTCCGTGGATTTCCTGCTGATTTTAGAGATGACTTTTCTAGATTTTTCGTCAACCTACAGCTGGTCTGGACGACAACTTCTTGACCTAAATCAAGAAGCGCGTGTCTTTTTCGGAAGACTTTACTTCCTTTTAATGATGGAATTGATTCATCGTGTAGATCCATCTCTTCTTTCAAAAGTATTACAATAAATCGGGTAAAATAGTTAATTTAGTCCAAAACAAAAGCACCTGCAATAAACTTTACACAAACATGTGATAGATAGTTTTTAATTGAATAACTTGGTACATTCTCCCCACACTTAGTTTCTTTCTTTGCCTTTTTATTCTCCTTTATTCCATTTTAAATGAATTTAAGCGTTTTAGGTTATTTCTCAATTTATGTCCTTTCCGAGGTAACGATAATTTCGGTATTAACACCTAGTTTTCACCGTTCATAAATATGTATAAACATGATTTTGACTTCATTTAATTGAAAATTTTTCAAATTTTCGCAAAATTTGGCAAATAAACCAAGTATAAACCCGAGAGAATTTATAACCCTTCCCCACACTTGAGATCATGCAATGCCCTCATTTGCATGAAATCAGATTCTAATTATAAATTCATGAGGGTGATTAGTGTAGAAAAGTGATTAGAAATACCCAGTTTGTAAATTCTAAGCTCATCGAATGATAGATGGCGCGCCTCATCGTTCATTCCTTCATTTGTATATCACATTTGTTGTTTTGCGTCTTGTCGTCAAAATCAGTAGCTATTGCTGAACTTAATGTTAGTATTTGAAAGTGCGTTGTTCTACCCTGTTTTGTACATAATATAAAATACAAACATATATATACATATTTTTGAAGTTGGGTATATTACCCCACGTTCAAAAATTTATAAAATATAATATTTTTTTGGCATACTTTAAATCAATAAAATAATGATAACAAAATTTGTCGCCTCGCCTTCGGGTAAAGCAATTTCGGTTCAATGACCTAGTGTTCAACTTACGACGAATTTTAGAAATCATTTTTTTAAACTTAATGAAATAAAGTAAATTTTTGTTTTTAAATACACACAAAAATTAAATTTAAAAAGCATATTAATTTCATATAAAACCTAAAAAAAAATTCAGAATGGAGGGAGAAAACTAGTTCTTTAGTGTCTGCTAGCGGAAAAGACCAATCGGATTCCATTCTCGGAACTACACGAGAACAGAACAACTAACTCTAGACAGCATTTTATTTTTTTAGAACATTTGAATCTCCCCACACTTAGGTAGCTGTGGTATCGAAATTGTGATTAGCTTCATCGTCAATTTCTCTTGGCCCATAATCAACTTGCATATCTGTGACTTTTTCTTTAAGCCATTGGTCGGATTCCTGTGTAATATCCACAATTTCAACTAGTTTCTCCTTTTCTTTAGGTGATAGATTGGATACTAACCGGTTACATAACTTAAAGTTCCCCTTGGTTCTAGCATCGCGAATCTGTTTAATAAGTTTGTTCATTGAACTATTAATAACGGGGTCATTTAATTTCGTATCAACAACGGGGTTCTTTGTTATCATGTCATCATTAGGTGTTACTTCATTTTCCCCACACTTAGGCGTTTCATAATTGCTAAGTATTACCGTTGGAGTTGGTAAAACAACATGGTTCTTACCAATCGTTTTTGCTGGTTCAACAGTTTTGGTTGGTGGAGATTTAGTCTTTCGAATCATAAAGGTGATCGATTTGTCACCACTACTAAGTGTCATTCTTCCATTTCCTACATCAAATAACGCCCCGGTGGACGCTAAGAATGGTCGACCTAAAATTAGAGGAATGTTTGGGTCCTCTTCTATGTCAATGACAATGAATTCGACTAGAAAGGTTAAATTGCCTACTTGAATGGGTAGGTTGTCAGCAATTCCAACTGGGTGTTTAATGGTTTGATCAAAGAGTCGAACACTCATATCCGTTGGACTTAACTTACCTACACCTAATCTCTTATATAAGGAAAGAGGCATAACACTCACACTTGCACCTAAATCTGCTAGTGCATCATACATGACACGATCACTAAGTAGACAAGGAACAATAAATTCACCCGGATCACCTACTCTAGGTGGAGGTTTTGGTGGAACTGTATTCACCGGGTTTATTTTTACGGTTTTTGTTTCTTGTACTTTCTTCTTCTTTTTCTTCTTCTTCTTTCCAGAGGTATCACAATCTTTATTACCTATTACTTGCTCATACTCAACTCCTTTCCTTGGAAACGGGATGGGTGGTTTGTATGGTGCCACCACTGGCTTTACATACTCGGGTGGTGGTGGTGGCGTAACTTCTTCATTGTTACTTACATCTAAAACCTTCCCATCTTCTGGAGCTGGTTTTTCAGAATTTGTTGACACCATATTAACATTCTCATTCCGAGGATTTACTTCAGTATCACTCGGTAGCTTTCCTTGTTCTCTTTCACTTATTAATCTAACAACAGTACCTACTTGTTTTTCTAGATTCAAAATGGAAGCTTGTTGAGTTCTTAATGACTGATCAAACCTCTCATTCGTTTGGGTTTGAGATGTAATGAATTGTGTTTGAGATTCAACTAGTTTTGCCATCATTTCTTCTAGATTTGGCTTTTTCTCTTCGGTTTGTTGTGGTGGTTTATACAAGCTAGATCTTTGTTGATTGAAAGTGTTGTTTTGAGTTGGTTGGTTATTCGGACCTTGTTGATTGTACGAGTTATTTTCGGGTCCTTTTGGATTGTAAAGAATGTATTGATTTCGACTGAAGTTCGGCCTTGGCGGTTGATAATTATTTTGATAATCATTTCCCGGCCTTTGGTTCATATAGGAAATATTCTCTCGTTGTTCCATGGTTGGTTCAATGTGACAATCTTTCAATAAGTGTGGTCCACCGCATTGCTCACAACTGATTCGTATTGCGTGAATATCTTTATTCATCTTTTCCATTCTTCTTTCGAAAGCATCTATTTTTGCGGAAACAGAACCAAGGTCATGGCTAGAATCGGCTCTAGCCGCTTTAGATGAAAGATATATATCTTTTTCTTGGTGCCACTCATGAGAGTGGGAGGCTGTGTTATCAATGATTTTGTAAGCTTCAGTTGCGGTTTTCTTCATAATGGAACCACCAGCTGTTATGTCGATGTCTTTTCTTGTAGCAACATTGACACCTTGGTAGAATATTTGTACTATTTGATAAGTATCTAAACCGTGTTGAGGACATCCTCTCAACATCCTTCCGAATCTTGTCCACGCCTTATATAAAGTTTCATTTGACTTTTGCGCGAACGTAACAATTTCTCCTTGAAGTCTCACGGCTTTGGATGCCGGAAAGAATTGTTTAAGAAATTTTTCAACTAAAACATCCCATGTGTCAATCGCCCCTTCAGGTAACGATTCTAACCAATCTTTGGCTTCTCCCTTTAAGGTCCAGGGAAATAACATGAGATAGATCTGCTCATCTTCCACTTCTCGGATTTTGAATAGTGTACAAATTCTTTTAAACGTACGAAGGTGTTCGTTAGGATCTTCATTCGGTGCACCACTGAATTGGCATTGGTTAGTTACCATGTGTAGAATTTGTCCTTTGATTTCATAATCTGGAGCATTAACTTCTGGTTTAATAATGGCATGACCTTGGCCCGTGCGTGTGGCTCTCATTCGATCTTCCATACTTAGAGGTTCCGTTACTTCCATAATTGAATTTGTTGAATACGAATCACTAGAGGATTCTGATTTAATGGTTTGTGGCTCAGGAGGAATAATTAGTGGTTCAAGATCTTGGAATTGTCCTTGAATATGCTCCGGGTTCTTAATTGTGAAGTCGGGTTCAAAAGATGGATTATCGGAAATTTGAGTTGGAGTTCTTGTTCGACTAGATGACGATTCTAAAGAAAAATCAACGGCGACGATATTCGTTAAACGATGTCTTGATCTAGTTACAGGTGGTGAACGTACAAAAGGTGGTGAACGTCTTGCTCGGTGCATTCACTGAATATCCTATTAGTTTTTAAAAAGGAAAGAAAAATTATATAAGTTATCCAACCAATAGACTTTTCTGATTTTGCCCACGTTTCGAATAGCCAAAAGATGCAGTAGAGGGGCAGGATTCGTTTGGTCTCAATATAATTGAGTACTGTTTGGCTCCAATAACCCGGTCCACGTACAAATCCAACTATTACTACGAACCAGAAAATTTTGATGTCTATCAATTTAACCACTTAAAATAAATTTTCGTAATTTTAAGAAATTTAGAGAAGAAGTAGAAAAATTCTAAGTCCTAAAAACTAGAATGGCGAGAAATAAGAGAGAAAAAGATTGCGCGTCGAAAAGTGTCGAAAAATAAAAAGGTCGAAAAATAGGCGTCGAAAAATAAAAATAAGAAAGTAGTGCGAAATACGGCGTCGTAAAATTCTAAAGCACCTAAAACTTAGTCTAAGGAATAAGCACTTAAGGGATTTTACGGCAAAGCCTAAAAATTCTAGAAGTAAAAATAACTATGGCAAAACTAAACTTAATACTAAAAATTATAACTAGAGTCTAAAAATCTAAAGGTAATAAAACTTAAATTTTTTTTTTAAATTTTTATTTTATTTTATTTTATTTTTTTTAAAAAACATCTCCTTTAAGTTTTCATACAGTTTCACTTTTAACCTTAAAACTTTAAATTGTGAATTTCCAATTAAAAATAAAATACTCCGTATAAAAAGGAGTAACCTTATAACAAATTTTAACCAATATGTATCTAAATGCATATGCTATTTTTATTTTAACTACTTAATAATAATTTAACTAAGTTGGAGTACTAAATAAGTAGAGTTAAAATGCATATATTTAAATTATGTTTAATACACTACATACGTTTCAAGTAATGATTCATTAACAATATATGGAACTAAGTTATATTTTACGAAATAGTGTACCTATTAAGCATAAAGTTTTATTATACGATTAAATAAATAGTTGTCTAAATTCTTGATGTGAGTTATTATTTAAAAGGACATGTAGCATTATCATAAAGTTTTATCAAGGCAGATGTGGGACAAAGTTTCTAGTTGCTATGCTAATGTCATGTGGGACAAACTCCACAATCCATGGCTGACATTAGGGATAACTAATTGAAATTGAGAAATCGATGCTAATTACTACATGTCCTTTTTTTTTTTTTTTTTTCACATAAAGAAAATCTAAAAAAAAAACTAAAGAGAACTAAAATTACTAAAATCTTAACAAAATCTATATTTGACACACGGTCCCCGAAAATTTTTATTTTTTATAATTATATTTTCACAAATATAAATTAAAAATATAGCGTTTTAGCGTTCCCCGGCAGCGGCGCCAAAAACTTGATGTGGTGTAGCGTGAGGGTACGAAATAGTATTATTTTTAATACAAAATACTACAAAATATGACACAAGTTTTAATTATTTATAGAGTGGGATATACCTAAATCTTGCTACAACACTATAGGCAGTGTACCTAATCGTAGAGTAGTGTAGTTTTTAGTAAGTCCGGTTCGTTCCACAGGGAGCTGGTGATACTTACTATATTTTTAACAACTATATTTATACAAAATATATATAATTATATAAGTAGTAATATTATTATAAAAGGGGGGTTTTACCGTTTAATGACCGGTTTGTCGATTCTATATTTTAAGCGCAAAGATAAATGACGATAATTAAAGTGCGTAAAATAATGACAATAAATAAAATGACAGTAAATAAAATTGCGAGTAATAAAATGACAGTAAATAAAGATACGATGAGAAATATAATAAAAGAATTATGCTTATTTAAACTTCTGTAATCATGATGTTTGACGTGTTGATTTTAATTTATTACCATGGGTTAATTGTCCTTTGTCCTGGTTTATTTGATACGTCTATCTGGTTTTTGTCCATAATAGTCCATCGGTCATAAATATAAAGTGCGAGTATTCTCGTCAAATTACCCTTATACCCGAAGTCAAATATTCCAACTGATTAAGGATTTAAACTGTGACGCAGTTATCACTTCTGTCAACAATTACACCAGTTATCACTGTATGTAATCCACCCCTGTTTTAATTAGTTTATGAATATTAATTCATCCACTTGATCAGAATGAATAATCAATTACCCAACCCAATTGATTAATTAAATGATTATAACAGATTCCATATGAACGTCACTAAATAGGACAACCATAATCATTATTAATTATTAGGTTAATTAATTTGAAGATAGGTTCGACAGACTCCAATGAGTTGTCACTCAATTAGACAATACCCCCCATCTATTAATAGTCAATAGTCCAATTTCCACAAGTGTCGGTCTTTTGCCCAAACCTTAATTATGGTCCAAAGTTCAATAACCCAATTTTAGTAATTAGCCCAACATCATGAGTACTTCATTTTAAATAAGCATAATAACGACTTAGCTACGAGACATTAATGTAAAAAGGTTGAACATAACTTACAATGATTAAAAATAGCGTAGCGTTACACGGACAGAATTTCGACTTACACACTCAAACGATCTCTATCATAAATCTTATTATTATCATAATTTAAAATTAAAATTAAGATTATTGTTATATCTGATTACATTAACATTATGATAGAGAATTATAAATATAGATATTGATATTTGATATAGAAAAGTAAGAAAAAAATTGAAAAAATGATCGAAAGAAAAGTATCGCTCAAATTACGTTTACATAGCTTTTATAGGCGAATTTATAAATTGAATTTTCACTTATGACCCCTGAACTATGCTCAATTAACAACTTTTTATTATTTAATATTATTCTTATTATGAATTATTTAAATATTATATTTTATTCTTGTGCATAGTTGACTCATAATTTTTACACCGTTACGTCGAGCGTTGAGAGTTGGTTCATGTCCCGGTTCCGGATTTTCGAACGTCCTTGCGTACTATTTTATATCGTGTACTTTGCGTTTTGTAACTTGTACTCTTGTCATTTTTAGACGTTCCTCATCAATAATTTGAACCTTTTTGATTGTATCTTGCACTTTTGAGCTTTTTGGACCTTTGCGTCTTCAAATCTTCGTTTTCGCCTTTTGTCTTCGCACTTATTTAAAATAAACGAATATTATTCGAAAATGGAACAATTGCAACTAAAATCTTGTCTTTCTTGGGGGATTTTGCTATGAAATATATGTTCCTTTTTAGCCTTATCAGTGAACTTATATTATGTGATCACATGGGCTTGACGAGCCTCATTCGGACGGTTCGCTACCGTTAGCGGATGAAATATATTTTCGGGTCTAGTGTATGTTCTAACACTACGCAAAGGGTGCAAAACAGTTAAGTTTGATAATTGGGTGCCCGGGATACAAACAACAACTTTGGAATGCAAATGATTTTGATAATCATCTTATACTAAATCTTGTGGTTCAAATACAACGTTTACAAACACCTATGATTTCACCAACGTTTTTGCGTTGACAGTTTTCTATATGTTTCTCAGGTTCATACTTGGCTATTTGATACATGCTTCCGCGTACACTCATACTTGCTTGGAGTCAAGCATGCATGCATACACTCTGATTTCTTGCTTGGGGTCAAGCATACATACATACATACGCTAGTGATAGCACCTTTGGATTCAAACATATTGTTTACATACTTACGCTATTTATAGCAACCGCGATTTTAAACTAATTATGTCGCAAGTTACCTCATTTATAATTTATACTTTTGCAAACTTAAAATTGTTGTCGAACGGTTTTGTAAACTAAACTTTGCAAGCATGATACGTTTCAAAAGAATGCGACATAATTTTGGTCAAACGAGTCTCATATAGGGACTACGACCACGTTTCGGGACCTCAGTTAGCGACGCCGTCAGTGATGATTTTGGTCAGGTCGCCACAGATGGTATCAGAGCGTTGGTTGTAGGGAACTAGGATGTGCACTAGTGTGTCTGACAGAGTCGTTGGGACGCATTAGTGAATCTAGACTACAACCGGATAGTTAGCCATTGCATTCTGACATACATTTGCTATAGATAGCACTTACTTGACTACTTGTGCATTATACTTGAACCATTCTTAGGCAAACTTCTTGATGGTACCAAGCTTTCATCATACGAATCCGTATTCTGCCACTTTCTGGTAACACACGTAAATTCAAGATTCATACACGTATGGATGACGACGACTTCATTAGTCACACTTGTTCGGGAACTCTGTCTCCCGGATTGTTATTTGCCACCGTTTCAACTTACTATCGGTTTCCCACTGGTGTTTCTTACTATCTACTTTTTGGTGTTACTACCATCACTACTCTATGTGAGTATCGTCATCAACATTTATCACTACGGTTGCGTGTTACTCGTTATCATGACTCGTTACTCTTTTCATACCTGAAGACATTATTGTCTGACTCGAACCGCATTGACGTGAACAAACATTTATACACTTCCCTCGGGGAACGCTTCTTTAGAGTTGCAGAGATTCTTTCGATTTAATACGAGTCACGTTTGAGACGTCGTTACACTTTGTTCATTCTAGATCTTCACAGTTACACGAACTTGATGTTATGGAGTGATGTGGGAATGGAGGTATGAGTTAGCGTAATATAACGACACTCGATCAACGTGGTTATATTACGGTAAGCCATACCAAAGTTCTAATGACTCGTGATGGTGATTGGACTCGATCAACCTAATCACCACCATGTGCCATGTACATGAATTCATTTTTCTTGTTTGAATATCCAAAAACTCCGAGAATGTTGATAACAACCATACCAGGGACACATCTTCGATTATTGTCGAACCATACCCATGCTTCCGAAGGAATGACAAATTCTTTCATTTTCAAACATATGTTACACGTGTATACTATCTCGTTTTCGCACAGTTTTATCGACGAACTACGATATGCTTGTTATGCTCATATCGAGGCGGAAACTTCTCCCGCATTACACTCGTACTTTCGTATAAAGAAACCTTCTACCTAAATTCTCAATGGAGAGAGAGACTCTTCACACTATACAAGCATTCGCCACGAGGGTGAATAGTCCTAACGAACATTTTCGAAAATTGATAAATCTTCCGCGGGGCGAATTTCTTGAGAAACTTGTTCTATCTAACGTTTTCAAGTCCTAACAAACTTTTTCAAATATACCTTAAAGAAATGTACCTCGTTTTGGATCGAGATTCTCATTTCACTTCTAGATTTCGGAGTGCCTTACAAAAAGCCTCGGGACCACGCTTAAACATGAGTACAACACATCAACCACAACCCGACGGACCGAGCAAACATATGATTCAAACTTTGGAAACCATAATACGAGTTCGTGTTATCGACTTCAAATTTACTTGAGAAAAGTACTTGCCTTTAGTCAAATTCTCTTACTACAATAATTTTCATTCGAGTATTAACATCACACTTTTCGAGGACCCGTATAGCCGTGAATGTCATTTTCTTAATTGTTGAACCGAAGTAGGTGACAAGCGAACCACCGGACCCGAACTCAATCATGAAACAACCGGAAAATTTTTCAATTCCAGGAAAGGCTCAAGACGGCCCGTAGTCGCCAAAAGAGCCATACAAGGGTTAAACGTAAACCTCTCAAATTCCAAGTGAGAAACCGCGTAACGTTAAAAGTCGCACCTTGAAAAGGTGTAGTCCGTTTCGGAAACGTAGAAAGCTAAATCCGCGATATTTTTAGTCCTTTTGAAATTTTGGGGTGTGTTGTGCCCGTTGCTTACCGCTTCGAACTTCCGACTCAAACAAATTCCGTTCATCCTACATTCTGTGTATCAAACTTAAAGGCGTATCTTGCGAGACAAGAACTTGTTATCCTCTTCGATGAACTTACTATCAACGATAAACCTCACTTCCAAGGAGGACCGGTTGAAACTATAAATCGTGGAACCAAACTTTAAACCAACGTAAAATCGCGACTGTCGAAGTTCGTTGAAATACCCGAGGGAGTACCTTCACTTATTCGTAGAACCGACAACGCAAGATCTCGAGGAAGAAACAACGACTACTACTTCCAACCAAATTTCGGGACGAAATTTCTTTTAAGGTGTAGGTAATGTAACATCCCGCGTTTTTTCGTTAAATTTATTTTTAACACTATCTTTTTTTTTAAATAATACCTTTCGTTATTTAAATTCGTAGTTTCCGTTGACCAACGTTCTTAATTTTCTCGTTATTTAATTATAACATCACTCGTTTACTCGAGCGTTTTTAAAATATTCATTTGGTTAATTCCCGCACCCGCTTTGAAACTTGAGGGACCGAGGTTGCCAAGTGGGCAAACTAGTTGACTAGGTCAACTAGTCAACCCACCTTATCCATCCATTCATTTCACCTCCCACCTTCTTCCTCTTTTCTCTCTACTTCCCTTTCATGAACTCAAACACCCATCTTCATAAAATCATCATCTAAATCCGGATCGAGAAGCAAACTTCAAAACAAATTACATTTTCGTGATCCTCTCTTCATCCTCTACATTTTGGTACCAATTTCTTCACATTTGGGTAACATTTCTAAAACTCTAGATTTTCTCTAAATTCGTTTTATATACTTGAAATGGTGTTAGTTAGTGTCTATGGCTCGTGTATAACATGAATATATGTTTTGTTTGTTCGATTTGTTGATCTGAGTAACTAGTTTGAACACTTGAAAATGGGTTTGCTTAATCTTTGATTTTGGAAGATTAAAGGTTGTTAAATTGTTAAAGTTCATGTTTTAATTGTGTTACTAGTATCACTAGCTTCAATTTGATGTGTAGGTTGTTTTAGAAAACTTCATAAACTTGATTATTGGTTTTGGTGGATTTGGATTAGGGTTTAATGAACTTGAAATGAACTTTTGATGCTTTGAATGACATGAAATGTTATTTGTTAGTGATTAGTTGTATTGTATGTTTCATTACCTTCAAAACGGCATATCATATGTGTGAATTGCATTCCCGAATCTTAAAATACGTTTTGTAAACTTGAAACGATGGTTTTGAACATTTAATGACCACTTGACGAGATTTCGGCTATTGTAAATGATGTTTTTGCTTGATGAAATGTGGTTAGTTGTATTCCTTGTCAAAATACCTTTCCAACGATATAAGATACTTGTTTTGGATGTTTACGGTTTAGGATTTATGGGTATTTGAAGTTGGATTCGTGCTTGAGTGTGAAAACTGCCAGAATTCTCTGCACAGGTAATGGCGCGGCGCGCCATATACCTGCGCGGCGCACCAAAGTGGTCTGTCCAACTTTGTCGATTTTTGAATAATGTTTGCTATGCTACGCACCTCCGATTCACATGTAACTTGTTCTAACATGCTCATATATGATTAAAAACCTCAGAAAAATAGTTCGGGACCCGACCCGAACGTGTTGACTTTTCGTTGACTTTGACCGACCGAAGTTCGACTTTTTGTCAAACTTAACCAAATGATTGTGCAATCTTCCTAACTTGTTTCTATACTTGTATCTTGCATGAAACTTGACAAATTGATTCACATGCTATATTTAATCGAGCCGTAACGAGCCATAGGACTAATTGAACACATTTCGCCCGACCTTGTGACGTAACCGGTTAATTAATACAACTTACTTGTTTAGGTCAAGGCTAAGCAACTATCATGCACACGTTTACTTTGTGAAGTACTTTTATACTCGTGCACTCGAGGTGAGATCATAGTCCCATCTTTCAAACAACTTTTATGATTTAAACTATGGGATGAGAAACATATACGTATCATACTTTTATACATTGAACACAAGTACGAAAACGAACATTCCACGTACGGGTTTGAACAAAAAGCCTCAATTCAATTATCATTAGTTACACTTGCAGGGTGTAAACGTGAACTTATATTATGTGATCACATGGGCTTGACGAGCCTCATTCGGACGGTTCGCTACCGTTAGCGGATGAAATATATTTTCGTGTCTAGTGTATGTTCTAACACTACGCAAAGGGTGCAAAACAGTTAAGTTTGATAATTGGGTGCCCGGGATACAAACAACAACTTTGGAATGCAAATGATTTTGATAATCATCTTATACTAAATCTTGTGGTTCAAATACAACGTTTACAAACACCTATGATTTCACCAACGTTTTTGCGTTGACAGTTTTCTATATGTTTCTCAGGTTCATACTTGGCTATTTGATACATGCTTCCGCGTACATTCATACTTGCTTGGAGTCAAGCATGCATGCATACACTCTAATTTCTTGCTTGGGGTCAAGCATACATACATACATACGCTAGTGATAGCACCTTTGAATTCAAACATATTGTTTACATACTTACGCTATTTATAGCAACCGCGATTTTAAACTAATTATGTCGCAAGTTACCTCATTTATAATTTATACTTTTGCAAACTTAAAATTGTTGTCGAACGGTTTTGTAAACTAAACTTTGCAAGCATGATACGTTTCAAAAGAATGCGACATAATTTTGGTCAAACGAGTCTCATATAGGGACTAGGACCACGTTTCGGGACCTCAGTTAGCGACGCCGTCAATGACGATTTTGGTCGGGTCGCCACAATTCTGAACTTCAGATCTGCATTATCCTCTATCTATGCGTTAAATGTAGTTTACAGAGGATTGTTAGTTTTTTTAATTTCTCTCATCGGTGTTCCTTGAAAAATGTAATATGTTAATGAGGGAAAACTGGCATAAAGTAAAGTAATTCGGAGTAATATTTTCAGTTACACCCTTTCAAGTCTTATAACAAAAATGATTTTTTTAGAGTCAATGCAAAGAACAAGAGAAAAGCATTGCGTCAATGATAGATGATGCTGATTAACATGTTTGTTACTTGTACTTGCAGGAGGTAATCAGTTTGATCAATACTCAAGTCTGGGCTCTTGCATTTAAGCCACTTATTACTTCAATTTGAGTGTTGTAAAAAATCTTCAAAGGCTGCTAAAGAATATGGTTTCTTATTATATGTATGTCCTATGAGTGTAGTGATCAATCAAGGGCTCTCTTGTTATAGTATTTTTTAGCTTGAAGTAGTTTGTAATATCTAGCGATTCAAACGTATTCATTTTCGTTGATGTAAACCTGGCGATTCAAAAATAACACTGGTTCATAATTTCATTTCATCATACCAGCTTGAAATTGACCCTTTTGTAATTAGTTAAATAATACAATCAGAATGAGCCAAATTGATCACATGCCAAGTTTAGCTTGCACAAATGTAATAACCATTTTTCAAGTGCAGAAACTAATCACATATAACCATCTGTAGGGTGATCAGCGTATTGAAAATGGTCTCAATGTTCAACTATACACAAACATGTTGAAGAGGTACCATGTACATTATTTGAGATATATACTTTAAATTCTACTTTTCTTTTCTTATATATTTGTAGAAAAAAAAATGTTTCACTGGTTGACCACTCCTTTTTTTGTAGCATGAATCACATTATCTGAAATATTTTTAGAAATAGTAGCCATACTTTTTGTGCTATTTTTTTACACCGTGATTGGTACGTGGAGAGTAATAGAATTATACAAACAATTTGTACTGCACCCACAAAAAACATCGTGGATTTAGAGCTCACTCAAAAACAACGGTTTTTTCTAAAACATATTGCTGCACATACTGATGTTCTGCATATTATATACGCTATCTGGATGCCACTACCTCAACGCTGTATGTTGTGGGTCGGAGGTTTCATACCAACTGATATGTTAAAGGCTGGTTAACTTTCGTATTTTAAGACTATTAATTAATAATTAACGTACATTTTTATCTCGCCGAGCGTCAATCTTTAGACATACCTTTAGATTAATCCTTTTTACGTGTATTTGTAAAATCGAAAGATTACCTACTTGCAAAAGGTGTATAAATCTTTCGTTTATAACTTGTTACAATTCATGCTCATTTACTTTATGTGTTTATTTTTAATGTTTTTATTTTTTGTCGATTTATTTCACATATATTGCACTACTCTTAGTTACTCCGTATATCATTAAAGTTATTAAGAATATATTTTTAGAATCATGTATGATAAAATACCGGCGAATACGCGGGTTATAAACTAGTATGGAGTAATAATACGGCCCTTTTGTGTTTTTCTTGTTTCGTGCCTTCATCTTTTCAATGAATGTTCTCGAATTATTTATAAAGTTCTAGTTTTTTTGTCAAAAGAAAAATAATAATAAATAAATAAAATTAAAATCATAAATCATAATATGATTTTAAGGATTTTGTTAAAGAGGGTTGTCGTTGAGGATTTATTAATAATACTTACTTGCCTTTAAAAAAAAAAAAAAAAAAAAAAAAAAAAAAATTGTTCCTGCATCCTAAGTTTCTTTCAATGACTGTTATATCCTGATGGCCTGACACATTAACATCTATTATATCTTCGACTGCATATGGGCGATTTACTTGAGAGACCAAAATGGCAAATGGTTATTGATGAAATTAGAGTATTAGCATGACAACTGACAAGATGCACAATTTAATGCTATTGATATCCATAAAATACTCTATCAACTTTTGTAGATTATAGTGCAATATTTTAGTGCAAACATTTTTTTTTCTTTCGAAAGGCAATATTTAGTGCAAACATTTAATAAGTTTATCAATAAAATACGTTAATACTTAATACAATATCAAACAATATCACCCGATATAAATTATAGATTATAGATAAACTTGAAATGCAAGTGTATAAACACATGCCACTTTTTGTGCATTTCAAAACGCGAGTTTTTGACTCCTGTACTTGCTACTTGCTAACCCGGGGAAACACATCCAACCAATCAAGATATTCCTCAAGATATTTACGTATAACACTGAATTCCATTGAACTAGCTTCCAACTTTTGTAGTTTCTTCACTTCTTCTTCCATAACTTGTAGAACACGAGGTGGCATTTTTTCCTTGTTTGCATAGATTCTAGCCCGAAATTTATCTGCAACAAAAACAATCTAATTTTCCAAGAGGTACATGCATCCCACGCCGGGTTTAGAAAATCGGTTTTAGAAGCAGGCAGTTATCTTCCTAAATGGATGATATGAACCGGTCAACGGGTATAAATAGGTAAAAAGTCAGATTTAGTCCGGTTAAAAGTCGGATTTAGTCCGGTTAAAAGTCAGATTTATTCAATCATAGTTGGACTTAGTCAAAGTCAAAGTAAGTTGCATCTAAACGATCTCCAAATTAGCCGATTAATCCCTACAAGTTCCCGACCGATTTATCACAATTAATGATTTTTACAACCTCGCATCCACATCTTATGAAAGTGAACATGAAAGTTACCAATGAGTGCTGTTTTGTCACCTGTTTCAAGCCGTAATTCCTGCATCAAGATGACATGCATCAGTAAATATTATAGGTTTATAATCTCATGACACGTAAGAATTTGAAAGATGGTGCAAACATAAATTGCAGCTAATGAATACAAGAATCCACCTCTTTGATACCCTTATACTGCTCATTAAACAAATAACCATGTCGTGTTGGAGCTAATCGATTCATTGTGTCCCACATAGGAAAGTGAAAGAAACAAATGTGCATATATAAGCTTATGGGAACCTCCCTCTATCACCAATTGGTTTTAGAAAAATGTGGAACTCATGAGCTTATATGTTGTATATGGTGGCGGACCTTAAACGATCTTACATGTCGTTCATTAATTATTTTCTCTTTGATAGATGTTGCTATGCATTCCTAAGCAAAACCAAGAACAACATTAAGACAATATAAAGAACTATTTTTTTTTTTTTTTAATTCTAAATATGCATGTAATAAGACGTCATCAAAACTTGCCTGAATCTTATGTATCTCCATATCTTTCTTCAATAGCTCCAGACTTAGTCTCAACCGTTTGTACACCTACATTGACAATTATGTGGATGTGGATACTTTTAATCAGTGTGCACCTAAAAAAATCTTTAGGTGTAATTTAAACGTTACATACATCTAGCTCTTCAAGCACTTGTTGACATTGTAATTTGTCGGAATAAGATATTTCAGCAGCAAAGTCTGCTAATCTTGGATAATTGAAATCACCAAAACGCTGTAACATATATATAAAATCCAACGCGATACGTGAGTTAAGAAAAAAGTTAGCACCGTAAATTAGTTAATTTTCTCAATATGCTAGGTATATACGATAAAAATATATGCAAATAAAAAAGTGTTCTAGTTAACAACACATCATCTGGCCATTGATACACACACATAACATATACGAGTCAAACTTTTTAAATTTGTAATGGAACTAATTATCTAACCATAAACACCAAATGAGAAAATAAATCCCAGTCTCTAACCTTTTACTTCTAATTATGGAATGCTTAAAATCTGTTACTTTTTGTTTGAGACCTTTTGTAAGTTAGGCAAACGTAGACTTCTACAAATTTATGCATAAATAATACGCATAATTTATACACAGGGTCAATGAGGACAACGTTTTGGGTTAAGAACAATTTTCAAATACTACTCGCAACAAGATACAACCAATACTCAACCTCATCGTAAGTTTCAGCACGACCCCTCCAAAGAATACTTGTCTTCATAACATCTCTAAGGGTTGTTAAGACCTCAAAATATGTTGCCTTAATCACATCATTATCCTTGTTGTCTGTTGAGTTCTGAAATACAATGAGAATTATACAGAAATATAACACTACTAGTGATATTGATGAAAAACATTACAAAGAGAATTATACAAAAATTGAACCCTGCGAGTGATATTGATGAAAAACATTATCTATCATATTTCCTACTTATTACACCTCCGTACATTTTAGGATACAGGTAGATGATACCTTAAGATGATCCACATGGACATAAAGACGATCTTCACTGGCCTGTTTAAAATGCAATAGTTACAGTCTAACAATAAGTGATAATTGAACGGAGTAAATTTATCTTCAAATCGAGTTATTTGATGTGATCAACTTACTTATATGTATGTGTCAGTGTCCGTAGAATCTGTGTGCAAGATACAACATATAATTATATGACTAAATTCATGTGAGCCATTTAAGTACATGGCTAAATTCATTTGTGCCCGGGTGTAAACACCTAATATGTATAATACTATATAAAGAAACTATCCACTCACCATCTCTGTTATCCGAAGCCGTCTATGACCGATAAGAACAATTTGATCTCCTTGAGTACTTGTAATCTATTTAAAAAGATCAAAAGCTTATCAACGATAATACATATGGATTAATATATACGGAGTACAAGTTTACCGCGACAAATTAACAATATTCGCATCATACGTACCCAGGACAGAGTACCTACATCATGGAGACGGTTTGATAAATCTTTGCCCTTAAGCTCATATATATCTGAGCCGATCGCCTCATATCTTGGGTCATCATTTACAAGGAACGCACCAACATAAGGAGCCTGTCGTTTTCGTTTTTCAACCAATGCAGCTAGTAATTTAGAATCCTGGAAGGTATAAATAGAAGTTAAAATAACACATTATTATACAGAAGTTTCCGTTAAATGTAAGGTAAAAAGTTCAGATGAAACAAAAGGTGGCAGAACTTGAGTTGTAATCAAAACAAGTAAAGGACTAACATGGGAGGCCCGGAGCAACCCAATCGATCGCTCGGGGCACATGGTTTTCAGGTGTCCAACTTTTTTATATATACATAAAAAAGTTGAGATTTGAGAAACATGGAAACCAGGGAAACATAACTGAAATTACAAACACAATTGAGGTAACGAAGGTTAAGCACAATAGGCCTATAAAAACAATCATAGGACCCATAAAAAAGGATATCAAAGTCCACTAGCATATTTTTTTTTTATTTTTTGGCAAAAATATTAATATATATATATATATATATATATATATATATATATATATATATATATATATATATATATATATATATATATATATATATATATATATATATATATATATATATATATATATATAATATATATATATATAGAACCGAGGTTCCGGTGGAGCAACTTTAAACAAATCAAAAACGATCAGTAACGGGAGTACTTGGTCACAGATGACCAAAACTCCATGACACACACTCTATTCATTCTAAACACACTGAACGACTACATTAAATATAGAGCGAGTACATTTGGAATTACACTTGAAATGCCAAACAACAAACACCACCTTACCTAAGCCTGCTACAGACACATAAACCCGACCCCGTATCCAACCCCACATCATCACCCTCCGAAGCCGCCAATCCAAACCATTCACCGGGCAACACAAGAACACCTAACCTAAGGCCTATTTACCGAAGTCAACAAAGTCAACAACGCTGGCAACAACATCAAGCATACAAAATACCCAACGACGGGAAAAATGGAATGAATAATCAAACCAGCAGCAACATCAGTACCAAATGTTGAACCAAACCATAAAGGAGCCAGTCATCTCCGTCAAAATTTCTACAGACATTTACAAACCCTTAGACCCAAGCTGTCAACGATTAGCGCTTGCAGCCACCAGCACTCACCAACAACAGTCGACAACCCTCAACGACACACTACCACTACCAGCGCCACCGTAGGCCACCGATTTCCACCAGCGGGCGACAGCGATTGTCTCCCACTTGTACCCACAGGCTACCATCAATGTCACCAGGCAGTGACGACTAGCTACCAATTACCGCCACCCGCAGCCCCCAAACCAGCCGCAACATCAGTACCAAATGCCGAACCAAACCATAAAGGAGCCAGTCCACTAGCATTCTAGCAAGGCCCAAAGGGATTTTTTTTTAATAGCTTATATTATTCGTAAGGCCTATGGGCCATTTAAAATAGCTTATATTATTCGTTAGATCCCAAGGGCCTTTTTTCACTCGTTCTAGATACTTAAATTATCGGGACCGGGATTAGCATCCTCTACCATATGATATGATACATCAGTATATAAAATGTTACATTCCTCATGGAACTCTAATTCTAATTCAAGTGAATTGCAAGGAAACCATAATATTTCAGTTAATACCAACATATGTAAATACACAAGTGTTGAATACCCTGAGAGGTGTTCTAGTCAAATTCGGGCAAAATATCAGTTAAATCATTGCGATTAGGTTCCGTTGAGGAATATTCAAATGAATTCACCTTTTAAGCTGAGATTCAAGGGATCAATTAAAGTGCTACATGTGGCGTAACAATCATTTGTTCTCACATGTAGTCAAAACTACTCTAAAATGTGGTTCACATGTGATTGACTTCCTAAACCCTAAATCAACCCTAAACCTGAAACCCTAAACCAACCCTAAACCATATATCTAAGGTTTAGCAATTATGGTTTAAAAAATTAGGGTTTAGAAATTGGGGTTTAGAAATTAGGATTTAGGGTTTAGCAATTAGGGTTTAGAAATTAGGGTTTAGAAATTGGAGTTTAGAAATTAGGGTTTAGAGTTTAGATTTAAGGTTTAGATTGAGTTTTAACACAAACGGTTTATAGTTTAGGGTTTATGTGTTATGGTTTAGTCACTAAACCCTAAATCTTAACCCTTAAACCATAAACTCTAAACTGAGCTAAATTAAAAAAATATCGAAAAAAAAAATTTCGAATTTTTTTTTTTTTTTTTTTTGATTTTTTTTTCAATCACATGTGATTGTCGCGACACATGTCGCGCTCTGATTGGTCCTTGAAATTCAAGCAAATTGTTGGATTCAAAGGATTATAACTCTAGTTTGCGTTACAAACTTATGGTTCTTTAAAGACTAAATAAATTGTAAGAAGAGAACAAAAACTATTACGAGCTCTATTCACAATCAAAACAGTACCTTGACATATTTTGGGATACGACATCCTGGAAATAATGGTCTATGTGGTAATGGCAATGCTAAAACCTGCAATTTTAGAGATAAATAATAGTATTCATCTATTTGTTTTGTAAGATGAAAACACACGTATCCTAAAATTGTATCTTAAATCAACGGGAGATGATTCGTACACCGCCAAGTTTTAGCCATCACTACAACAAATTTGCTAATTAACCACGCATAAATTTACACACTTTTAAAAAGTGTGTACTTTTTTGTTAAATTCCTCACACTTGTAAATGTGTGTAAATGTATTACATTTATTAGTGTAGAATATCATTATAGTTTCACACATAAAAGTGTAGGGAAAAAAATTCACACTAATTTGTGTGTATAATTATAAATATAACCACACTTAAGAGCATTAAGCTAATTTTGTCGCACTAGATTTGTTCACACTCCCCCTTGTGTGAAGAAATGAGGTGTAACAAATTTTACTCACATTTTTAAATGTGATTAAATTTGTGTTTGTACACACTAATAAGTGTGAACAAACTTTTCCTACAATTTGAAGTGTGAAATTTGAATAGCATTCAACATTTATAAATGTAACAAACTTATATATATTTACAAGTGTGAGAAATTTGACAAAAAACTCGCGCTTTCTTACAAGTGTGTAAAAATATGCGTGAAAAATTGATAAATTTGTTGTAGTGCATACACCACTGGTTGTGCTTTAAAGCATTATACTCTACAACTGCTTAATGTACATTTAGTGATGTATGGCCAAAAATGATGGTGTACAAATCAGCTCCCTAAATCAACACCAAATACCAAGTAAAGTAAATAATACCAAGTAAAGTAAATAATACAGTAGTATAAATATAACCTTAGTAATATCGCGTGACTTTCTTAACTATAATCGCAGCTGCAGATCTCGATTCATTTTTTTCAAGAGCGGAAACACACTCCGACCCGGATCCATCACTAGAATCCGACAAAAAAAACGTATTTGTAACAAACTATGGTTTTTCAACCCTAGAACAGAACGAAGCACTCTCCAACGGCCACGGTGTGATTAATAGGTGTGTAAATAAGATGTAAATTTGGCATGTTTGTTAACCCTATATTAGGGTTTATGAAGTGCTTCGTAAAAAGAAATGGACCATATCGAAGGAGGCATGGAAGGAAAATCCAAGGAACTTAAATACTGGCTGATGGTGGATTGAAGTTGGGGTGTTAAAGCAGTAAGAGTTTCATATTTAGGTGCACAAAGGGTGTATTTTAATGTAATTTTATTCTGCATGTATTGGCGTTTTTTTCTTTCTGCATGTTCGGCCTGCTCCTTGTAGGTTGTGCATGCTTGTAAGTCCAGCTTGGGCCTGGTGGCGTATATAATTAAATTAAATTGCCTTAAAAAAAAAGGGTTTATGAAGTGCTAGGCTGTATGATGTTAGCGTATTCTCGAGTTTTTTAGGGTTATATTTCCACTTATATTTTTGATTTTTTATAATTCCACTTCACTTTTATATATATATATATATATATATATATATATATATATATATATATATATATATATATATATATATATATATATATATATACTAGTAAATTCTAAAGCCGTGCATATGCACGGCCGGCCACGAAGCTTTGGCAAATACAGAATTGGCTGTCACTATCATATCGACTTTGAAACAGTGTATATATATTTGGATAAGATACATGGGTTGCATCACAATTCGTAAGTTAAGATGAAGACAATCGCCTTGCTCTCACTTTCATTCACCATCGATATGACTTGGTCGATTCAACTTTAGATTCCATGCTCAACGTTACCAGCAAAAACCTCCACACGAGGTCAATTACTATATTGTGAGTAGGTTGCTAATGATGGCAGCGGTGGTGTGGACTAACTTGCCAGCACAAAACTTGCCATCTTGTGTATTGTATCTGTGTTTGCAAGTTTTACTTGCTTTCTTTCGCTTTTACCAATTGTCTCATCCTCCATGAGATTCTTATTATCCGAGATGGCAAGAAAAAAGGTCTCAATATATAGCCAATAGTGATAAATTCAATTAACCTGTAGTAGCTTAACTTACATCTGAACGAAAAGTATTTTTGTATCTACGACACCTTGTGTTGCTTTGCTTTTGACACCTTGTTTTGCTTTTGACTGATCATGAAGTAACACACAAAGTAAACGTAGATGCTACGCAGAGGCGTCTTCGAACAAAGACAATATAGATAACCGCTTAGGGTCCAAAAATTTTGAATGAACCAAAATTTTGAATATGTATATACTTTTCTCAAAATATTCTATTTAATTAAATAAATAATTGTCAATTAAAGTTGTAATACTTTAACTTTAAATAGTTAAATACATTGTAAATAAATAAATAAATTTAAGTTTTATCTTTTTATATGTATTAAAAAATTAAACATATATAAAGGACCACTTTTATTTTCGCTCAAGACCTTCAAATTGTTAAAACGGTCCTACGTAAATACACATAGATAATTATGCAATTATATAAGGTCTATCACTATGTCCCTGCCTATACACATGTTTTTTTGCAACAATATAAGGTCTATCACTAATAATTATGTAAAAAGTACAGATACGTTACATTCAATAACTAATTTACACATCTATCTATCTATAACCTACTATTATATGGCATAGACATAATTTAGGTGTCAACCTACTATCTACACTACACTCTATTCTATCAAATTAACCACAGTCTGCCACGTGTCCTATCATATATAGCGTATTTCAAATTAGGGTTCCACAAGATCTGTGGTTACAGTTATTGTTTACAATGATGCTACCTAGTGGACCGATTACAATGCTACTATCTGTTTGAATTGTAATCCTTAATCCGATTTATAGATCTATACATCTTCGTAATTGTTATGTTAAAATTTATAGATCTATACATCTTCGTAATTGTTATGTTAAAATAGTAATGTTTTTCTAGAGATATCTAGATTTAATTAGTGATTAGATATTATTACTAGATATTTAAGATGTATTAGCTCTATAAGTTGGTAGAAGTTACTATAGTAATATAAATATCTAAAATAGCTAAAAGTTGTTAGAAAAATTGATCACCCACTTATGTAGCCTATAAATAGGCAAGTGATGAATCATTTTGTATATACCAAAAACTCAAGTAATACAATCTTTCCTTTACAAACAGAAGTCTTCTATCCATCTTTTCTATATTCACTAATTTACAAAAACATCCCCTCAATAATATAAACACTAAATTACTTCTAACTAAAACAAATCATCACAATTAACTAATCAAAATCTACTATAATTCTAACAAGTGATATCAAGAGCCGTGTTGGGCGTTTGTTTGAGTACACCATGACTACCGTTGGTGCATATAATATTCTCGTCCCAGTCTTTGATGGCGACAACTATGATTTTTGGAGTATCCGAATGAAGACATATTTCCAAGCACAAAGCTTGTGGGATATTGTCGAAGTCGGGTTTACAACTCCAAAAGACGTCGAAACTCTGTCCGCGGAAGAACAAGAAAAATACAACAAAAATGTTGTAAGAAATGCTACTGCTCTAGGCTATATTTAACAAGCCTTGACACCGTCTATCTTTCCACAAATCATGGGAGCTACGACAGCCGAAGAGGCGTGGAAAATCCTTCAAGAAGAATTTCAAGGAAATGTCAAGGTGAGATCAGTCAAACTACTAACTCTACGGCGAGATTTTGAAAATTTAAATATGAAAGAGACTGAGACCGTAAAAGATTACTATTCTAGTGTAGTGACCCGAATTTTTCCATGTTTATATATATATTAAATGAAATTGTTATTTACATGATTAAGTGTTTCCAACATGTTAAGCAATCAAACTTGTTATGACTTGATTAATTGAAATAGGTTTCATATAGACAATTGACCACCCAAGTTGACCGGTGATTCACGAACGTTAAAACTTGTAAAAACTATACGATGACATATATATGGTTATATATATAGTTAACATGATTTTATTATAAGTATGTATCTCATTAGGTATTTTAACAATGATTTATATACATAAAAATGAGACTATTAATTTAATAAACTCGAAAACGATATATATAACGATTATCGTTATAACAACGTCTTACTAGGTACATATGAATCATATTAAGATATTGATACACTTGGTTAATTATGTTAAATGATAAGTAAATATATTATTAAGTGTATTAACAATGAAATACATATGTAAAAATAAGACTGCTAACTTAATGATTTCGAACCGAGACATATATGTAACGATTATCGTTGTAATGACATTTAACTATATATATATATCATACTAAGATATATTATATATCATAATATCATGATAATATAACAATTTAACATCTCATTTGTTATAATAAATAATGGGTTAACAACATTCAACAAGATCGTTAACCTAAAGGTTTCAAAACAACATTTACATATAACGACTAACAATGACTTAACGACTCAGTTAAAATGTATATACATGTAGTGTTTTAATATGTATTCATACACTTTTGAAAGACTTCAAGACACTTATCAAAATACTTCTACTTAACAAAAATGCTTACAATTACATCATCGTTCAGTTTCATCAACAATTCTACTCGTATGCACCCGTATTCGTACTCGTACAATACACAGCTTTTAGATGTATGTACTATTGGTATATACACTCCAATGATCAGCTCTTAGCAGCCCATGTGAGTCACCTAACACATGTGGGAACCATCATTTGGCAACTAGCATGAAATATCTCATAAAATTACAAAAATATGAGTAATCATTCATGACTTATTTACATGAAAACAAAATTACATATTCTTTATATCTAATCCATACACTAACGACCAAAAACACCTACAAACACTTTCATTCTTCAATTTTCTTCATCTAATTGATCTCTCTCAAGTTCTATCTTCAAGTTCTAAGTGTTCTTCATAAATTCCAAAAGTTCTAGTTTCATAAAATCAAGAATACTTCCAAGATTGCAAGTTTACTTCCAAGTTTTCTAAATCCATTCCAAGTAATCATCCAAGATCAAGAAACCTTTGTTACTTACAGTAGGTTATCTTTCTAATACAAGGTAATAATCATATTCAAACTTTAATTCAATTTCTATAACTATAACAATCTTATTTCGAGTGGAAATCTTACTTGAAATTGTTTTCGTGTCATGATTCTGCTTCAAGAACTTTCAAGCCATCCAAGGATCCTTTGAAGCTAGATCTATTTTTCTCATTTCCAGTAGGTTTATCCAAGGAACTTGAGGTATTAATGATGTTCATAACATCATTCGATTCATACATATAAAGCTATCTTATTCGAAGGTTTAAACTTGTAATCACTAGAACATAGTTTAGTTGATTCTAAACTTGTTCGCAAATAAAAGTTAATCCTTCTAACTTGACTTTTAAAATCAACTAAACACATGTTATATATCTATATGATATGCTAACTTAATGATTTAAAACCTGGAACACGAAAAACACCGTAAAACCGGATTTACGCCGTCGTAGTAACACCGCGGGCTGTTTTGGGTTAGTTAATTAAAAACTATGATAAACTTTGATTTAAAAGTTGTTATTCTGGGAAAATGATTTTTATTATGAACATGAAACTATATCCAAAAATTATGGTTAAACTCAAAGTGGAAGTATGTTTTCTAAAATGGTCATCTAGACGTCGTTCTTTCGACTAAAATGACTACCTTTACAAAAACGACTTGTAACTTATTTTTTCGACTATAAACCTATACTTTTTCTGTTTAGATTCATAAAATAGAGTTCAATATGAAACCATAGCAATTTGATTCACTCAAAACGGATTTAAAATGAAGAAGTTATGGGTAAAACAAGATTGGATAATTTTTCTCATTTTAGCTACGTGAAAATTGGTAACAAATCTATTCCAACCATAACTTAATCAACTTGTATTGTATATTATGTAATCTTGAGATACCATAGACACGTATACAATGTTTCGACCTATCATGTCGACACATCTATATATATTTCGGAACAACCATAGACACTCTATATGTGAATGTTGGAGTTAGCTATACAGGGTTGAGGTTGATTCCAAAATATATATAGTTTGAGTTGTGATCAATACTGAGATACGTATACACCGGGTCGTGGATTGATTCAAGATAATATTTATCGATTTATTTCTGTACATCTAACTGTGGACAACTAGTTGTAGGTTACTAACGAGGACAGCTGACTTAATAAACTTAAAACATCAAAATATATTAAAAGTGTTGTAAATATATTTTGAACATACTTTGATATATATGTATATATTGTTATAGGTTCGTGAATCAACCAGTGGCCAAGTCTTACTTCCCGACGAAGTAAAAATCTGTGAAAGTGAGTTATAGTCCCACTTTTAAAATCTAATATTTTTGAGATGAGAATACATGCAGGTTTTATAAATGATTTACAAAATAGACACAAGTACGTGAAACTACATTCTATGGTTGAATTATCGAAATCGAATATGCCCCTTTTTATTAAGTCTGGTAATCTAAGAATTAGGGAACAGACACCCTAATTGACGCGAATCCTAAAGATAGATCTATTGGGCCTAACAAACCCCATCCAAAGTACCGGATGCTTTAGTACTTCGAAATTTATATCATATCCGAAGGGTGTCCCGGAATGATGGGGATATTCTTAAATATGCATCTTGTTAATGTCGGTTACCAGGTGTTCACCATATGAATGATTTTTATCTCTATGTATGAGATGTGTATTGAAATATGAAATCTTGTGGTCTATTATTATGATTTGATAATATATAGGTTAAACCTATAACTCACCAACATTTTTGTTGACGTTTAAAGCATGTTTATTCTCAGGTGAATACTAAGAGCTTCCGCTGTTGCATACTAAAATAAGGACAAGATTTGGAGTCCATGTTTGTATGATATTGTGTAAAAACTGCATTCAAGAAACTGATTTCGATGTAACATATTTGTATTGTAAATCATTATGTAATGGTCGTGTGTAAACAGGATATTTTAGATTATCATTATTTGATTATCTACGTAAAGCTTTTTAAACCTTTATTTATGAAATAAAGGTTATGGTTTGTTTTAAAAATGAATGCAGTCTTTGAAAAACGTCTCATATAGAGGTCAAAACCTCGCAACGAAATCAATTAGTATGGAACGTTTTTAATCAATAAGAACGGGACATTTCAGTTGGTATCCGAGCGTTGGTCTTAGAGAACCAGAAAATTTGCGTTAGTGTGTCTTATCGAGTTTGTTAGGATGCATTAGTGAGTCTGGACTTCGACCGTGTTTTCTTTAAAAATGATTGCTTAACATTTTTGTTGGAAACTATATATTATTAACATGTAAATATTATGTGATATATTAATCACTTAACGTGTTTGATATTATGTGATAGATTTCTACCTCTAGAACAAATCCCATTGACTCACCTAATAATAACGAAGAGTCGAATATATATTGGACTGATTCACAAGTTCCCGAAGAAGAACCGAAAGAAGAACCGGAACCGGAAGAAGAATCAGAACCGGAAGAAGAATCGGAACCGGAAGAAGAAATAGAACCAGTGGGGGAAATAATAAAATGGTTAAGTAAAAGAAAATCCTCAACCAACCTACCAAGGTTAATTATGGTCAATGGTGTTTCCGCCAAAGAAGCAAAATATTGGGAGGATTACCAATTCTCCGATGAATCGGATTCCGACGAGAATTCCGATGATGTTATAGAAATTACCCCAACTGAATTTAAAAAGGCAAAAGAAAATAATAAGGGAAATGGCATAAAAATAGAGAAATCTAATTCCAACCCCGATGAACTTTATATGTATCGTCAACCCCCGAAGCCCTTAAGTTGTAACAATGACCCGGGAACCTCTAAACCACCAAGTTTTTCTAAACCGTTGTGGAAAACGACAGCTCGTATTAAGGGAACATCATATATCCCTAGAAACTTGGCAAAACGAACCAAAACCGAAGAAGAAGAAACGAGCGAGTCGGAATAAGATAGTTGTATTCGTGTGGTGTAATATATGTAATATAGTGTGCTTATGCTTTATGATATATGTAAAAATTGCTTATATTAATAAGTATTTTTTTTTATGAATCTAACTCTTGTCTATTTTACAGTATAAAAACACAAAATGGATAGACAACCCAATATTTTAAGAGACCTACCCGGAGACATGATTGATGAAATCTTGTCTAGAGTCGGTCAGAATTCTTCGGCACAACTATTTAAGGCGAGATCAGTTTGTAAGACATTCGAAGAACGTTCCAAAAATTCCTTGGTTTATAAAAGGCTTTCGTTCGAAAGATGGGGGATATCACATTGGGAAATCCATAAGTTACGATGTGTTTACTTTGACGCATATATTGCGGGGAACCCAAATGCTATTTTACGCAATGGGTTAAGAAATTATTTTGACTCAATGTATCCGAATATAGGACTTCATGATTTAGAAAGAGCGACTAACATGCAACATAAAGAAGCATGCTATGCTTACGGGTTAGTAATGTTCGCTTCTCACCAAAGTGAGAAAAAGAACATCGGGCTACAACTATTAAACAAAACGTTCCCACAAGTGACGGAGTTGGTAATTGGGGTAAGAAATGAGGTTTTTAGGTTATTACGAGACTGTTGGTCATTACGTAACCCCCGTCCCTTTGACGACGTTACAACACGCTGTCTTATCAACGGCCATAACAGTTATGTTCCACAAGACCAAGGATGGGAAGTAGTCCTAGTAAAACCAAAATGCATGACTTGTTTCTGGACGTATGAATTACATGTCTTTATTGCCTTTGCTGAATGACTTGTGTACTAGCTAGAATTATCTTCACAACTATCTTGTATCAAAGTTATTGTGTGCTATATTTCATGCTTTATGTAAAATAAGCGGTATTGTAAGTTTGTAAAATATTGTATAAAAGTTTGAACGCGAAATATTATTATAATCAGTTTTTCATATAGAATTGTAGTAGTTGAATTGTATATTAGCTACTAAGTATGAACTTAACGGGTAGATACTACCCGAATTTAAATTTATAAAACGCTAATATGAAGAAAAAGCTTTTATAAATGAGTTCATATTATGCTACGAGATACTATTGACTACTCTTAATATTCTGTATGATTAACTTGTTTCATTTGACTATTTTGAAGGAAATGGCACCAACTACTCGACACACCTTGAATATGAGCAAAGAGGAATTTCGTGCCTTTCTTGCTTCAAACATAGTCGCAGTACAGGCTGCGCTACATACCAACAATAACCTTGGATCTAGCAGTACAGGAAATCGTGTAGGATGCACCTACAAAGAATTCACTGCCTGCAAACCTTTGGAATTTGATGGAACCGAAGGACCGATCGGATTGAAACGGTGGACCGAGAAGGTCGAATCGGTGTTTGCCATAAGTAAGTTTACTGAAGAGGACAAAGTGAAGTACGCTACGCATACCTTCACAGGTACTGCGTTAACATGGTGGAATACCTATCTAGAGCAAGTGGGACAAGATGATGCGTACGCACTACCGTGGTCAGCATTCAAGCACTTGATGAACGAGAAGTATCGTCCCAGAACCGAGGTCAATAAGCTCAAGACAGAACTTAGAGGGTTACGAACCTAAGGATTTGATATTACCACGTACGAAAGACGATTCACAGAATTGTGCCTATTGTGTCCGGGAGCGTTCGAAGATGAGGAAGAGAAGATCGACGCGTTTGTGAAAGGATTACCGGAAAGAATCCAAGAAGATATAAGTTCACACGAGCCCGCCTCCATACAACAGGCATGTAGAATGGCTCACAAACTAGTGAACCAGATTGAGGAAAGAATTAAAGAACAGACGGCTGAAGAGGCCAATGTGAAGCAAGTCAAAAGAAAGTGGGAGGAAAACGGTGATAAGAATCACCAATACAACAACAACAGCAATTACAATAATAATTGCAACAATTATCCCAACAATCGCAACATCAATCGCAACTACAACAAACGGCCTAACAACAACAACAACAACAACAACAGCAACTACAACAATCATCACAATAACAATAACAACCGCAACAACAACAACAATCAGAAGCAGCTATGCCAAAGATGTGAAAAGTATCACTCGGGGTTCTGCACCAAATTTTGCAACAAGTGTAAAAGAAATGGTCATAGCGCGACGAAGTGTGAGGTCTACGGACCAGGGGTTAACAGAACGAAAGGAACAAATGGTGTCGAAACGAGTAATGGCGGAGCAAGTAGTGTCGGAGCAAGTTATGCCAATGTAGTTTGTTATAAATGTGGAAAACCGGGCCACATTATTAGAAATTGCCCGAACCAGGAGAACACGAATGGACAAGGCCGCGGAAGAGTTTTCATCATTAATGCAGCAGAGGCACAGGAAGACCCGGAGCTTGTTACGGGTACGTTTCTTATTGACAATAAATCTGCTTACGTTTTATTTGATTCCGGATAGAAGCTATATGAGTAGAGATTTTTGTGCTAAACTAAGTTGTCCATTGACGCCGTTGGATAGTAAATTTTTACTCGAATTAGCAAACGGTAAATTAATTTCAGCAGATAATATATGCTGGAATCGAGAAATTAAACTGGGTAGCGAAATATTTAAGATTGATTTGATACCAGTAGAGTTAGGGAGTTTTGATGTAATAGTTGGCATGGACTGGATGAAGAAGGTGAAAGCAGAGATCGTATGTTATAAAAATGCAATTCGCATTGTACGAGAAGAAGGAGAACCCTTAATGGTGTACGGAGAAAAGGGCAACATGAAGCTACATCTTATTAGTAATTTGAAGGCACAAAAACTAATAAGAAAAGGTTGCTATGCTGTTCTAGCACACGTCGAGAAAGTACAAACTGAAGAAAAGAGCATCAATGATGTTCCCGTCGCAAAAGAATTTCCTGATGTATTTTCGAAAGAATTACCGGGACTACCTCCACATCGATCTGTTTAATTTCAAATAGATCTTGTACCAGGAGCTGCACCAATAGCTCGTGCTCCTTATAGACTCGCACCCAGCGAGATGAAAGAACTGCAAAGCCAACTGCAAGAACTATTAGAACGTGGTTTCATTCGACCAAGCACATCACCATGGGGAGCTCCTGTTTTGTTTGTCAAGAAGAAGGATGGTACATTTAGGTTGTGTATTGACTACAGAGAGTTGAACAAACTTACCATCAAAAACCGTTATCCACTGCCGAGAATTGACGACTTATTTGATCATCTACAAGGCTCGTCGGTTTATTCGAAGATCGATTTATGTTCTAGATATCATCAAATGCGAGTAAAGGAGGATGATATTCCAAAAACTGTTTTTAGGACGCGTTATGGTCATTACGAGTTTATGGTTATGCCGTTTGGATTGACTAACGCACCAGCTGTGTTCATGGACCTTATGAACCGAGTGTGTGGGCCATATCTTGACAAGTTTGTCATTGTTTTCATCGATGACATACTTATTTACTCAAAGAATGATCAAGAGCACGAAGAACATTTGAGAAAAGTACTAGAAGTATTGAGGAAAGAAAAACTGTACGCTAAGTTTTCAAAGTGTGCATTTTGGTTGGAAGAAGTTCAATTCCTCGGTCACATAGTGAACAAAGAAGGTATCCAGGTGGACCCGGCAAAGATCGAAACCGTTGAAAAGTGGGAAACCCCAAAAACTCCGAAGCATATACGTCAATTTTTAGGATTGGCTGGTTACTACAGAAGATTCATCCAAGATTTCTCCAAAATAGCAAAACCCTTGACTGCATTAACGCATAAAGGGAAGAAATTTGAATGGAAGGATGAACAAGAGAAGGCGTTTCAATTATTGAAGAAAAAGCTAACTACGGCACCTATATTGTCATTGCCTGAAGGGAATGATGATTTTGTGATTTATTGTGACGCATCAAAGCAAGGTCTCGGTTGTGTATTAATGCAACGGACGAAGGTGATTGCTTATGCGTCTAGACAATTGAAGATTCACGAGGCAAATTATACGACGCATGATTTGGAATTAGGCGCGGTTGTTTTTGCATTAAAGACTTGGAGGCACTACTTATATGGGGTCAAAAGTATTATATATACCGACCACAAAAGTCTTCAACACATATTTAATCAGAAACAACTGAATATGAGGCAGCGTAGGTGGATTGAATTGTTGAATGATTACGACTTTGAGATTCGTTACCACCCGAGGAAGGCAAATGTGGTAGCCGACGCCTTGAGCAGAAAGGACAGAGAACCCATTCGAGTAAAATCTATGAATATAATGATTCACACTAACCTTACTACTCAAATAAAGGAGGCGCAACAAGGAGTTTTAAAAGAGGGAAATTTAAAGGATGAAATACCCAAAGGATCGGAGAAGCATCTTAATATTCAGAAAGACGGAACTCGATATAGGGCTGAAAGAATTTGGATACCAAAATTTGGAGATATGAGAGAAATGGTACTTAGAGAAGCTCATAAAACCAGATACTCAATACATCCTGGAACGAGGAAGATGTACAAGGATCTTAAGAAACATTTTTGGTGGCCAGGTATGAAAGCCGATATTGCTATATATGTAGGAGAATGTTTGACGTGTTCTAAGGTTAAAGCTGAACATCAGAAACCATCAGGTCTACTACAACAACCTGAAATCCCGGAATGGAAATGGGAAAATATTACCATGGATTTCATTACTAAATTGCCAAAGACTGCAAGTGGTTATGATACTATTTGGGTAATAGTTGATCGTCTCACCAAGTCAGCACACTTCCTGCCAATAAGAGAAGATGACAAGATGGAGAAGTTAGCACAACTGTATTTGAAGGAAGTGGTCTCCAGACATGGAATACCAATCTCTATTATCTATGATAGGGATGGCAGATTTATTTCAAGATTCTGGTAGACATTACAGCAAGCATTGGGAACTCGTCTAGACATGAGTACTACCTATCATCCACAAACTGATAAGCAGAGCAAAAGGACGATACAAACACTTGAAGACATGCTACGAGCTTGTGTTATTGATTTCGGAAATAGTTGGGATCGACATCTACCGTTAGCAGAATTTTTCTACAACAACAGCTACCATTCAAGCATTGAGATGGGGCCGTTTGAAGCACTTTATGGTAGAAAGTGCAGGTCTCCGATTTGTTGGAGTGAAGTGGGGGATAGACAGATTACGGGTCCGGAGATAATACAAGAAACTACCGAGAAAATCATCCAAATTCAACAAAGATTGAAAACCGCCCAGAGTCGACAAAAGAGCTACGCGGACAGTAAAAGAAAAGATATAGAGTTTTAAATTGGAGAAATTGTCATGCTTAAGGTTTCACCTTGGAAAGGCGTTGTTCGATTTGGTAAACGGGGGAAACTAAATCCAAGGTACATTGGACCATTCAAGATTATAGATCGTGTCGGACCAGTAGCTTACCAACTGGAGCTACCTCAACAACTCGCGGCTGTACATAACACTTTCCACGTTTCAAATTTGAAGAAATGTTTTGCTAAAGAAGATCTCACTATTCCGTTGGACGAAATCCAAATCAATGAAAAACTTCAATTCATTCAAGAACCCGTCGAAATAATGGATCGTGAGGTTAAGAGACTTAAACAAAACAAGATACTGATTGTTAAGGTTCGATGGAATGCTCGTAGAGGAGCCGAGTTCACCTGGGAGCGTGAAGATTAGATGAAGAAGAAATACCCGCATTTATTTCCAGAAGAAACGTCAACACCTCCAACTGCTTAAAATTTCGGGACGAAATTTATTTAACGGGTAGGTACTGTAGTGACCCGAATTTTTCCATGTTTATATATATATTAAATGAAATTGTTATTTACATGATTAAGTGTTTTCAACATGTTAAGCAATCAAACTTGTTAAGACTTGATTAATTGAAATAGGTTTAATATAGACAATTGACCACCCAAGTTGACTGGTGATTCACGAACGTTAAAACTTGTAAAAACTATACGATGACATATATATGGTTATATATATAGTTAACATGATTTTATTATAAGTATGTATCTCATTAGGTATTTTAACAATGATTTATATACATAAAAATGAGACTATTAATTTAAGAAACTCGAAAACGATATATATAACGATTATCGTTATAACAATGTCTTACTAGGTACATATGAATCATATTAAGATATTGATACACTTGGTTAATTATGTTAAATGATAAGTAAATATATTATTAAGTGTATTAACAATGAAATACATATGTAAAAATAAGACTACTAACTTAATGATTTCGAAACGAGACATATATGTAACGATTATCGTTGTAACGACATTTAACTATATATATATCATACTAAGATATATTATATATCATAATATCATGATAATATAACAATTTAACATCTCATTTGTTATAATAAATAATGGATTAACAACATTCAACAAGATCGTTAACCTAAAGGTTTCAAAACAACATTTACATGTAACGACTAACAATGACTTAACGACTCAGTTAAAATGTATATACATGTAGTGTTTTAATATGTATTCATACACTTTTGAAAGACTTCAAGACACTTATCAAAATACTTCTACTTAACAAAAATTCTTACAATTACATCCTCGTTCAGTTTCATCAACAATTCTACTCGTATGCACCCGTATTCGTACTCGTACAATACACAGCTTTTAGATGTATGTACTATTGATATATACACTCTAATGATCAGCTCTTAGCAGCCCATGTGAGTCACCTAACACATGTGGGAACCATCATTTGGCAACTAGCATGAAATATCTCATAAAATTACAAAAATATGAGTAATCATTCATGACTTATTTACATGAAAACAAAATTACATATCCTCTATATCTAATCCATACACCAACGACCAAAAACACCTACAAACACTTTCATTCTTCAATTTTCTTCATCTAATTTATCTCTCTCAAGTTCTATCTTCAAGTTCTAAGTGTTCTTCATAAATTCCAAAAGTTCTAGTTTCATAAAATCAAGAATACTTCCAAGATTGCAAGTTTACTTCCAAGTTTTCTAAATCCATTCCAAGTAATCATCCAAGATCAAGAAACCTTTGTTACTTACAGTAGGTTATCTTTCTAATACAAGGTAATAATCATATTCAAACTTTAATTCAATTTCTATAACTATAACAATCTTATTTCGAGTGGAAATCTTACTTGAAATTGTTTTCGTGTCATGATTCTGCTTCAAGAACTTTCAAGCCATCCAAGGATCCTTTGAAGCTAGATCTATTTTTCTCATTTCCAGTAGGTTTATCCAAGGAACTTGAGGTAGTAATGATGTTCATAACATCATTCGATTCATACATATAAAGCTATCTTATTCGAAGGTTTAAACTTGTAATCACAAGAACATAGTTTAGTTAATTCTAAACTTGTTCGCAAATAAAAGTTAATCCTTCTAACTTGACTTTTAAAATCAACTAAACACATGTTCTATATCTATATGATATGCTAACTTAATAATTTAAAACCTGGAAACACGAAAAACACCGTAAAACCGGATTTACGCCGTCGTAGTAACACCGCGGGCTGTTTTGGGTTAGTTAATTAAAAACTATGATAAACTTTGATTTAAAAGTTTTTATTCTGGGAAAATGATTTTTATTATGAACATGAAACTATATCCAAAAATTATGGTTAAACTCAAAGTGGAAGTATGTTTTCTAAAATGGTCATCTAGACGTCGTTCTTTCGACTAAAATGACTACCTTTACAAAAACGACTTGTAACTTATTTTTCCGACTATAAACCTATACTTTTTCTGTTTAGATTCATAAAATAGAGTTCAATATGAAACCATAGCAATTTGATTCACTCAAAACGGATTTAAAATGAAGAAGTTATGGGTAAAACAAGATTGGATAATTTTTCTCATTTTAGCTACGTGAAAATTGGTAACAAATCTATTCCAACCATAACTTAATCAACTTGTATTGTATATTATGTAATCTTGAGATACCATAGACACGTATACAATGTTTCGACCTATCATGTCGACACATCTATATATATTTCGGAACAACCATAGACACTCTATATGTGAATGTTGGAGTTAGCTATACAGGGTTGAGGTTGATTCCAAAATATATATAGTTTGAGTTGTGATCAATACTGAGATACGTATACACTGGGTCGTGGATTGATTCAAGATAATATTTATCGATTTATTTCTGTACATCTAACTGTGGACAACTAGTTGTAGGTTACTAACGAGGACAGCTGACTTAATAAACTTAAAACATCAAAATATATTAAAAGTGTTGTAAATATATTTTGAACATACTTTGATATATATGTATATATTGTTATAGGTTCGTGAATCAACCAGTGGCCAAGTCTTACTTCCCGACGAAGTAAAAATCTGTGAAAGTGAGTTATAGTCCCACTTTTAAAATCTAATATTTTTGGGATGAGAATACATGCAGGTTTTATAAATGATTTACAAAATAGACACAAGTACGTGAAACTACATTCTATGGTTGAATTATCGAAATCGGATATGCCCCTTTTTATTAAGTCTGGTAATCTAAGAATTAGGGAACAGACACCCTAATTGACGCGAATCCTAAAGATAGATCTATTGGGCCTAACAAACCCCATCCAAAGTATCGGATGCTTTAGTACTTCGAAATTTATATCATATCCGAAGGGTGTCCCCGAATGATGGGGATATTCTTAAATATGCATCTTGTTAATGTCGGTTACCAGGTGTTCACCATATGAATGATTTTTATCTCTATGTATGGGATGTGTATTGAAATATGAAATCTTGTGGTCTATTATTATGATTTGATAATATATAGGTTAAACCTATAACTCACCAACATTTTTGTTGACGTTTAAAGCATGTTTATTCTCAGGTGAATACTAAGAGCTTCCGCTGTTGCATACTAAAATAAGGACAAGATTTGGAGTCCATGTTTGTATGATATTGTGTAAAAACTGCATTCAAGAAACTGATTTCGATGTAACATATTTGTATTGTAAACCATTATGTAATGATCGTGCGTAAACAGGATATTTTAGATTATCATTATTTGATAATCTACGTAAAGCTTTTTAAACCTTTATTTATGAAATAAAGGTTATGGTTTGTTTTAAAAATGAATGCAGTCTTTGAAAAACGTCTCATATAGAGGTCAAAACCTCGCAACGAAATCAATTAGTATGGAACGTTTTTAATCAATAAGAACGGGACATTTCATCTAGAATCAAAGAAATAGTAAATCAAATGAGAGCCTATGGAGATAATATAACTGACAAAAGGATCGTAGAAAAGATACTTATCAGTATGACCGGAAAATACGATCATGTCATTACTACTATCGAAGAGTCGAAAGACATCGAGACTCTATCAGTACCAGAATTAATTGGCTCTCTTGAAGCATATGAGGCTAGACTGAGTCGGCATAGTGAAAACTTACTAGAAAGTGCCTTTCAGTCTAAACTCAAAATAATGTCTCAGAAATCTAATAATGAGGGGAAAAGAAATCTCGAAGAAAAGTCGAGAGGAGGAGAAAAACCCAGAACCGGGTTTGATCAGAGAAGAAAAAACTATCCTCCATGTGGTATCTGCAAAAAGAAAAACCACTTGGAGAAAGATTGTTTCTACAAAGGGAAGCCATAATGCAATAATTGCAAAAGATTTGGGCATATAGAAAAAGATTGCCGTTTAAAACAAAATCATCGAGCTAACTTCACAGAAGAAATTGAAGATATACCGGAGAACAAAAAGCAGCTATTCTACTCCTGTCATGTCGCAAATAAACAGAGGGATGATACTTGGTTGATCGACAGTAGGTGCAGCAACCACATGATAGGAGATGAAAAGTTATTTGATAGTATCAACACCTCCGTAAAGTCCCGCGTCAAACTAGGGAATGGAGCGCTTGTTGACACTAAACGCAAAGGTACAATAACTGTTCAAACTAATAACGTCACTCGATCTGTTAATGACGTTCTTTTAGTACCAAGCCTTGCAAGTAACTTCCTAAGTGTTGGACAAATGATGGAGCACGGATACTCTTTACTCTTCGAAGACAAATTATGCGTTATTCGTGACAAGAAAAATAACTATAAATTAATAGCCGAAGTGCCAATGGAGAACCGCAACTTTCTGCTTCGTTGGCAGTATATCCAAGACACAGCCATGAAAGTTCAAGTTGAAGAATCATGGCTATGGCATCGAAGATTTGGACACTTTAACTTTCACGCACTAAAAATCCTCCAACAGAAGAATATGATGAAAGACTTGCCTAACATAGAAGAGATCACCGACACGTGTGAAAGCTGTGTGATGGGAAAGAAACATCGAAAACCTTTCCCTCGTGATAAAGCTTGGAGAGCGAAAGGTATACTGGAGCTGGTGCACACCGACGTTTGTGGACCAATGAGGACCCCGTCACTTAACCAAAACATGTACTTTATTCTCTTTATCGATGACTATTCTAGAATGACGTGGGTGTACTTCATGCGTGAAAAATCTGAAGTGTTTACTATATTCAAGAAGTTCAAGAATTTCGTAGAAAAGAGTAGTGGCCATCATATAAAAACACTAAGGAGTGATAGAGGAAAGGAATATACCTCTACACAATTCAATAAATTTTGCGAAGATGAAGGAGTTAAACGCCAACTCACTGTTGGTTATGCCCCTGAGCAAATTGGTGTCTCTGAACGCAAAAATAGAACTGTAATGGAAATGGCCAAAACAATGATACATGAAAAATGCCTTCTAAACAGTTTCTGTGCTGAAGCTGTATACACAGCTGTATATATACTAAATCGATGCCCCACGAAAGCCATCGAAAACAAGACTCTGATAGAGGCATGAAGTGGAAGGAAACCATCGGCGAAACATCTGCGAGTATTTGGATCTATCTGCTACATCCATATTCCAAAGGAGAAACGTCACAAGCTCCAAGAAAAATCAGAGAAGGGAATATTCTTGGGCTATAGCATACAATCAAAAGGTTACCGAGCATACAACTTGAAGACCAATAACATTGTAATCAGCCGAGATGTGGAGTTTGACGAAGACGCTTCTTGGAATTGGGAGAAAGATAAAGTCGAAAAACAAACATATTTGCCGAGGATATCTATAGAAACTCCAGCTCAACAACCACTACAAACGGAGCATCCTAGTCATGAAAGTACTAGAGAAACGAGCCCTACTATGCTAACTTCTCCATCAGCAACAATACATATGGCACAAGATGAGTCAAGTCCAGAGTCAACACCTGGAAGAGTCAAAAAGTTAACAGAGGTATATGAGACTTGCAACTTCACAACTATAGAACCCGAAAGCTATGAAGTTGCAGCCAAAGATGAAAAGTGGGTGGCTGCTATGAACGAAGAAATTAGAATGATCAAGAAAAATAACACATGGGAGTTAGTTGATCCTCCAGAAAATAAAGAACTCATTGGAGTTAAGTGGGTTTACAAAACAAAGCTCAACCCTGATGGTTCTATACAAAAACACAAAGCAAGGCTAGTAGCTAAAGGCTACTCGCAACAGCCTGGAGTCGACTACACCGAAACTTTCGCACATGTAGCACAACTAGATACTATAAGAGTACTTGTGGCACTAGCAGCTCAACGAAGGTGGAAGATTCACCAACTAGATGTGAAATCTGCCTTTCTAAATGGATTTCTCGAAGAAGAAATATACGTAGAGCAACCACAAGGGTTCATCCAGAAAGGAAAGGAAGATCAAGTTCTAAAGTTGAAGAAAGCCTTATATGGACTTAAACAAGCACCACGTGCTTGGTACAGTCGCATTGATAGCTACTTCACAAGTTCAGGGTTCAGGAGGAGTCAAAGTGAGCCCATACTCTACATTAAAACCCAAGGTAACTCTGACACTCTCATTATTTCCTTATATGTAGATGATCTTATATATATGGGAAACAATGAGAGAATGATACAAGAATTTAAAGAAGACATGATGAAAACGTTCGAGATGAGTGACCTTGGTTTGATGCGTTATTTTCTTGGCATCGAAATTAGTCAAGAAAATGAAGGCATCTTCATATGCCAAAAGAAATATAAAGAAAATCTTCTAAAAAAGTTTAAACTATACGGTTGTAAAACCGTAGCCACGCCACTAGTTGCCAATGAGAAGATGAGACAAGAAGATGGATTTGAGAAAGCGGATGCTTCAAGATTCAGAAGTCTCATTGGAAGTCTACTATATCTAACAGCAACAAGACCAGACATCATGTACGCCACGAGTCTGCTATCCAGGTACATGAAAAACCCTACTTAAATACATTACGGAGCTTCTAAAAGAATACTACGATACTTGCAAGGTACCATGGACTATGGTATATGGTACAAGCCTACAATAGACTCGAAGCTTCATGGATACACAGATAGCGATTGAAAGGACCCGTTCATACCGATTATAAATGATTCACAATAGTTGATTACATCGCGAGGAATTTGACCTTTATATGATACATTTTACAAATATTGCATTCATTTTTAGAAGACAAACTTTCATTTCATCGAAAGTTGACAGCATGCATACCATTTCATAATATATCCAACTATAATTGACTTAATAATAATCTTGATGAACTCGATGACTCGAATGCAACGTCTTTTAAAATATGTCATGAATGACTCCAAGTAATATCTCTAAAATGAGCAAATGCAGAGCGAAAGATTTCTTTCATACCTGAGAATAAACATGCTTTCAAGTGTCAACCAAAAGGTTGGTGAGTTCATAGGTTTATCATAAACAATAAAATTCATCATTTTGATAGACCACAAGATTTAAATGATGCATGGTACAAATGGGCCCGAATCCTATACCCACCTGTAATGTACATGCGATATCTTTCAAATACAGTACACCTTTCTCGTGTACGAAATCCTTTTTCATAAATCTTAGTAACCGTACACATATCTCGTGTACAAAATATAATACACATAACCTGTGTATAAAAATCATTCTCTCGATACATAACATTCACATCAATTGGTGGCAATTATCATGTCCACATAATTCAATGGTGGAAATTATCATGTCCACATAATTCAATTGTGGCAATTATCATGTCCACATAATTCAATGGTGGCAATTATCATGTTCACATAATCCAATAATAATCCGCAGAACTTCTGTCTGCATAATAATTCATTCGAGGAATGTTTTGCTTGTGTCTATCTCGTCAAACATTTATAAAAGCATTTCATGTATTCGCAGTTCAAAATATATTTCAAAAGCATTTAATAAAGCAGTTGTAAAAACAGCGCATGTATTCTCAGTTCCAAAAATGTAAAGAGTAAAAGGGAATCAAATGAACTCACTATCCAATATTTTGTAGTAAAAATATTCATACGACGAAACTGAACAATGCAGGGTTGGCCTCGGATTCACGAACCTATATCATTCATATAGGTATTAAAACATATACTTGTGATTGAATATATATATATATATATATATATATATATATATATATATATATATATATATATATATATATATATATATATATATATATATATATATATATATATATATATATAAATTTATTAGTTATATCTTTTTTATATTAATAACATATATATGTTTCTTATATATTCATTTTGTTAGATAAAAATATTAATTTTTATTATGTTATATGTATTAAATATATTTTTAATATATATATATATATATATATATATATATATATATATATATATATTGTTATAATATATATATATATATATATATATATATATATATATATATATATATATATATATATATATATATATATATATTGTTATAAGTCAAATATGTAAGGCCGACAAACTGTATACATACAGTGAAATGGAGTGACTAGCAATAGTGAATTGTGACTAGCAATAGTATCCTTAAGGACTATAAATATGAAGTACATGTATGTAAGATGGATACACTGAAATTATTAACTTTAGTCATTCTCTCATTCGTTTTCTTAAAACAATATCCAAATAATAAGTCACTAAAGGTATGTTATAAACTCCTAAATTATAACACGTTATCAGCACGAAGAGCTCCCGTCGGCCACCGTCCTCCACCGTTGGAAGATCTTGAAACCTCATGTGTCTTTTAATCAAGAATTTATTAGCTTGGGTTCTTCCACCACTGATTCATCAGGTACTCTATACATGATTTAAATTACTACTAAATGAACACATGATAAAAAGAAATAAATAAAAATAATAATAACGATTACAAATTGTAAGTTGACTTTTTGATAATTAAAACACATTTGTGGTACTCGACACTCGATCAATTTACTTATATTAAGGATTACCTTTGTAGTTAGCTACTACTTGATTAGGGGTGGTTTGTAGTGATTGAACGGTGTTTGTGATTGGGACGGTATAGTGGTGTTGATTGGTGATTGAAGGTGGTTGATTGGATTCTTCAAGATAGAAAAAATGAAACACAGTATTATAATACGTAGTAGATGGTGATTGCTTGTGATTCAAAAACTAGTAACATATAAATAGAAAATGGTAACACTGATTATTTGTGTGGTGTATGATTCACAAGAAGAAAGTAAATGTATTAAATATATAGAGTTTAGCTCACACACGTTATATATATTAAATAATTATGAATCAATTATTAGGATTGAAAAGGCAACAGTAATCTTTAACAAACTTTCCAATTAAACACAGTGTTTATCTATGTAGGATAGTGATGGTGGGTTCAATATCCATCTAATATTCATGTTAATGGTTGTCACAGAACAACACATATATTAAAACCGTATTAGTTGTCAAACCCGTTTAATTTTTGTTGAACACTAATTAAAAATATGTAAACCATTAAAACCATTATTTACAGAATGATAAACCTATCATGTTGGACGCCATAAACCGTCATATATATTCGAGTTACATGTCTATCTTTAAACATAATGAATTTGTGTTCATATTAATATATATTTTATAAAAACAGAACATACATCCATTTTTTTTTTTTGTGGTTCACATATAATTTCTTTTAATTTATTGAATTTTTGTTTATATACTCTTAAGAAAAATTTCCGATAGATAATACAAACAACTTACAAATATATGCATATTCAATATTTTCAAATTGTAATAAAAATGATAGAAATAATAAAACTTACACCAATTGGTCTACTTATCAGAAAAGTACCAGACCCATCGTATATCAGAAATCAAGTCATATCACTCTCATTTTTCTTTTTCCAATCCTCTATGACCGGCTTTTTCTCTCTTAAAAAATCTATACATATACAAACATGTACATTGCGCTAAAGGTGTTGTACCTTTTTCATAAATAATACTGAGTATACAAAAGTAGAGACCAAACCAACGTTTCTAAATAAGGCCAACTTAGGAAGAGAGAACACAAATCTCGCCGAAAAATTATTCCGACGAAGTTCCGGCGATCGGAGCGCGTCAGTTGTCAGACGAAGTAAAAGTTAGTCTCATTGAGATCGTAACGAGATTTAGAGTTTAATGGTGTTAGCGGTGTTGTGAAAACAAGGAGAAAAATGACATTTTTAGAGGGTAGTGGTTTTAGATCTAAAGGAAAGAGATAAGATGGAGATGGAGTTGTTGAAAAAAAAAATGCAGAAGATGAATTTTTAGAAGGTATTCGTTTGTTTCCAAGATGCACTTGGTTTGATGATTTTGATTGGTGGTACATGTTAGAATAATAAAATCAAAATCTAGTCTTTATTAATCAACATAGAAACAGTCACCAAGATTACATGTGAATACAAGAACCAAGATTAAGTAACAAAGATGTAAACTACAATCTTCAGAATAACATACGATAGAGATAATAAAGATGATAATAATGTTTAGTGAAGATAGATTAAGAAGAAGATCAAAGATAAGATCAACAGAGAGAAAGAGCTTAATAAGATTGAATGAAAAAAGAAGAGTATATAAAACTCTAAAAAGGACCAGAGATGTGAGATAAATATCGATCAAAAAAAATAAATAGGCGTTCTCTTCTGCTCATGCTTTTAAGGACCAAGCAATCACTACTTTAATCTTTTTACTTTACATCACTTCTTTGCTATTTTTAAGTACCTTGGCCACCAACACTTCCCATGAAGGTGGAGGTCTCGGGTTCAACTCCGAGGGGTGACCGCATTTAATGACCAAAGCTGGAGGATGCTTTACCCGGTAGCGGTGGAGGGTTGGCTTGCCGTTTACCCGGGGTTTACCTGCGGTGGGGGGCCAATGTGCTCTGGCCCATAGTGGGGTTCCTCGTAAAAAAAAAAAAAAGTGAGAAAAGTACTAGCCACCAACGGATATGACAAGATGAGTTAGACACTACAATAAAGAACAAATATTCTCCACCTACAACACACTAAGAGAAACATTAAAATATTCATGCTTAAGATTGAAATATAATTTAACAGTACATGGTTAAGAAATGAAAAGTGCATATGATGAAAAGCGCAACGCATATGATAAAAAGCGCAGCGCATATGATTAAAAGCGCAGCGCATATGATAAAAAGCGTAAAAGCGCAACGCATATGATTAAAAGCGCAGCGCATATGATTAAAAGTGCATATGATGAAAAGTGCATATGATGAAAAGCGCGACGCATATGATTAAAAGCGCATATGGTGATTAATGAAAAGCACATATGGTGATTAATGAAAAGAATATTGAGAAAGAATCACCAATGTTTCTTGAAAGAATTCAAGGTTATATATATAGACCAATTCATCCATCATATGGACCATTTTGATATTTCATGGTTCTAATAGAAGCATCTAGCGGATGGTCTCATGTTTGTGTGTTATCAAGCCGTAATATGGCATTTGCAAAGTTTCTTGCACAAATTATTAAATTATATTGAGAACACATTATTCTGATTACACCATTAAAAGGATGAGACTTGATAATGTTGGTGAGTTAACATCTCAAGCATTTAATGATTATTATATGTCTACAGAGATTGTTGTTGAACATCCAGTTGCTCATGTGCATACACAAAATTGTTTTAGCTGAATCAATAATTAAATGATTGCAACTAATAACTAGACTATTGAAAATGAGTATAGAACTCTCAAAATTTATATGGTGGCATGCAAATTTACATGCTGTGATATTATTTCACATTAAACCAAGTGCAAGTCATAAATATTCTCTATTACCAACTTAATTTTGGTCGAGAGCCAAATATTTTCCATCTTAGAACATTTGGTTGTGCAGTGTATTTTTAATTGCACCACCACAAGAAATGGTTCCTCAAAGAAGGATTGAAATATATATTGGATATGAAACATCTTCAATCATAAGATATATTGAATCCATGACGGGTGATGTTTTTACGACACGTTTTGCCGATTGTCATTTTAAAAAAGATTATTCCCTATATTAGGGGGAGAAATGAAAAATAAAGAAAAATATGCTTCATGATGTGAATATCAATTAAGGTATATAGAACTCGCACAAAAGAATGCGAAACGAATGTTCAAAAAAAAAAGCATATGCAAGAGCTTGCAAATTAATTACTTTATGCATTTAAAGATACAAAAAGAGTGACTAAACCATATATAATAGCAGGAAATGCTCCAGCTCGAATCAAAATTTCAAAAGCTGGCAATAATGTCACTCATGAGTCTTTGCCACGTCTGAAATGTGGAAGACCAATTGGTTATAAAGATAAAAATTATCGAAAAGGAAAATCAGCTGATAATGAGGTAAAAGAAAGTGTTCAAGAAGAACCACAAATCAATATTCCTTCTGCAGAGGATATTGATAAATGTAAATACATAAATTGCGATAAATTATGCAATATTATGGAACCGAAATGAAATGAAAAATCTTGATGAGATATTTTCATATAATGTTACAATGACATCATGAATAAAGATGATGATCTGGAACCAAAATCTGTCATTGAATATCAAAATGGACATGATTGAGCTCAATGAAAAGGAGCAATACGAACTGAATTAGAATCGCTCGATGAAAGAAAAGTTTTCGGATCAATCGTTATCACTTTTAAAGATGTGAAACGTATGGGATACAAATGAATTTTTATCCGAAAAAGAAATGTGCAAATGAAGTTACAAGGCAAAACTAGACTTGTAACTCAAGATTTCCCACAAAGACCAGAAATGAATTAGGAGGAAAACTTATCCTCCTGTAATGGATACAATTACTTATTAGATACTTAATCAACCTGGTAGTTATTTAAATGCATCTCATGGATGTTGTTACTACTTATCTGTATGGATCACTTAATAGTGATATATATGAATATACCTGAAGGGTTAAGGTATCATAAGCATCTAATACAAAACCCCCCAAGGGAATATATTCCATTAAATCACAAAGATTTCTAAATGGGTTTATACAATCGGGACGTATGTAGTATAACCGATTAAATGACTACTTGATAAGAAAAGGGTATACATATAAACTTATTTGCACGTGTGTTTTATAAAACAATGTTCGGATATGTGATCGTAGTTGTTTATGTCAATTATCTTAAATAAATAAATCTATGAAACCATTCAACCTCTATAGAAAGATTTTTGAAATGAAAAAAATCAAGTATTACGTTAATTTACATATTGAGCATATGACTAATGACTTACTTATACATCAAACAACTTATACCGAAAAGTTTTTAAAACATTTTAATATGGGCAAGACAAAAACCATTAAGTACTCCTATGGTTGTTAGATCTCAATATTAATACTGATCCATTTCATCCTCTAAGAGATCATGAAGATCTTCTTGGTTCAGAAGTTCCATATTTTAGTGCAATCGGGGCTCTTATGTATCTTACAAATTATACAAGACCTGACATTTCTTTTGCAGTTAATTTGTTGACAAGGTTCAGCTCAGCCCCTACCAAAAGACATTGGAATGAGATCAAACACATATTTTGATACCTTCGAGGAACTACCGATTTATAATTATTTTATTCTAACAACTCGAAACAAGATTTGTTTGGTTACAGATGCAGGTTATTTATCTGATCGACATAAAGCTAAATCTCAAACTGGATATGTATTCCTAAATAGAGGCACCGTAATATCATGGCGTTCTCAAAAATAAACACTTGTTGCAACATCATCAAATCATGCCAAAATGATTGCATTACATGAAACCACTCGGGAATTTATTTTTGGTTGAGATCAATGACATAACTCATTATTGATTCTTGTGGACTAGAACGCGATAAAAGTCCAACAACTATCTATGAAGATAATGCAGCTTGCATAGCACAGATGAAAGAAGGGTATATCAAAAGTGACCAAACAAAACACATACCTCCTAGATTCTTCTCATACACTCAAGATCTCATCAAGGACAACCAGATTGAAATAAGATATGTTCAATCCAGCAAAACTCTGTCGATCTTTTAACCAAAGCACTTCCAACTGCTGTTTTCAGAACACACGTTCACAATATTGGCATGAGGCATATTCAAAAGATGTAACAGCTCAACGATGTCCACTTGAGGGGGAGTTAACTCTATGCTGCACTCTTTTTCCCTTGGCTAAAGTTTTTATCCCACTGGGTTTTTCTTTAGCAAGGTTTTTAACGAGGCAGTAACTTGTAGTTGATCTTGATAAAATAAAATTGTCGTCCAAGGGGGAGTGTTATAAGTCAAATATGTATGGCGGACAAACTGTATACATACAGTGAAATGGAGTGACTAGCAATAGTGAATTGTGACTAGCAATAGTATCTTTAAGGACTATAAATATGAAGTACATGTATGTAAGATGGATACACTGAAATTATTAACTTTAGTCATTCTCTCATTCGTTTTCTTAAAACAATATCCAAATAATAAGTCACTAAAGGTATGTTATAAACTCCTAAATTATAACATATATATATATATATATATATATATATATATATATATATATATATATATATATATATATATATATATATATATATATATATATATATCATTTGTATATTAATAATAGTAGTTATGATGATATCAAAATAATATTAATAGTGATAAAAATGATAATAATTATAATACTTGATATTACTAATAAGATATTAATGTTAATAATTCTATTAATGATAATAATAATGGTATTAATAATTATAATTATAAAAATATTAATTTTACTGTTAATGATAGTTATGATACTGATTTCGATACTTATATAATAATAATGATTCTCATGATAATATTAATAATACTTATAAGACTAATAATAATAACAATGGTTATAATACTTATATTTATGATAATACTAATAATAATACTTATAATACCAATAATAACAATAATAATAATGATAATACTTTCGCATATAAATAATGACTATATCCTTAAGCTTAATCATAATTATTTTATACTTGTATCCTAAGCGTATTAATAAACATATAAGTTTTATATTCATAATCATTTTTATTATAATCAGCACCATTATAGTATTTAAAATACCTTAAATCATAAACTAAATTTTATTTTCTTATTTAAGTTATAATCTTAAAACATTAATAATAATAATAGTAATAATAATAATCATAGAAAAATAATAATAACAATAATTTTTAATATGAAAACTACCTTTAGGATGAGCTTTTTTTAAAAAAAAAAACAGTCACTGCACGGCTCGAACCCTTAACCTCACGAAAACCCGTTAACTCCTCAAACCAGCTGTAACATCCCGTTTTTCCTGAATGTGTATTAAGGTGCGTATTTATCCTCGTGAACGTTTAATATTGTATCCGTGTTTGATTATGTTTACTTAAGGGTTTAAAATGTAGAAAATGTTCAATCAGGCATGTTATCGCGTTTCAAGTAAGTTTATCGTGACCCAGTGCGTCGCGTAACGCGACAGGATGGTTCCAAACACGATAAAAGTCTGAGAAACATCACAGTAGGGTCATCGCGTTTTGGGTTAGTGTGTCGCGACTCAGTGCGTCGCGGATCGCGACGAACTCTATTCAAACGTGATGGTTAGGGTTTCCTAACTTCTGTGAATCTGTCGCATTTGAAAAATGTATATCGCGTGTGGGTGTCGCGTATCGAGACAAAGTGTCGCGGATCGCGACAAAAGTCGCTGTTTTACCTTTTTAACCATTTTAAATTGAATATTTTGAGGGCATTGTAGTCTTTTCACCTATGGCTGGTTTTGGGGGACTAAATGCTGGTTCAAGCTTATCCTCTCCTCATTCATTCCATTTCCATTTAATTAAATTAAAATCTAGTGAGAGAGTGAAGCTTTTAGAGTGAGAGAGGCAATTTTGGTGAAGAAGAAGGACGAATCTTGCCCGAACCCAAGTTGTAAAGTTGTTCCTTGCGTCTCTAGCTACACTTTGATAGTCTCGGTAAGTCTTAACTCTATGTTTCAAGTTTTATGTAGTTTAAGCTAGGGTTTAGTTCATGTGGAACTTTGTGTGACCCATTTGAGGGTTAAATGGGTGGGTTTTGGGTTAGATTGATGAAAGTAAACCCTAATGGCCATAATCTAGGGTTTTGGTCAAATGAAATGAGATTTGTAAGTGTTAATTGTGTTGTTAAGCATTAAAACACTTGATTAATGTTGAAGGAGTTGTAAATGGGTCATGTTTGACTAAGTTTGTAGGTGTAAGTGTTATAATGGGTCAAAAGAGTAATGTTGAACTAGTTTGGGTGAAATGGGTATGAAATTACCCAAAGTTATGTTAGTTAATGTTAGTAGACTTTAAATCACTAGCCTTAGTGGTTTAATATGAGTCTTGGCCATTTATGGGCGATTTTGGATGTAAGTGGGTTATTTAATGCTTTGGGTCATTAAATGCTCAAGTGTAAGTAATGTGGCTGGTTCCACTAGTTGTGTATTGAATGTGTACTTATGTATTAGGTACTTTGCTCGAAGCATATGGAAGCATTAAATCACCACCGAAGTGTTAAGGTGAGTGGAATAATTATATGCGTGCATATATGATGTATTTATTTGTGTAGTATGAGTTGTGAAGTGTCGATGTGTTAAGACACCACTTCTCACGTGGCGAGTGAAGTGTCGATGTGTTAAGACACCACTCGGGAGTAAAGCATCGATGTGTTAAGATGCCACTTCGAGAGATGTAACGAGTGAAGTGTCGATGTGCTAAGACACCACTCTGGGTGAAGTGTCAAAGTGTTAAGGCACCACCGTGGTGAAGTATTGATGTGTTAAGATGCCACCCGTGGGGTTAGTGTACGAGGTGTTAAGTGCACTAATGGTTGTTATGAACTCCGACGGTCTTTAAACACCGTTCCCTCATTCGATTGGTTAACCATGGTTGTGTGTGGATTGTAGCATATTATATTGTTTAAAACTTATGCTATTGTTATACTAGCTCGTATGGTGGAGGGTTTAATATTATACTCGTGATGGTATGATTATTTATATTGCTAGCATGTATGCGGTAAATGTGTAAGTGATTGCAAGTAAGTAGATTGTATATGTATTCGTATAATTGTTGCACTCACTAAGCATTAGCTTACCCTTCTCGTTGTTTATATTTAGATGCAGGTGCGGATAAGGGCAAAGGGATTGTTGGGCACTAGGTGTCCCTTGGTGTTGCTTGTAGAAGCCTTTGGAGTTGGCCTAGCGTTTTGGGTAGTTTAGCCCCAAACCATGCTCGAAGTGTTGTTTAGTTTAAAACTATCATTTTTAGTTGGGTCAAACTTGTATTACATTTGTTAATGGCCTTCGTGCCTTTGTAAACATGTAATTGTGATCTTGTTAAATGGGTTATATGTAACCGGTTATTTTCGCGCTAATGGGTTGTTATTTTAAAGAAAAAAAACTTTTCGTATGGATGTGGGTTGGGTTGTTTCAAGTGGTATCAGAGCATGGTCTAAGGGATTTAGGCGACTTGAGATAGGTGCCTAGACTTAGACTTTATTGAGTATGCGCTTTTATGCGGGGCTTGTTGGATTTCGGGTCGGATCGGGAATTGTTAGTGCTTAGGTTCATGTGATCTAACCTTGCGCTAATAGTTTTGTGTTGTAGTTGTATTCATCAAGCGAGATAGACGTTGTACTAACGAGTTAATGCGACGTGCTCTGAAACAACCCAACCAGTATTAAAACCGGCCCATAAAAATTTTTCCTTTTTAATACGCTTTAAATAACACTTTAGGTCCAATTGTGTTTCCATAAACATCTTTAATACAATAGAAGGTTTAATAAACCTTAAAACATTTAATACATTGATTAATTGTCCAAACGAACATACACGACCCGACTAGTTTAGTTTCCAACCAAAACCGAGCATGGTGATTTGGGACTACGCTACCCAAATCCTAATCGAATACAAAAGCAAGATCTTCTAAGCAACCTAGCCAAGATCTCTAATCCCCAAGCTTACCCGAGCCGCCAAGCATGCGAACCTATAAAAATATCAACAACGAGAGGGTAAGCTAATGCTTAGTGAGTGAGAATATACTACATACATATATATGCATAAAATGGACACGCCACACAAATATCAAATACCGCATACCGAAGCATCCATGTATAAGGCAACTACCCTAAGCATACCGTACGATCTCTAAGCAACAAGCTAAAGATATCAACAAAGTATAAGTTCACCAACGACGATGTGAACAACGCCAATAAGCTACACCCAGAGGGTTAGCTACAACACAACTTTACATTAATATATATAACAATAAAAAACGAATAAGGTTAACCCCTTAACCCATTACCGAATACCCAACGCCACAATGAAGATTGGCCGAGCTACACGAACCTTAGTAATCCGAACCCACATGAGATTACTAACTTCACAACATCGAGGTTGGCCGAACTACACGAGCCTTAGTAATCCGAAACCACACGAGATTACTACCTCAATAAGATGACCGAACTACACGAGTCATCGTGAATCTGAACTACACGCGATTCACTTCTCAACATCAAAACCCACGGTCACGGGATTATAAAATCCACCACATCAGGGTTATCCAAAACCACATCACAATACATGTGATAACGTACACACAAGTGTACACCTCGCCAAAAGGAGGTCAACCAAAACGCACAACCGTGCCAATTGGACTCATACAAAAGTCCATCAAATCCACCTATATGTGAAGTGAGCTCTATAACCGAGAACCACTTCACCCGACCCGCACCCATCCTACACATACATATGCACATAGGATATTAACACTCACCTTGAAGTCTTGAAGAATGCTTCCAAGCAATCCGCAACTCGTCAATGGAAAGTACCTATTCCATTATCACAAATTCAACAACACACTTAGATTGGATTTACAAACCAACCCAATTCGACACTTAGTGCAAATTCGACCCAAATGCACTTCCAAGTACAAACCGCGCCCAAATTAACCAATCATCACTAACACGAGTGATAATGGTCCCAATATGCCAATTAAACCCGAACACAAGTGTTAAACACGTGTCTCACCCATTTTGACACCAAAACCCTAATTTTGACCCATCAAGTCAAAATCTCACCATTTACAAGTCTTGACACCAAAACACATTTAACTCGGGTTTATACTTCAACTTAATCCATTTTAAGTTTATAAACCTTATTAAATCAACAATCGGGTCAAAATCATCACCAAACCCTAATTTTGGCTCTAGTCAAAATTAGTCAACTCCAAGAACCCTAATTGCTTCCAACATCTCACTAATCACTAAATACTAGTGATTTCACCCAAATTGCAAGTCTCACAAGCATGAACTTGTACACCAAACCTAAAACCCGCCAATAACAACAATAAACCCGAATATTGGTGTTAATCTCCAATTAACAACTAAATGGGTTCTATCTATGAATCATACAATCAAAAGCCCCAAAATTGAATGAAGAACACAAAAACGAATTTCGAAGTTAGAGCTTACCACTAGTATCACCGTGTAGCTAAGAACGAGGAGAACACACTTGTCAACTACGCCAAAGATCAACTCCCGATCCTTCCTTTCCAAAAATCCTTTTGAAATCAAATGGGTGTTTGAGTTTGAGAGGAAAAATGAAAAGAAAAGGGAAATTAAAATGAGAAATGAAATGAATGGATGAGGTTAAATCCTCAAATCTGGCTCAAACGCGAAAAGACCAAATTTCCCTTGAACTTCATTTAAATTTACAAGAATCTGGTGCCAGTTCGCACCATTTGCCGCGCCGCGGCCTAATTCATCGCGCCGCGACGATTGCCTCGAACTGGTGACTTTGTTAACAAGCTTTCTGATCCAGATTTCAGTTCATCGCCGCGCCGCGGCATCATTTGTCGCGCCGCGACACTATGCCAAGTCTGATATATTCTCACGCATTCCTAAATTTAACTTACGAATATGCCTCGAATCCTCTATACTCTAGTCGTAACTACACAGTACACTTATATATCATATACGGGGAAAACAGGGTGTTACATGCTCGCGTAGGAATGACTAGCTACCATTGTTACGGGTGAAAATCGTGTCAAACGAGCGATGTACGACGATTGTTGAACAAGATGGGGCGGTATGATATATATGTGTATATATGTGTCATGTCTTTTGTTTCGTTGTTTAATCTTTTCCGTTTTATAGAATGAAGATGAGAAACGGACACGACACCGATAATGGGGGCACGAGCGAGGACCCCGAATTCACAGCCAAAGTTGAGGCCATTTTGAATAGTCATCATGCGTCTTTCCTTGAAGACGTTAAGAAAATGTTTCTAGATACGATTGACGAGCAATTAGTCAACGTAGTAAAGGAGCAAATTAAAGTTGTCCTTCAAGGGGACAATGTCAGGAGACGAGACTTTTTCTATAAGAATTTTAAAGATGCTCAACCTCCTACTTTTGAGGGCGAAAGAGACCCGTTAAAGAGTGCCCGATGGATATAGAGGGCTTTTCGAACTTGTGAATGCCCTCTTGATAAAAAGGCGAGGTATGGTAGTAGCATGTTAAGAGGTGATGCTAAGCTATGGTGGGATGCTAAAATCCAAGTTTATGGCGAAGAACAATGCATGGATTTTACTTGGGACGAGTTTAAGACAGAGTTTTTCCAAGAGTACCGAACTTTGGCCGATCTTACTAGGCTTAAGGACGAGTTGCGTTCCTTGAGGCAAGGGTCAATGGATTTGAACACTCTTAAATCCGTATACTTGTCAAAAACCCAATTTTGCCCAGAGTATGTTGGGAATGATAAGATGTTGAAGGAAGACTTTTACCGAATGTTGAATGACAATTATCAAGAAAAGATTAGTGTGAACGTGGTGAAGAGTTTTGATGAGTTGTTTAATATGGTCAAAGGTTTAGAGTCGCTCATCTTGAGAAAGAGTGGCTTTACCTTAGGCAAAAAGAAGTTTGAAGCCACTAGTCATTCGAACTTTTCTAACAAGAAGCACAAGAAGGGCTCCGAGAGTGTTGGTAGTGTGAGGAAGGGTGCTTCCGGTGATTTTACTTATGCTTGATACAATTGTGGACAAAGGGGGCACACGGCTCGTGAGTGCCTGAAACCATCATCCACAACCAAGCTCACTTGTTTTAATTGCGGTTAAGAAGGGCATAAGAAGCCGGAGTGTCCTGATTTACGGGGTGATCATGTTAAGAGGTTAGAGAAGGCGGCGGGCACGGCTAAGGGGTGAAATTATTTGATGACCAATGATGAGGCCAAGCATTCCAATGAAGTCTTCTCAGGTACTTTCATGGTTAACTCTAATCCGGCACGGATACTTTTTGATAGTGGTGCTAATTTGTCGTTTGTGTCTCCAAGATTTGTGCCTAAGTTAAATAAACTGCTAGCTAAGTTAAGTCATCCGATAGAAGTCGAAATAGCGAATGGTAAGACGGTGCTAGGGGTTTATGTTTGTAATGATTGCAATGTTGTGTTTGGTACCGAAACGTTTAAGATCGATCTCATTCCGATGACTTTGGGCAATTTTGATATTGTTGTTGGTATGGATTGGCTCGATCGTTATAGAGCTGAGATTGCATGCCATGATAAATTCATTCGTGTGAAGACCCCAAGTGGGGAAGAATTAATTATTCATGGTGATAAGCGAAGAAGACTTGTGCCGATATGCACTTATGCATTGGTGTAGTGACCCGAACTTTTACATGTTTATATATATTAATTGAGATTGATATTTACATGACTAAATGTTTCTAACGTGTTAAGCAATCAAACTTGTTAAGACTTGATTAATTGAAATAGGTTTCATATAGACAATTGACCACCCAAGTTGACCGGTGATTCACGAACGTTAAAACTTGTAAAAACTATACGATGACATATATATATTGTTATATATATAGTTAACATGATTTTATTATAATTAAGTATCTCATTAGGTATTTTAACAATGTGTTATATGTGATGACCCGGGAATTTCTGACCAAATTTAAACATAATCTTATATGATTCGACTCGATAAGCAAAGTCTATTAAACTGAGTCTCATTATGTTTGAACTATTTCATGATAACATTTGACCTTTAACTATTTCCGACGATTCACGAACCTTTAATTGTAACTAAGAATGTAAATATAAATAATTATATATAAAACTAATTATATTAGTATTAATGAACTATTAAGTAATTTTGTTATTATAAAAGATAACATTTAATAACTAAAGATTTTCATTTTGAATATATATAGTATATTGTATATAAATGATTCAAACATATTTTACCAACGTTATCAAAATATTAAATGTACAATGTTATACTTTGTAGTTAATTGTTTAATATACATAATTAATCATCTACTCAACATTTAAAACATGATTTTATATATATGGTAGTATACATATATACATAAATATAACTATATATATATATGATTTTATACATAATTATTATATTATGTATATGTAGAAATTTATAATATATCTATGATGAAATAATGTACTATTTTAATAAATATATATAATACTTACATATTTAAAACATTTATATTTTTCATAATTACATACATAAGTATAATATAATTAGTATGTAAATAAATATTATAATATATTTATATTAAAATGCATAAATATATAATATTCAGTATATGTTACAATACATATTACATAATTATTAAATATTACATAATAATAGATGATATTAATAAATTAAATTTAAATACAAATATAGTTGTTGTAGTAATGTTATTTGTATCGTCAAATATCAATATTTGTATTCATAATATCACTTTATATCATATAAAGATGAAATTGGATGTATATATTAGATTATTATTACTAATATTATTATTATCGATAAAATATTAATATTATCATAATTAGTATGGTATTATTATTATTATTATTATTATCATTTTTACAATTATTATTATCATTAATATTATATTTATCATTATTATTAATTTTATTAATATTATTAGATATTAATAGTATTGTTATTATATATTATTATTATTAATTAAAAAAAACAGTAGGGATCTATATTATACGCGTGACCTCTGTATCCTTTATCTCTATTATTATTATTTTTTTTTTGTTTCTTTCCTGCTCCCAACTCGTGAACCTGTGTTGACATTTTTTCCATTTTTTATCAACCGATCTCTATTATTACAACATGATTATGTATAATTGCAAATCAAATAAAAAGGAAATCCAATGGGATTAAAGAGCACAGCGATATTTTTTTTTTCTTCTTCTCTGCACGCTCCAATTTTTTTTTCTTCTCTTAATTCAATTTCGAATAAAGTTTCAAAATCTAAAAATGCAGAAAGGTTAGAAATCTTTCTTTGAATCTATCTGCAAAATCTCAACTCTCAAATCTTTATATCGATCTTGAATTTTGAAGTCAAAGTTTAGTTTAAAAAAAGTCAACAATTGTTCTTGAGACAAATTCGCGTTCGTGTATATGTTTCTGATCCAATTGACGATTCCAGTAGTTTTTATACATGTTTAGAAAACTATTTCGTGTTATAAACATTATCTATAATGTTATCTATTACGAAATCAATTTTTTTTGTTTTGTTCCAAGAACCGACGCTGCAGTAGGCCTTTAGTATTTTTTTATTTTATTTTAGAACCCAAATTATTATTATTTTCTGTAATGTTTTGAAGCTTTAAAGGGAACCCCGATTTTTTTTTATTTTTTTTTTGGTTATTGATGTTTTGTTGAATCCATGAGACTTGTGGAGAAGAAGAGGAATAGGAGAAAAACAGTTTATATATAAAATTTAAATTCGAAATTAGTACAGAGAATCAGAATTGGTGGGATGGTCGAGAGTGTTTGCGTGTGAGCATGTGGTCACGAGATCGAGTCCAGAGGACGGTAGTTTCTTTTTTTTTTTTTTGAAACTCTTTTCATGTGAGGTAGTTTTCTTTTCTAATTTTATTATTGTTATTATATATTAATTATTATTAGTATTATTATTATTATTGTGATTGTTTTGATTGTTATTGTTATTGTTAGTATCATACTTGTTATCATATTTGAAAGTATTTTAGACATTACTATTATTATTATGATAGGTATTAATAATATTATTATTAGTAATAAACTTATCATTTTAGTATTTTATCATCATTAGGATTATGATTATGATTATCATTATTATTATTATGAAGGAAATAAAAATATATTATTATCATCAATATTAGAATTTGTACCGGTTTATAAATAATAGTATCATCAGTACATTTACAATTAATAATATCATATTTATCAGTATCATCATTAATATTTACTAGTATTATTATGATTATCATTTATCATTTTATAAATATTAGAACCCTTATTATTAACATAAGTATGGTATTAGTATTAATATTATTTTAGAGTTATTATTATTAGTATCATTAACAGTTATCATTTTCATTTTTTTTTGCTATTAGTATTATCATTATTAATAAAATTATTATTATTATTAGTAAATCATTATTATCTAAATTATTATTTTAACAAATAAATCTTTTGTACACTATATATATACTTATGGTATATACTAGGATTGTATTAATAATTCACATAACAAACTAATAAAATTTCATAAATACAATACTAACCACAAATATATGTATATAAATATATTAATGTCACTATTTATATAAACGTAAATCATTATAGATATATATACATAAAATCGATATATATATAAAATATAACTTAAAATATAATATAAGTATACATTTTAAAATAAAGGTTAGAATAAATTCTACAAAACTATAATATATAAATAATACATATTAATAAATGAAATTTTGTAACTTACATTATACGTATTAATATATACACAATTGATATAGGTTTGTGAATCCGAGGCCAACCCTGCATTGTTCAATGACGTCATATGTATTTTTACTACAAAATACAGTATCGTGAGTTTCATTTGCCTTTTTACCCTTTATATTTTTGGGCTGAGAATACATGCGCAACTTTTATAACTGTTTTACGAAATTGACACAAGTACGTGAAACTACATTCTATGGTTGGATTATCGAAGTCGAATATGCCCCTTTTTATTAAGTCTGGTAATCTAAGAATTAGGGAACAGACACCCTAATTGACGCGAATCCTAAAGATAGATCTATCGGGCCCAACAAGCCCCATCCAAAGTACCGGATGTTTTAGTACTTCGAAATTTATATCATGTCCGAAGGAGGATCCCGGAATGATGGGGATATTCTTATATATGCATATTGTTAATGTCGGTTACCAGGTGTTCAATCCATATGAATGATATTTTTGTCTCTATGCATGGGACGTATGTTTATGAGAAATGGAAATCTGAAATCTTGTGGTCTATTAAAATGATGGAAACGATTGTTTAAGTTAAACTAATGAACTCACCAACCTTTTGATTGACACTTTAAAGCATGTTTATTCTCAGGTACGAAAGAAATCTTCCGCTGTGTATTTGCTCATTTTATAGATATTACTTGGAGTCATTCATGGCATATTTCAAAAGACGTTGCATTCGAGTCGTCGAGTTCATCAAGATTATTATCAAGTCAATTATAGTTGGATATATTATGAAATGGTATGCGTGCCTGTCAACTTTCGATGTAATGAAAGTTTGTCTTTTCAAAAACGAATGCAATGTTTGTAAAATGTATCATATAGAGGTCAAGTACCTCACGATGTAATCAACTGTTGTGAATCGTTTATAATCGATATGGACTTCGTCCGGATGGATTAGGACGGGTCTTCACAGTTGGTATCAGAGCGGTGGTCTTAGCGAACCAGGTCTTGCATTAGTGAGTCTAACTGATAGTCGTTAGAATGCATTAATGAGTCTGGACTTCGACCGTGTCTGCATGTCAAAAGTTTTGCTTATCATTTAGTGTCGAAAAATTATTTGCTTATCATCCTTAAAGTCTAAGACACGTCTTACTGCCTTTATTGCATAGACAGTGTATAGTTAAATTCATATCTTAGCGTATCTGTTATTGTTACCTTTGCCTGACAGCTTCCGTAGATTCCTCCGTAGCTTATGGGATTTTAGTATTATATATGCATATGTAAATTATGTATTGCAGGGTACTAATCTACATCCTATAATCTATTTCTTATCGAAAATCCTTCATCTGATCGTACGAGATGAATCCCTCAACCAGTTCGAGTCCATCAGATTTCGATAGCTATTTCGATAGTTATTCCGACAGCTATTTCGATATGGATTTCCACTCGAGCTCCGAAAGCAGAGTAACCGGAATGAATCGATCAATTAGCCATCATCTATTCTGAATGAATTGGAGATGGGTTCGTAGTCGACTTAATCAATGGAAACGCGAAGAAGGCGATCATTTCCACTAACCAAATTCACCTCTTGACAATGAACCTAAAACGTTTACCGGCGAACCTGTTCGAGACACCATTTTCTCTCTCATTTCCAAAGTATCTCATCACGATCATATACTATCTCAGATTCTAAACCTCATTCATCCGCTCATCCGAACCGACAATCATCCCGGTGTAATAGAAGAAGTTAACGAACTTCACGCATAAGTTGTAGTCTTGGAAAATATGGTGCAAAACGTACCAGCTTCATCCAAATCACCGGCACCAACAGTACCACCAACAACCCAAATTTCAATATCACATGCCTCAACATCTCAATCTATACCTCGAGTATAATCATCATTCTACATGACATTCTACATCAGTTATCTTCGTTCGACATGGTGATTATGTAATCTCTAATGTTTTAGAGATTATTTATTCTAGTTCCAACTGAAAACTAAATGAGTTTAATATCATGTTAACTCATTAAATTCATGATTACATCTGAAGAAAATATATATGTATATATGTTTTCATAAAGATTGTAATTGAAAATTCTTTTGTACAAACTGTTAATAATAAAAATATTTTAACGGGTAGGTAATACCCGGGGAATATTTAAATTTCACATTAATAAGTTACACTGTATATTCTTCGAATCTAATTCAACAGTTATTCACTATCCTATTTACAACCACCGGGATACTTATCCGTTCACCAAAGAATAACTATTTTCATTCAAATTCAATTTCATATTTGAATTTTGACCTATCAGAATCCAACAAGTGGCATAATGAAGAAATAATGGACACAATAAAAATTGATTAGAAACAGACTAATTAACAATATTAAATTTTATTAAGAAACCACGCTAACAAAATCCTAGCTAACTGTTCCTAGCTAACTGTTAATTCCGTATTACATTTTATTTATCGCAATTTATTTATCGCAATTTATTTTATCGCAATTTATATTCTCGCAATTTTATTTATTGTCATTTAATTTCTGTTATTTACTTTACGCACTTTATTTATCGTCATTTAATTTCTGTTATTTATTTTACGCACTTTAAATATCGGGACACGTATACAAGGTTTTGACATATCATATCGACACATCTATATATATTATTTGGAATCACCATAGATACTCTATATGCAGTAATGATCGAGTTCTCTATACAGGGTTGAGGTTGATTCTATAATAATATATATACTTTGAGTTGTGATCGAGTCTGAGACATGTACACGGGTCACGATACGTATTAATTAATTCAAATATTATATATTAAACTATATATGAATGATTGCACTGTCAACTGTGGACTATCGACTGTGGACTAATAACATTGGACAATTAAAATGAATTAAAATATTGAATATAACATATGAAACTAAACAATTCTTCAAGTTTGCCACTTGATTTCGTCTTAAACCTCATTTGTATCTTCACGATTACATTCTGCGTTCAAACCTTTCATGATTCTTGAAAACACCTCAATCGATAGGATGAATCAACCGCACTTCATCTACGGAAGGAAAGATTTATGCATATAGTTATGCACCTGAGAAACTCTCGGCAATTGAGTAAAAGTTCAACACGTAGCCGCGTCAAATCCTTTGGCATTTATTAACAAAAACAACTTTGCGATCCCTTTTCAAAATTAGCCAATTTTGTCACAGCTCCAACAAGTCAACTTCGACTTTTCGTACGAAACAACCTTATTATAACGTTTATATATACGCGTGCTCTTTTATTGTTACCAGGTAACCTTTCATATTCCATCATATTACCATCAGCGTTTAATCATCTAAAAACACAATTCTCCTGAAACCACCTCGGATTAATAACCGATGATTCAGATATCATAGCATTAAATGCAGAGGAAACAGAAAAATGGTAGATGGTCTAAACGGACAAAAGTTTGATGATAAAGAAAGGAGTGTTATTAACGCTCGATAGAAAATTGGGTATTGAAAAACAGATTGAGTTACCCATGAAGGAGACCAAGGACAAATACAAGGACCAAATCCTATATTCAAAGGATTCAGGTAATTCTGGATCCGTTGAAATCTTTAGAGAATATCTTGCTCCGAAGTCATGTTAAAATCTTGCGGAAAATCTTTCTCCATCAACCGTCGAACTTAGAAATTCCAAAATATCATCATCAATATCTTTGATATTTCTGAGGATATTTTCATAAATATTCTCGTCCGAAATTATATACCTCTTCGTGCTTCCTGTGTATCAATATATTGGAAACATTCAATAGAAAATATAGTACCGAAAAGTAGATTATGCGAAACTATGAAGAAAGCCGTGGATAAATCACAAAGAATAAGTTTGACTTCAAAGAATCCAAATAATTCAATGTCTGCTAAAGTCTATAGTGAATAACTTGCTCCTTACTCTAAACCCTTGCAGACAATAGTTTCTATCATCCTCTGATCTTAGATATTCTGAGATATTATCGTACCTTTCATTATAAATATCCTCCATATTTCTGGAGATATTTTTATAACTATTCTTATGTGAAATCATTAATCTTTTCGTGCTATCAGTATTACATCATATAGAAACTGTTAGTTTCAATATTCTGTAAATTTTCAAGCTTAAAATATGAATGTTATTGAAGTAATGATGGGAACTGATGCATGAGTTAGTATAATATAATGACACTTGATCAACGTGATTATATTACAGTAAGTCATGCTGAGTTTCTAAATGAAACGTGATGATTCACAGATCATAACGTCATCATGTGCCATGTTACATAACTCTTTCATCCTACTTAACTCCGTAACAAATCAAGAAAATGTATTCTTGATGGTTCTATCTTCCGTGATGTTGATAAATTTGAAAATCAAATCGTGCTATCACGTTCCTTCATGCTTAGAACATTATAATCATTCGAAACTCTATATCTATAAATTTTGGACCATTATTCGCTTGACTTGAAGTCGGGAAGAGAAAACAAAAGCATAGAGCTTTGAAATATAAGGGAGAATATAAAGTCCGATAACAACACATAAATTACAAACCGTGTATATCAATGTTTATCGCAACATAAAGACACGGGAGAATTAAAAACATTATAATCCCGAGGGCAAAGTAGAAGAAAGCAGATTCCTCTGGTGGAAGTTGGAAAAGGAGAATGATTGTTGCGATAGTAAGGATGAGGACAAGGATCAGAACTGGATTAATCATTTTCAGAATCTTTTGGATGTATGAACTAAGAAAGAAAGTATAAGAATGGTGAGAATAATGGAAAGGAAGAGCTTAATTTATACTGGAAATATCAGACGTAGTAATCGGGGCAGATCACCGTATTTAATTAAAGAGATCTTAATTTCCATAAATCCCGAAGAATCAGATTTTATAGATCTTCAAGATTTTCTTTAAATCCCTTAAATTTCGGAATTCAACCAAGGCAATGTCAAAAGTTAAGACGCGCCTTATTTTCTAAATTCAAACCTGACTGCGTCAAAAGTTAAAAACAAATCTTTGTTTCTCATTTCATCCTTTTGTGAATAGCTTCATTCGCACTCTTTGAATAATCGAATTATTTTTATCCATATTACTCAATGATGATAAAACTCAAGTTATCAACTCATATTCGTCAGGAAAACATATTTATTGTTAGCTATGACGACCTCACTCAAATTTCGGGACGAAATTTCTTTAACGGGTAGGTACTGTGATGACCCGGGAATTTCTGACCAAATTTAAACATAATCTTATATGATTCGACTCGATAAGCAAAGTCTATTAAACCGAGTCTCATTATGTTTGAACTATTTCATGATAACATTTTACCTTTAACTATTTCTGACGATTCACGAACCTTTAATTGTAACTAAGAATGTAAATATAAATAATTATATATAAAACTAATTATATTAGTATTAATGAACTATTAAGTAATTTTGTTATTATAAAAGATAACATTTAATAACTAAAGATTTTCATTTTGAATATATATAGTATATTGTATATAAATGATTCAAACATATTTTACCAACGTTATCAAAATATTAAATGTACAATGTTATACTTTGTAGTTAATTGTTTAACATACATAATTAATCATCTACTCAACATTTAAAACATGATTTTATATATATGATAGTATACATATATACATAAATATAACTATATATATATGATTTTATACATAATTATTATATTATGTATATGTAGAAATTTATAATATATCTATGATGAAATAATGTACTATTTTAATAAATATATATAATACTTACATATATAAAACATTTATATTTTTCATAATTACATACATAAGTATAATATAATTAGTATGTAAATAAATATTATAATATATTTATATTAAAATGCATAAATATATAATATTCAGTATATGTTACAATACATATTACATAATTATTAAATATTACATAATAATAGATGATATTAATAAATTAAATTTAAATACAAATATAGTTGTTGTAGTAATGTTATTTGTATCGTCAAATATCAATATTTGTATTCATAATATCACTTTATATCATATAAAGATGAAATTGGATGTATATATTAGATTATTATTACTAATATTATTATTATCGATAAAATATTAATATTATCATAATTAGTATGGTATTATTATTATTATTATTATTATTATTATTATTATTTTTACAATTATTATTATCATTAATATTATATTTATCATTATTATTAATTTTATTAATATTATTAGATATTAATAGTATTGTTATTATATATTATTATTATTAATTAAAAAAAAACAGTAGGGATCTATATTATACGCGTAACCTCTGTATCCTTTATCTCTATTATTATTATTTTTTTTTGTTTCTTTCCTGCTCCCAACTCGTGAACCTGTGTTGACATTTTTTCCATTTTTTATCAACCGATCTCTATTATTACAACATGATTATGTATAATTGCAAATCAAATAAAAAGGAAATCCAATGGGATTAAAGAGCACAGCGATATTTTTTTTTTCTTCTTCTCTGCACGCTCCAATTTTTTTTTCTTCTCTTAATTCAATTTTGAATAAAGTTTCAAAATCTAAAAATGCAGAAAGGTTAGAAATCTTTCTTTGAATCTATCTGCAAAATCTCAACTCTCAAATCTTTATATCGATCTTGAATTTTGAAGTCAAAGTTTAGTTTAAAAAAAGTCAACAATTGTTCTTGAGACAAATTCGCGTTCGTGTATATGTTTCTGATCAAATTGATGATTCCAGTAGTTTTTATACATGTTTAGAAAACTATTTCGTGTTATAAACATTATCTATAATGTTATCTATTACGAAATCAATTTTTTTTGTTTTGTTCCAAGAACCGACGCTGCAGTAGGCCTTTAGTATTTTTTTTTTATTTTAGAACCCAAATTATTATTATTTTCTGTAATGTTTTGAAGCTTTAAAGGGAACCCCGATTTTTTTTTATTTTTTTTTTGGTTATTGATGTTTTGTTGAATCCATGAGACTTGTGGAGAAGAAGAGGAATAGAAGAAAAACAGTTTATATATAAAATTTAAATTCGATATTAGTACAGAGAATCAGAATTGGTGGGATGGTCGAGAGTGTTTGCGTGTGAGCATGTGGTCACGAGATCGAGTCCAGAGGACGGTAGTTTCTTTTTTTTTTTTAAAACTCTTTTCATGTGAGGTAGTTTTCTTTTCTAATTTTATTATTGTTATTATATATTAATTATAATTAGTATTATTATTATTATTATTGTGATTGTTTTGATTGTTATTGTTATTGTTAGTATCATACTTGTTATCATATTTGAAAGTATTTTAGACATTACTATTATTATTATGATAGGTATTAATAATATTATTATTAGTAATAAACTTATCATTTTAGTATTTTATCATCATTAGGATTATGATTATGATTATCATTATTATTATTATGAAGGAAATAAAAATATATTATTATCATCAATATTAGAATTTGTACCGATTTATAAATAATAGTATCATCAGTACATTTACAATTAATAATATCATATTTATCAGTATCATCATTAATATTTACTAGTATTATTATGATTATCATTTATCATTTTATAAATATTAGAACCCTTATTATTAACATAAGTATGGTATTAGTATTAATATTATTTTAGAGTTATTATTATTAGTATCATTAACAGTTATCATTTTCATTTTTTTTGCTATTAGTATTATCATTATTAATAAAATTATTATTATTATTATTAGTAAATCATTATTATCTAAATTATTATTTTAACAAATAAATCTTTTGTACACTATATATATACTTATGGTATATACTAGGATTGTATTAATAATTCACATAACAAACTAATAAAATTTCATAAATACAATACTAACCACAAATATATGTATATAAATATATTAATGTCACTATTTATATAAACGTAAATCATTATAGATATATATACATAAAATCGATATATATATATAAAAAATATAACTTAAAATATAATATAAGTATACGTTTTAAAATAAAGGTTAGAATAAATTCTACAAAACTATAATATATAAATAATACATATTAATAAATGAAATTTTGTAACTTACATTATACGTATTAATATATACACAATTGATATAGGTTCGTGAATCCGAGGCCAACCCTGCATTGTTCAATGATGTCATATGTATTTTTACTACAAAATACAGTATCGTGAGTTTCATTTGCCTTTTTACCCTTTATATTTTTGGGCTGAGAATACATGCGCAACTTTTATAACTGTTTTACGAAATTGACACAAGTATGTGAAACTACATTCTATGGTTGGATTATCGAAGTCGAATATGCCCCTTTTTATTAAGTCTGGTAATCTAAGAATTAGGGAACAGACACCCTAATTGACACGAATCCTAAAGATAGATCTATCGGGCCCAACAAGCCCCATCCAAAGTACCGGATGTTTTAGTACTTCGAAATTTATATCATGTCCGAAGGAGGATCCCGGAATGATGGGGATATTCTTATATATGCATATTGTTAATGTCGGTTACCAGGTGTTCAATCCATATGAATGATATTTTTGTCTCTATGTATGGGACGTATGTTTATGAGAAATGCAAATCTGAAATCTTGTGGTCTATTAAAATGATGGAAATGATTGTTTAAGTTAAACTAATGAACTCACCAACCTTTTGGTTGACACTTTAAAGCATGTTTATTCTCAGGTACGAAAGAAATCTTCCGCTGTGTATTTGCTCATTTTATAGATATTACTTGGAGTCATTCATGGCATATTTCAAAAGACGTTGCATTCGAGTCGTCGAGTTCATCAAGATTATTATCAAGTCAATTATAGTTGGATATATTATGAAATGGTATGCGTGCCTGTCAACTTTCGATGTAATGAAAGTTTGTCTTTTCAAAAACGAATGCAATGTTTCTAAAATGTATCATATAGAGGTCAAGTACCTCGCGATGTAATCAACTGTTGTGAATCATTTATAATCGATATGGACTTCGTCCGGATGGATTAGGACGGGTCTTCACATTATATACATAAAAATGAGACTATTAAATTAAGAAACTCGAAAATGATATATATAACGATTATCGTTATAACAACGTCTTACAAGGTACATATGAATCATATTAAGATATTGATACACTTGGTTAATTATGTTAAATGATAAGTAAATATATCATTAAGTGTATTAACAATGAACTACATATGTAAAAATAAGACTACTAACTTAATGATTTCGAAACGAGACATATATGTAACGATTATCGTTGTAACGACATTTAACTGTATATATATCATACTAAGATATATTATATATCATAATATCATGATAATGTAACAATTTAATATCTCATTTTATATAATAAACAATGGGTTAATAATATTTAACAAAATCGTTAACCTAACGGTTTCAAAACAACATTTACATGTAACGACTAACGATGACTTAACGACTCAGTTAAAATGTATATACATGTAGTGTTTTAATATGTATTCATACACTTTTGAAATACTTCAAAACACTTATCAAAATACTTCTACTTAACAAAAATGCTTACAATTACATCCTCATTCAGTTTCATCAACAATTCTACTCGTATGCACCCGTATTCGTACTCGTACAATACACAGCTTTTAGATGTATGCACTATTGGTATATACACTCCAATGATCAGCTCTTAGCAGCCCATGTGAGTCACCTAACATATGTGGGAACCATCATTTGGCAACTAGCATGAAATATCTCATAAAATTACAAAAATATGAGTAATCATTCATGACTTATTTACATGAAAACAAAATTACATATCCTTTATATCTAATCCATATACCAACGACCAAAAACACCTACAAACACTTTAATTCTTCAATTTTCTTCATCTAATTGATCTCTCTCAAGTTTCATCTTCAAGTTCTAAGTGTTCTTCATAAATTCCATAAGTATAGTTTCATAAAAATCAAGAATACTTCCAAGTTTGCAAGACTACTTCCAAGCTTTCTAATCCATTTCAAGTAATCATCTAAGATCAAGGAACCTTTGTTATTTACAGTAGGTTATCTTTTTAATTCAAGGTAATATTCATATTCAAACTTTGATTCAATTTCTACAACTATAACAATCTTATTTCGAGTGAAAATCTTACTTGAACTGTTTTCGTGTCATGATTCTGCTTCAAGAACCTTCAAGCCATCCAAGGATCCTTTGAAGCTAGATCCATTTTTTTCATTTCTAGTAGTTTTATCCAGAAAACTTGAGGTAGTAATGATGTTCATAACATCATTCGATTCATACATATAAAGCTATCTTATTCGAAGGTTTAAACTTGTAATCACTAGAACATAGTTTAGTTAATTCTAAACTTGTTCGCAAATAAAGTTAATCCTTCTAACTTGACTTTTAAAATCAATTAAACACATGTTCTATATCTATATTATATGCTAACTTAATGATTTAAAACCTGGAAACACGATGAACACCATAAAATCGTATATACGCCGTCGTAGTGAAACCGGGGGCTGTTTTGGTTTGGATAATTAAAAATTATGTTAAACTTTGATTTAAAAGTTGTTCTTCTTGGAAAATGATTTTTCATATGAACATGAAACTATATCCAAAAATCTTGGTTAAACTCAAAGTGAAAGTATGTTTTTCAAAATGGTCATCAAGATGTCGTTCTTTCGACGGAAATGACTACATCTTTAGTAATTGACATGTAAATTAAATTTCTGACTATAAACCTATACTTTTTCTGTTTGGATTCTTAAATTAGAGCTCAATATGAAACCATAGCAATTTGATTCACTCAAAACGGATTTAAAATGAAGAAGTTATGAGTAAAACAAGATTGGATATTTTTGATCTTTTTAGCTACGGGAAATGTTTAACAAATCTATACAAATCATATCCTAGCTAACTTATATTGTATTATACATGTATTCTAATATATTATGTAATCTTGGAATACCATAGACACGTATGCAAATGTTTTGACATGTCATATCGACCCATGTATATATATTATTTGGAACAACCATAGACACTCTATATGCAGTAATGTTGGAGTTAGCTATACAGGGTTGAGGTTGATTCCAAAAATATATATACTTTGAGTTGTGATCTAGCCTGAGACGTGTATACACTGGGTCGTGGATTGATTCAAGATAATATATATCGATTTATTTCTGTACATCTAACTGTGGACAACTAGTTGTAGGTTACTAACGAGGACAGCTGACTTAATACACTCAAATCTTTAAAACATAATAAAAATGGTTGTAATTATATTTTGATCATACTTTGATATATATGTACATATTTGTATAGGTTCGTGAATCGATCTGTGGCCAAGTCTTATTTCCGAGGAAGGAAATATCTGTGAAAGTGAGTTATAGTCCCACTTTTAAAATCTAATATTTTTGGGATGAGAATACATGCGGGTTTTATAAATGATTTACAAAATAGACACAAGTATGTGAAACTACATTCTATGGTTGAATTATCAAAATCGAATATGCCCCCTTTTTATTAAGTCTGGTAATCTAAGAATTAGGGAACAGACACCCTAATTGACGTGAATCCTAAAGATAGATCTATTGGGCCTAACAAACCCCATCCAAAGTACCGGATGCTTTAGTATTTCGAAATTTATATCATATCTGAAGGGTGTCCCTGAATGATGGGGATATTCTTATATATGCATCTTGTTAATGTCGGTTACCAGGTGTTCACCATATGAATGATTTTTATCTCTATGTATGGGATGTGTATTGAAATATGAAATCTTGTGGTCTATTGTTACGATTTGATATATATAGGTTAAACCTATAACTCACCAACATTTTTGTTGACATTTAAAGCATGTTTATTCTCAGGTGAATACTAAAAGCTTCCGCCGTTGCATACTAAAATAAGGACAAGATTTGGAGTCCATGTTTGTATGTTATTGTATAAAAATGGCATTCAAGAAACATATGTCGATGTAATATATTTCTATTGTAAACCATTATGTAATGGTCGTGTATAAACAGTATATTTTAGATTATCATTATTTGATAATCTACGTAATGTTTTTAAAACCTTTATTGATAAAATAAAGGTTCTGGTTGTTTTAAAAATAAATGCAGTCTTTGAAAAACGTCTCATATAGAGGTCAAAACCTCACAACAAAATCAATTAATATGGAACGTTTATAATCAATATGAACGGGACATTTCAGTTGGTATCAGAGCGTTGGTCTTAGAGAACCAAAAAATTTGCATTAGTGTGTCTTATCAAGTTTGTTAGGATGCATTAGTGAGTCTGGACTTCGACCGTGTTTTCTTTAAAAATGATTGCTTAACATTTTTGTTGGAAACTATATATTATTAACATGTAAATATTATGTGATATATTAATCTCTTAACATGTTTGATATTATGTGATAGATGTCTACATCTAGTACAAATCCCATTAACTCACCTAATAATAACGAAGAGTCGAATATATATTGGCAAGATTCACAAGTTCCCGAAGAACCGGAAGAAGAGGAAACGGAACCGGAAGAAGAGGAACCAGAAGAAGAGGAACCGGAAGAAGAAGAAGAAGAAGAGGTTCCGGAGTGGGGAATAGTAGGAACCACAGAAAACCGGTCAAATAAAAGAAAATCCCCAACCAATGGACCAAAGTTAATAATGTTCAATGGTGTTTCCGCTAAGGAAGCAAAATATTGGGAAAATTACCAATTTTCCGATGAATCGGATCCTGATGAGGATTCCGATGATGTTATAGAAATTACCCCGACCCAATTTAATGAGGCAAAAGAAAATAATAAGGGAAAAGGCATCAAAATAGAGAAATCACCCCGATGAACTTTATATGTACCGTCAACACCCGTATTTTCAATATCGTGACAATAACCTAGGAACCTCTAAACCACCAAGTTTTTCTAAACCAATGTGGAAAACGACGACTCGTATTAGAGGAACATCATATATCCCTAGAAGATTAGGAAAAAGAACCAAGTCCGAAGAAGAAGAAACCAGTGATTCAGATTAGAGGGGTGTGAGCATGTTGTGTAATAAATGTATTGTAGTGTGCTTGTACTTTTATGTTCTATGTAAAAATTGCTTGTATTGTTTGTTTTTACGAATCTAATCCTTGTCTATTTTACAGTATAAAAACAAAATGGATGTTAAGGGTAGACAACCGAATATTTTAGAAGACCTACCAGAGGATATGATTGAGGAAATCTTGTCTAGAGTCGGTCAGAATTCATCAGCACATTTAGTTATGGCGAAATTAACTTGTCAAACATTTGAAATACTTTCCAGAAATGCCTTAGTTTATAAAAGGCTTTCCTTTGATAGGTGGGGTATATCACATTGGGGAGACTTTAAGTTACGCCGTGTTTTCTTTAAAGCGTTAAATGGGGGAACCCAAATGCAATTTTACGCTACGGGTTAAGAACCTATTTTGACTCAACATATCCCAACATAGGATTTCATGAATTAGAAAGAGCTTCTAACATGCAACATAAAGAAGCATGTTATGCTTACGGGTTAGTGATGTTCGCTTCTTACCAAAGTTAGAAAAAGAACATCGGATTGCAGCTTTTAAATAAAACTTTCCCACAAGTGACGGATTCAGTAGTTGGGGTGAGAAACAAGGTTTTTAGATTCTTACGGGGCTGTTGGACATTACGAAACCCTCGTCCTTTTGACGACATTACAACATGCTGCCTAGCTAATGGTCATAACGGTTATTTTCCACAAGACCAAGGATGGGAAGTCGTCTTAGTAAAACCAGAATGCATGACTTGTTTCTGGACTTATGAATTACGTGTCTTTATTTCCTTTGCTGAATAACTTGCGTATTAACTAGAGTTATCTTCAAAAGTGTCATGTATCATAGTGTACTATATTTCATGTTATATGTAATATAGCGAAGTTGTAAGTTTGAAGAATATTTGTATGTGATATATTATTATAATCAGTTTTTCATATGGAATTGTAGTAGTTGAATTGTATATTAGCTACTAAGTATGAACTTAACGGGTAGGTAGTACCCAAATTTAAACTTATAAAATGCTAATATGAAGAAAAAGCTTTTATAAATGAGTTCATATTATGCTACGAGATACTATTGACTACTCTTAATATTCTGTATGATTAAATTGTTTCATTTGACTATTTTGAAGGAAATAGCACCGACTACTCGACATACCTTGAATATGAGCGAAGAGGAATTTCGTGCCTTTCTTGCTTCAAACATAGCCGCGGTACAGGCCGCGCTACATACCAACAATAACTCTGAATCTAGCAATACAGCTAACGGCGTAAGAAATCGTGTAGGATGCTCCTACAAGGAATTCACTGCCTGCAAACCTTCAGAATTTGATGGGACTAAAGGACCAATCGGATTGAAACGGTGGACCGAGAAAGTTGAATCGGTGTTTGCCATAAGTAAGTGTGCTGAAGGAGACAAAGTGAAGTACGCTACGCATACCTTCACAGGTATTGCGTTAACATGGTGGAATACCTATCTAGAGCAAGTAGGAAAAGATGCTGCTTACGCGCTACCGTGGTCAGCATTCAAGCACTTGATGAACGAGAAGTACCGTCCCAGAACCGAGGTCAATAAGCTCAAGTCAAAACTTAGAGGGTTACGAACACAGGGATTCGATATACTTCGTACGAAAGACGATTCACAGAATTGTGCCTATTGTGTCCGAGAGCGTTCGAAGATGAGGAAGACAAGATCGACGCGTTTGTGAAAGGGTTACCGGAGAGAATCCAAGAAGACACGAGCCTGCCTCCATACAAAAGGTATGTAGAATGGCTCACAAACTAGTGAACCAGATTGAGGGAAGAATTAAAGAACAGGCGGCCGAAGAGGCCAACGTGAAGTTAGTCAAAAGAAAGTGGGAACAAAACGGTGATAAGAGTCACCAAAACAACAACAACTATCCCAACAATTGCAACATCAATCGCAACCACAATAAACGGCATAACAACAACAACAACTACTACTACAACAATCATCCCAACAACAATAACAACCGCAACAACAACAACAATCAGAAGCAGCTATGCCAAAGGTGTGAAAAGTATCACTCGGGGTTCTGCACCAAATTTTGCAACAAGTGTAAAAGAAATGGTCATAGCGCGGCGAAGTGTGAGGTCTACGGACCAGGGGTTAACAGAACGAAAGGAACAAATGGTGTCGGAATTAGTAATGGCGGAGCAAGTAGTGTCAGAGCAAGTTATGCCAGTGTAGTTTGTTATAAATGTGGAAAACCGGGCCACATTATTAAAAATTGCCTGAACCAGGAGAACACGAATGGACAAGGCCGCGGAAGAGTTTTCAATATTAATGCGGCAGAGGCACAGAAAACCCGGAGCTTGTTACGGGTATGTTTCTTATTGACAATAAATCTGCTTACATTTTATTTGATTCGGGTGCGGATAGAAGCTATATGAGTAGAGATTTTTGTGCTAAATTAAGTTGTCCATTGACGCCGTTGGATAGTAAATTTTTACTCGAATTAGTAAACGGTAAATTAATTTCAGCAGATTATATATGCCGGAATCGAGAAATTAAACTGGGTAGCGAAATATTTAAGATTGATTTGATACCAGTAGAGTTAGGGAGTTTTGATGTAATAGTTGGCATGGACTGGCTGAAGGAAATGAAAGCAGAGATCATATGTTACAAAAATGCAATTCGCATTATACGAGAAGAAGGAGAACCCTTAATGGTGTATGGAGAAAAGGGCAACACGAAGCTACATCTTATTAGTAATTTGAAGGCACAAAAACTAATAAGAAAAGATTGCTATGCTGTTCTAGCACACGTCGAGAAAGTACAAACTGAAGAAAAGAGCATCAATGATGTTTCCGTCGCAAAAGAATTTCCCGATGTATTTTCGAAAGAATTACCGGGACTACCTCCACATCGATCCGTTGAATTTCAAATAGATCTTGTACCAGGAGCTGCACCAATAGCTCGTGCTCCTTACAGACTCGCACCCAGCGAGATGAAAGAACTGCAAAGCCAACTGCAAGAACTATTAGAATGTGGTTTCATTCGACCAAGCACATTGAAATGTCCCGTTCTTATTGATTAAAAACGTTCCATATTAATTGATTTCGTTGCGAGGTTTTGACCTCTATATGAGACGTTTTTCAAAGACTGCATTCATTTTAAAACAAACCATAACCTTTATTTCATAAATAAAGGTTTAAAAAGCTTTACGTAGATTATCAAATAATGATAATCTAAAATATCCTGTTTACACACGACCATTACATAATGGTTTACAATACAAATATGTTACATCGAAATCAGTTTCTTGAATGCAGTTTTTACACAATATCATACAAACATGGACTCCAAATCTTGTCCTTATTTTAGTATGCAACAGCGGAAGCTCTTAATATTCACCTGAGAATAAACATGCTTTAAACGTTAACAAAAATGTTGGTGAGTTATAGGTTTAACCTATATATATCAAATCATAACAATAGACCACAAGATTTCATATTTCAATACACATCCCATACATAGAGATAAAAATCATTCATATGGTGAACACCTGGTAACCGACAATAACAAGATGCATATATAAGAATATCTCCATCATTCCGGGACACCCTTCGGATATGATATAAATTTCGAAGTACTAAAGCATCCGGTACTTTGGATGGGGTTTGTTAGGCCCAATAGATCTATCTTTAGGATTCGCGTCAATTAGGGTGTCTGTTCCCTAATTCTTAGATTACCAGACTTAATAAAAAGGGGCATATTCGATTTCGATAATTCAACCATAGAATGTAGTTTCACGTACTTGTGTCTATTTTGTAAATCATTTATAAAACCTGCATGTATTCTCATCCCAAAAATATTAGATTTTAAAAGTGGGACTATAACTCACTTTCACAGATTTTTACTTCGTCGGGAAGTAAGACTTGGCCACTGGTTGATTCACGAACCTATAACAATATATACATATATATCAAAGTATGTTCAAAATATATTTACAACACTTTTAATATATTTTGATGTTTTAAGTTTATTAAGTCAGCTGTCCTCGTTAGTAACCTACAACTAGTTGTCCACAGTTAGATGTACAGAAATAAATCGATAAATATTATCTTGAATCAATCCACGACCCAGTGTATACGTATCTCAGTATTGATCACAACTCAAACTATATATATTTTGGAATCAACCTCAACCCTGTATAGCTAACTCCAACATTCACATATAGAGTGTCTATGGTTGTTCCGAAATATATATAGATGTGTCGACATGATAGGTCGAAATATTGTATACGTGTCTATGGTATCTCAAGATTACATAATATACAATACAAGTTGATTAAGTTATGGTTGGAATAGATTTGTTACCAATTTTCACGTAGCTAAAATGAGAAAAATTATCCAATCTTGTTTTACCCATAACTTCTTCATTTTAAATCCGTTTTAAGTGAATCAAATTGCTATGGTTTGATATTGAACTCTATTTTATGAATCTAAACAGAAAAAGTATAGGTTTATAGTCAGAAAAATAAGTTACAAGTCGTTTTTGTAAAGGTAGTCATTTCAGTCGAAAGAACGACGTCTAGATGACCATTTTAGAAAACATACTTCCACTTTGAGTTTAACCATAATTTTTGGATATAGTTTCATGTTCATAATAAAAATCATTTTCTCAGAATAACAACTTTTAAATCAAAGTTTATCATAGTTTTTAATTAACTAACCCAAAACAGCCCGCGGTGTTACTACGACGGCGTAAATCCGGTTTTACGGTGTTTTTCGTGTTTCCAGGTTTTAAATCATTAAGTTAGCATATCATATAGATATAGAACATGTGTTTAGTTGATTTTAAAAGTCAAGTTAGAAGGATTAACTTTTGTTTGCGAACAAGTTTAGAATTAACTAAACTATGTTCTAGTGATTACAAGTTTAAACCTTCGAATAAGATAGCTTTATATGTATGAATCGAATGATGTTATGAACATCATTACTACCTTAAGTTCCTTGGATAAACCTACTGGAAAAGAGAAAAATGGATCTAGCTTCAATGGATCCTTGGATGGCTCGAAGTTCTTGAAGCAGAATCATGACACGAAAACAAGTTCAAGTAAGATCATCACTTGAAATAAGATTGTTATAGTTATAGAAATTGAACCAAAGTTTGAATATGATTATTACCTTGTATTAGAATGATAACCTACTGTAAGAAACAAAGATTTCTTGAGGTTGGATGATCACCTTACAAGATTGGAAGTGAGCTAGCAAACTTGAAAGTATTCTTGATTTTATGAAACTAGAACTTTTGGAATTTATGAAGAACACTTAGAACTTGAAGATAGAACTTGAGAGAGATCAATTAGATGAAGAAAATTGAAGAATTAAAGTGTTTGTAGGTGTTTTTGGTCGTTGGTGTATGGATTAGATATAAAGGATATGTAATTTTGTTTTCATGTAAATAAGTCATGAATGATTACTCATATTTTTGTAATTTTATGAGATATTTCATGCTAGTTGCCAAATGATGGTTCCCACATGTGTTAGGTGACTCACATGGGCTGCTAAGAGCTGATCATTGGAGTGTATATACCAATAGTACATACATCTAAAAGCTGTGTATTGTACGAGTACGAATACGGGTGCATACGAGTAGAATTGTTGATGAAACTGAACGAGGATGTAATTGTAAGCATTTTTGTTAAGTAGAAGTATTTTGATAAGTGTATTGAAGTCTTTCAAAAGTGTATAAATACATATTAAAACACTACATGTATATACATTTTAACTGAGTCGTTAAGTCATCGTTAGTCGTTACATGTAAGTGTTGTTTTGAAACCTTTAGGTTAACGATCTTGTTAAATGTTGTTAACCCAATGTTTATAATATCAAATGAGATTTTAAATTATTATATTATCATGATATTATCATGTATGAATATCTCTTAATATGATATATATACATTAAATGTCTTTACAACGATAATCGTTACCTATATGTCTTGTTTAAAAATCATTAAGTTAGTAGTCTTGTTTTTACATATGTAGTTCATTGTTAATATACTTTATGATATGTTTTCTTATCATAGTATCATGTTAACTATATATATATATCCATATATATGTCATCATATAGTTTTTACAAGTTTTAACGTTCGTGAATCACCGATCAACTTGGGTGGTCAATTGTCTATATGAAACATATTTCAATTAATCAAGTCTTAACAAGTTTGATTGCTTAACATGTTGGAAACATTTAATCATGTAAATATCAATCTCAATTAATATATATAAACATGGAAAAGTTCGGGTCACTACAGTACCTACTCGTTAAATAAATTTCGTCCCGAAATTTTAAGCTGTTGAAGGTGTTGACGAATCTTCTGGAAATAGATGCGGGTATTTCTTCTTCATCTGATCTTCATGCTCCCAGGTGAACTCGGGTCCTCTACGAGCATTCCATCGAACCTTAACAATTGGTATCTTGTTTTGCTTAAGTCTTTTAACCTCACGATCCATTATTTCGACGGGTTCTTCGATGAATTGAAGTTTTTCGTTGATTTGGATTTCATCTAACGGAATAGTGAGATCTTCTTTAGCAAAACATTTCTTTAAATTCGAGACGTGGAAAGTGTTATGTACAGCCGCGAGTTGTTGAGGTAACTCTAGTCGGTAAGCTACTGGTCCGACACGATCAATAATCTTGAATGGTCCAATATACCTTGGATTTAATTTCCCTCGTTTACCAAATCGAACAACGCCTTTCCAAGGTGCAACTTTAAGCATGACCATCTCTCCAATTTCAAATTCTATATCTTTTCTTTTAATGTCAGCGTAGCTCTTTTGTCGACTTTGGGCGGTTTTCAACCGTTGTTGAATTTGGATGATCTTCTCGGTAGTTTCTTGTATAATCTCCGGACCCGTAATCTGTCTATCCCCCACTTCACTCCAACAAATCGGAGACCTGCACTTTCTACCATAAAGTGCTTCAAACGGCGCCATCTCAATGCTTGAATGGTAGCTGTTGTTGTAGGAAAATTCTGCTAATGGTAGATGTCGATCCCAACTGTTTCCGAAATCAATAACACATGCTCGTAGCATGTCTTCAAGCGTTTGTATCGTCCTTTCGCTCTGCCCACCAGTTTGAGGATGATAGGCAGTACTCATGTCTAGACGAGTTCCTAATGCTTGCTGTAATGTCTGCCAGAATCTTGAAATAAATCTGCCATCCCTATCAGAGATAATAGAGATTGGTATTCCATGTCTGGAGACGACTTCCTTCAAATACAGTCGTGCTAACTTCTCCATCTTGTCATCTTCTCTTATTGGTAGGAAGTGTGCTGATTTGGTGAGACGATCAACTATTACCCAAATAGTATCAAAACCACTTGCAGTCCTTGGCAATTTAGTGATGAAATCCATGGTAATGTTTTCCCATTTCCATTCCGGGATTTCGGGTTGTTGAAGTAGACCTGATGGTTTCTGATGCTCAGCTTTGACCTTAGAACACGTCAAACATTCTCCTACGTATTTAGCAACATCGGCTTTCATACCCGGCCACCAAAAATGTTTCATGAGATCCTTGTACATCTTCCCTGTTCCAGGATGTATTGAGTATCTGGTTTTATGAGCTTCTCTAAGTACCATTTCTCTCATATCTCCAAATTTTGGTACCCAAATCCTTTCAGCCCTATACCGGGTTCCGTCTTCCCGAATATTAAGATGCTTCTCCGATCCTTTGGGTATTTCATCCTTTAAATTTTCCTCTTTTAAAACTCCTTGTTGCGCCTCCTTTATTTGAGTAGTAATGTTATTATGAATCATTATATTCATAGATTTTACTCGAATGGGTTCTCTGTCCTTCCTGCTCAAGGCATCGGCTACCACATTTGCCTTCCCCGGGTGGTAACGAATCTCAAAGTCGTAATCATTCAATAATTCAATCCACCTACGCTGCCTCATATTCAGTTGTTTTTGATTAAATATGTGTTGAAGACTTTTGTGGTCAGTATATATAATACTTTTGACCCCATATAAGTAGTGCCTCCAAGTCTTTAATGCAAAAACAACCGCGCCTAATTCCAAATCATGCGTCGTATAATTTTGTTCGTGAATCTTCAATTGTCTAGACGCATAAGCAATCACCTTCGTTCGTTGCATTAATACACAACCGAGACCTTGCTTTGATGCGTCACAATAAATCACAAAATCATCATTCCCTTCAGGCAATGACAATATAGGTGCCGTAGTTAGCTTTTTCTTCAATAACTGAAACGCTTTCTCTTGTTCATCATTCCATTCAAATTTCTTCCCTTTATGCGTTAATGCAGTCAAGGGTTTTGCTATTCTGGAAAAGTCTTGGATGAACCTTCTGTAGTAACCAGCTAGTCCTAAAAACTGGCGTATGTGTTTCGGAGTTTTCGGGGTTTCCCACTTTTCAACAGTTTCAATCTTTGTCGGATCCACCTTAATACCTTCTTTGTTCACTATATGACCGAGGAATTGAACTTCTTCCAACCAAAATGCACACTTTGAAAACTTAGCGTACAATTCTTCCTTCCTCAATACTTCTAACACCTTTCTCAAATGTTCACCGTGTTCTTGGTCATTCTTTGAGTAAATAAGTATGTCATCAATGAAAACAATGACAAACTTGTCAAGGTATGGTCCACACACTCGGTTCATAAGGTCCATGAACACAGCTGGTGCATTAGTTAAACCAAACGGCATGACCATAAACTCGTAATGACCGTAACGTGTTCTGAAAGCAGTCTTTGGAATATCATCTTCTTTCACCCGCATTTGATGATACCCGGAACGTAAGTCAATCTTTGAATAAACAGACGAGCCTTGTAGTTGATCAAATAAGTCGTCGATTCTCGGTAGTGGGTAGCGGTTCTTGATGGTAAGTTTGTTCAACTCTCGGTAGTCGATACACAACCTGAATGTACCATCTTTCTTCTTGACAAACAAAACAGGAGCTCCCCACGGTGATGTGCTTGGTCGAATGAAACCACGCTCTAAAAGTTCTTGTAATTGGCTTTGCAGTTCTTTCATCTCGCTGGGTGCGAGTCTGTAAGGAGCACGAGCTATTGGTGCAGCTCCTGGTACAAGATCTATTTGAAATTCAACGGATCGATGTGGGGGTAATCCCGGTAATTCTTTCGGAAATACATCGGGAAATTCTTTTGCAATGGGAACATCATTGATGCTCTTTTCTTCAGTTTGTACTTTCTCGACGTGTGCTAGAACAGCATAGCAACCTTTTCTTATTAGTTTTTGTGCCTTCAAATTACTAATAAGATGTAGCTTCGTGTTGCCCTTTTCTCCGTACACCATTAAGGGTTTTCCTTTTTCTCGTATAATGCGAATTGCATTTTTGTAACAAACGATCTCCGCTTTCACTTCTTTCAACCAGTCCATACCGATTATCACATCAAAACTCCCTAACTCTACTGGTATCAAATCAATCTTAAATGTTTCGCTAACCAGTTTAATTTCTCGATTCCGACATATATTATCTGCTGAAATTAATTTACCATTTGCTAATTCGAGTAAAAATTTACTATCCAAAGGCGTCAATGGACAACTTAATTTAGCACAAAAATCTCTACTCATATAGCTTCTATCCGCACCCGAATCAAATAAAACGTAAGCAGATTTATTGTCAATAAGAAACGTACCCGTAACAAGCTCCGGGTCTTCCTGTGCCTCTACCGCATTAATATTGAAAACTCTTCCACGGCCTTGTCCATTCGTGTTCTCCTGGTTCGGGCAATTTCTAATAATGTGGCCTGGTTTTCCACATTTATAACAAACTACATTGGCATAACTTGCTCCGACACTACTTGCTCCGCCATTACTCGTTCCGACACCATTTGTTCCTTTCGTTCTATTAACCCCTGGTCCGTAGACCTCACACTTCGCCGCGCTATGACCATTTCTTTTACACTTGTTGCAAAATTTGGTGCAGAACCCCGAGTGATTCTTTTCACACCTTTGGCATAGCTGCTTCTGATTGTTGTTGTTGTTGCGGTTATTATTGTTGTTGGGATGATTGTTGTAGTTGCTGTTGTTGTTGTTGTTGTTGTTGTTGGGCCGTTTGTTGTAGTTGCGATTGATGTTGCGATTGTTGGGATAATTGTTGCGATTATTGTTGTAATTGCTGTTGTTGTTGTATTGGTGATTCTTATCACCGTTTTCCTCCCACTTTCTTTTGACTTGCTTCACATTGGCCTCTTCAGCAGTCTGTTCTTTAATTCTTTCTTCAATCTGGTTCACTAGTTTGTGAGCCATTCTACATGCCTGTTGTATAGAGGCGGGCTCGTGTGAACTTATATCTTCTTGAATTCTTTCCGGTAATCCTTTCACAAATGTGTCGATCTTCTCTTTCTCATCTTCGAATGCTCCCGAACACAATAGGCACAATTCTGTGAATCGTCTTTCGTACGTGGTAATATCAAATCCTTGGGTTCGTAACCCTCTAAGTTCTGTCTTGAGCTTATTGACCTCGGTTCTGGGACGGTACTTCTCGTTCATCAAGTGCTTGAATGCTGACCACGGTAGTGCGTACGCATCATCTTGTCCCACTTGCTCTAGATAGGTATTCCACCATGTTAACGCAGAACCTGTGAAGGTATGCGTAGCGTACTTCACTTTGTCCTCTTCAGTACACTTACTTATAGCAAACACCGATTCAACCTTCTCGGTCCACCGTTTCAATCCGATCGGTCCTTCGGTTCCATCAAATTCCAAAGGTTTGCAGGCAGTGAATTCTTTGTAGGTGCATCCTACACGATTTCCTGTACTGCTAGATCCAAGGTTATTGTTGGTATGTAGCGCAGCCTGTACTGCGGCTATGTTTGAAGCTAGAAAAGTACGGAATTCCTCTTCATTCATATTCACGGTGTGTCTAGTAGTCGGTGCCATTTCCTTCAAAATAGTCAAATGGAACAAGTTAATCATACAGAATATTAAGAGTAGTTAATAGTATTTCGTAGCATAATATGAACTCATTTATAAAAGCTTTTTCTTCATATTAGCGTTTTATAAGTTTAAATTCGGGTAGTACCTACCCGTTAAGTTCATACTTAGTAGCTAATATACAATTCAACTACTACAATTCTATATGAAAAACTGATTATAATAATATTTCGCGTTCAAACTTTTATACAATATTTTACAAACTTACAATACCGCTTATTTTACATAAAACATGAAATATAGCACACAATAACTTTGATACAAGATAGTTGTGAAGACAATTCTAGCTAGTACACAAGTCGTTCAGCAAAGACAATAAAGACACGTAATTCATACGTCCAGAAACAAGTCATGCATTCTGGTTTTACTAGGACTACTTCCCATCCTTGGTCTTGTGCAACATAACCGTTATGGCCGTTGATAAGACAGCGTGTTGTAACGTCATCAAAGGGACGAGGGTTACGTAATGTCCAACAGTCCCGTAATAATCTAAAAACCTCATTTCTTACCCCAATTACCGACTCCGTCACTTGTGGAAACGTTTTGTTTAATAGTTGTAGCCCGATGTTCTTGTTCTCACTTTGGTGAGAAGCGAACATTACTAATCCGTAAGCATAACATGCTTCTTTATGTTGCATGTTAGCCGCTTTTTCTAAATCACGAAGTCCAATATTCGGATATATTGAGTCAAAATAATTTCTTAACCCGTTGCGTAAAATAGCATTTGGGTTCCCCGCAATATATGCGTCAAAGTAAACACATCGTAACTTATGGGTTTCCCAATGTGATATCCCCCATCTTTCAAACGAAAGTCTCTTATAAACCAAGACATTCTTGGAACGTTCTTCGAATGTCTTACAAACTGATCTCGCCTTAAATAGTTGTGCCGAAGAATTCTGGCCGACTCTAGACAAGATTTCATCAATCATGTCTCCGGGTAGGTCTCTTAAAATATTGGGTTGTCTATCCATTTTGTGTTTTTAAACTGTAAAATAGACAAGAGTTAGATTCATAAAAAAAATACTTATTAATACAAGCAATTTTTACATATATCATAAAGCATAAGAACACTATATTACATATATTACACCATACGAATACAACTATCTTATTCCGACTCGCTCGTTTCTTCTTCTTCGGTTTTGGTTCGTTTTGCCAAGTTTCTAGGGATATATGATGTTCCCCTAATACGAGCCGTCGTTGTCCACATTGGTTTAGAAAAACCTGGTGGTTTAGAGGTTCCCGGGTCATTGTTACAACTTAAGGACTTCGGGGGTTGACGATACATATAAAGTTCATCGGGGTTGGAATTAGATTTCTCTATTTTTATGCCCTTTCCCTTATTATTTTCTTTTGCCTTTTTAAATTAAGTTGGGGTAATTTCTATAACATCATCGGAATTCTCGTCGGAATCCGATTCATCGGAGAATTGGTAATCCTCCCAATATTTTGCTTCCTTGGCGGAAACACCATTGACCATAATTAACTTTGGTCGGTTGGTTGAGGATTTTCTTTTACTTAACCGTTTTATTATTTCCCCCACCGATTCTATTTCTTCATCCGGTTCCGATTCTTCTTCCGGTTCCGATTCTTCTTCCGGTTCCGACTCTTCTTCCGGTTCCTCTTCGGGAACTTGTGAATCAGTCCACAAATCATTCCAATTTACATTTGACTCTTCATTATTATTAGGTGAGTCAATGGGACTTGTTCTAGAGGTAGACATCTATCACATAATATCAAACACGTTAAGAGATTAATATATCACATAATATTCATATGTTAAAAATATATAGTTTCCAACAAAAATGTTAAGCAATCATTTTTAAAGAAAACACGGTCGAAGTCCAGACTCACTAATGCATCCTAACAAACTCGATAAGACACACTAATGCAAATTTTCTGGTTCTCTAAGACCAACGCTCGGATACCAACTGAAATGTCCCGTTCTTATTGATTAAAAACGTTCCATATTAATTGATTTCGTTGCGAGGTTTTGACCTCTATATGAGACGTTTTTCAAAGACTGCATTCATTTTAAAACAAACCATAACCTTTATTTCATAAATAAAGGTTTAAAAAGCTTTACATAGATTATCAAATAATGATAATCTAAAATATCCTGTTTACACACGACCATTACATAATGGTTTACAATACAAATATGTTACATCGAAATCAGTTTCTTGAATGCAGTTTTTACACAATATCATACAAACATGGACTCCAAATCTTGTCCTTATTTTAGTATGCAACAGCGGAAGCTCTTAATATTCACCTGAGAATAAACATGCTTTAAACGTCAACAAAAATGTTGGTGAGTTATAGGTTTAACCTATATATATCAAATCATAACAATAGACCACAAGATTTCATATTTCAATACACATCCCATACATAGAGATAAAAATCATTCATATGGTGAACACCTGGTAACCGACAATAACAAGATGCATATATAAGAATATCTCCATCATTCCGGGACACCCTTCGGATATGATATAAATTTCGAAGTACTAAAGCATCCGGTACTTTGGATGGGGTTTGTTAGGCCCAATAGATCTATCTTTAGGATTCGCGTCAATTAGGGTGTATGTTCCCTAATTCTTAGATTACCAGACTTAATAAAAAGGGGCATATTCGATTTCGATAATTCAACCATAGAATGTAGTTTCACGTACTTGTGTCTATTTTGTAAATCATTTATAAAACCTGCATGTATTCTCATCCCAAAAATATTAGATTTTAAAAGTGGGACTATAACTCACTTTCACAGATTTTTACTTCGTCGGGAAGTAAGACTTGGCCACTGGTTGATTCACGAACCTATAACAATATATACATATATATCAAAGTATGTTCAAAATATATTTACAACACTTTTAATATATTTTGATGTTTTAAGTTTATTAAGTCAGCTGTCCTCGTTAGTAACCTACAACTAGTTGTCCACAGTTAGATGTACAGAAATAAATTGATAAATATTATCTTGAATCAATCCACGACCCAGTGTATACGTATCTCAGTATTGATCACAACTCAAACTATATATATTTTGGAATCAACCTCAACCCTGTATAGCTAACTCCAACATTCACATATAGAGTGTCTATGGTTGTTCCGAAATATATATAGATGTGTCGACATGATAGGTCGAAACATTGTATACGTGTCTATGGTATCTCAAGATTACATAATATACAATACAAGTTGATTAAGTTATGGTTGGAATAGATTTGTTACCAATTTTCACGTAGCTAAAATGAGAAAAATTATCCAATCTTGTTTTACCCATAACTTCTTCATTTTAAATCCGTTTTAAGTGAATCAAATTGCTATGGTTTCATATTGAACTCTATTTTATGAATCTAAACAGAAAAAGTATAGGTTTATAGTCGGAAAAATAAGTTACAAGTCGTTTTTGTAAAGGTAGTCATTTCAGTCGAAAGAACGACGTCTAGATGACCATTTTAGAAAACATACTTCCACTTTGAGTTTAACCATAATTTTTGGATATAGTTTCATGTTCATAATAAAAATCATTTTCTCAGAATAACAACTTTTAAATCAAAGTTTATCATAGTTTTTAATTAACTAACCCAAAACAGCCCGCGGTGTTACTACGACGGCGTAAATCCGGTTTTACGGTGTTTTTCGTGTTTCCAGGTTTTAAATCATTAAGTTAGCATATCATATAGATATAGAACATGTGTTTAGTTGATTTTAAAAGTCAAGTTAGAAGGATTAACTTTTGTTTGCGAACAAGTTTAGAATTAACTAAACTATGTTCTAGTGATTACAAGTTTAAACCTTCGAATAAGATAGCTTTATATGTATGAATCGAATGATGTTATGAACATCATTACTACCTTAAGTTCCTTGGATAAACCTACTGGAAAAGAGAAAAATGGATCTAGCTTCAATGGATCCTTGGATGGCTCGAAGTTCTTGAAGCAGAATCATGACACGAAAACAAGTTCAAGTAAGATCATCACTTGAAATAAGATTGTTATAGTTATAGAAATTGAACCAAAGTTTGAATATGATTATTACCTTGTATTAGAATGATAACCTACTGTAAGAAACAAAGATTTCTTGAGGTTGGATGATCACCTTACAAGATTGGAAGTGAGCTAGCAAACTTGAAAGTATTCTTGATTTTATGAAACTAGAACTTTTGGAATTTATGAAGAACACTTAGAACTTGAAGATAGAACTTGAGAGAGATCAATTAGATGAAGAAAATTGAAGAATGAAAGTGTTTGTAGGTGTTTTTGGTCGTTGGTGTATGGATTAGATATAAAGGATATGTAATTTTGTTTTCATGTAAATAAGTCATGAATGATTACTCATATTTTTGTAATTTTATGAGATATTTCATGCTAGTTGCCAAATGATGGTTCCCACATGTGTTAGGTGACTCACATGGGCTGCTAAGAGCTGATCATTGGAGTGTATATACCAATAGTACATACATCTAAAAGCTGTGTATTGTACGAGTACGAATACGGGTGCATACGAGTAGAATTGTTGATGAAACTGAACGAGGATGTAATTGTAAGCATTTTTGTTAAGTAGAAGTATTTTGATAAGTGTATTGAAGTCTTTCAAAAGTGTATAAATACATATTAAAACACTACATGTATATACATTTTAACTGAGTCGTTAAGTCATCGTTAGTCGTTACATGTAAGTGTTGTTTTGAAACCTTTAGGTTAACGATCTTGTTAAATGTTGTTAACCCAATGTTTATAATATCAAATGAGATTTTAAATTATTATATTATCATGATATTATCATGTATGAATATCTCTTAATATGATATATATACATTAAATGTCTTTACAACGATAATCGTTACCTATATGTCTTGTTTAAAAATCATTAAGTTAGTAGTCTTGTTTTTACATATGTAGTTCATTGTTAATATACTTTATGATATGTTTTCTTATCATAGTATCATGTTAACTATATATATATATCCATATATATGTCATCATATAGTTTTTACAAGTTTTAACGTTCGTGAATCACCGATCAACTTGGGTGGTCAATTGTCTATATGAAACATATTTCAATTAATCAAGTCTTAACAAGTTTGATTGCTTAACATGTTGGAAACATTTAATCATGTAAATATCAATCTCAATTAATATATATAAACATGGAAAAGTTCGGGTCACTACACACATCACCATGGGGAGCTCCTGTTTTGTTTGTCAAGAAGAAGGATGGTACATTTAGGTTGTGTATTGACTACAGAGAGTTAAATAAAGTTACCATCAAAAACCGTTATCCACTGCCGAGAATTGACGACTTATTTGATCAACTACAAGGCTCGTCGGTTTATTCAAAAATCGATTTACGTTCTGGATATCATCAGATGCGAGTAAAGGAGGATGATATTCCAAAAACTGCTTTTAGGACGCGTTATGGTCATTACGAGTTTATGGTTATGCCGTTTGGATTGACTAACGCACCAGCTGTGTTCATGGACCATATGAACCGAGTGTGTGGGCCATATCTTGACAAGTTTGTCATTGTTTTTATCGATGACATACTTATTTACTCAAAGAATGATCAAGAGCATGAAGAACATTTGAGAAAAGTGCTAGAAGTATTAAGGAAAGAAAAAATGTACGCTAAGTTTTCAAAGTGTGCATTTTGGTTGAAAGAAGTTCAATTCCTCGGTCACATAGTGAACAAAGAAGGTATCCAGGTGGACCCGGCAAAGATCGAAACTGTTGAAAAGTGGGAAACCCCAAAAACTCCGAAGCATATACGTCAATTTTTAGGATTGGCTGGTTACTACAGAAGATTCATCCAAGATTTCTCCAAAATAGCAAAACCCTTGACTGTATTAACGCATAAAGGGAAGAAATTTGAATGGAAGGATGAACAAGAGAAGACGATTCAGTTATTGAAGAAAAAGCTAACTACGGCACCTATATTGTCATTGCCTGAAGGGAATGATGATTTTGTGATTTATTGTGACGCATCAAAGCAAGGTCTCGGTTGTGTATTAATGCAACGAACGAAGGTGATTGCTTATGCGTCTAGACAATTGAAGATTCACGAGCAAAATTATACAACTCACGATTTGGAATTGGGTGCTGTTGTTTTTGCATTAAAGACTTGGAGGCATTATTTATATGGGGTCAAAAGTATTATATATACCGACCACAAAAGTCTCCAACATATATTTAATCAGAAGCAACTGAATATGAGACAATGCAGGTGGATTGAAATGTTGAATGATTATGATTTTGAGATTCGATACCACCCGGGGAAGGCGAATGTGGTAGCCGACGCTTTGAGTAGAAAGGACAGAGAACCTTTACGGGTAAAAGCTATGAATATAATTATTCGTACTAACCTTACTACTCAAATAAAGGAGGCGCAACAGGGGGTTGTAAAAGAAGGAAAGTTGAAGAATGAGATACCTAAAGGATCAGAGAAACATATTAATATTCGGGAAGACGGAACCCGATATAGGGCTGATAGAGTTTGGGTACCAAGGTTTGGAAATGTGAGAGAAATGGTACTTAAAGAAGCACATAAAACCAGATATTCAATAAATCCCGGAGCGGGGAAGATGTATAAAGATCTCAAGAAACACTTTTGGTGGCCGGGTATGAAAGTCGATATTGCTAAATATGTAGGAGAATGTTTGACGTGTTCTAAGGTCAAAGCTGAACATCAGAAACCATCAAGTCTACTACAACAACCTGAAATCCCGGAATAGAAATGGAAAAACATTACCATGGATTTCATTACTAAATTTCCAAGGACTGCAAGTGGTTATGATACTATTTGGGTAATAGTTTATCGTCTCACCAAGTCAGCACACTTCCAGCCAATGAGAGAAGATGACAAAATGGAGAAGTTGGCGAGATTGTATTTGAAGGAGGTTGTCTCCAGACATGGAATACCCGTCTCTATTATCTCTGATAGGGATGGTAGATTTGTTTCAAGGTTCTGGCAGACATTGCAACAAGCATTGGGGACTCGTGTAGTGACCCGGGAATTTCTAACCAAATTTAAACTTAAGCTTTATATGATTTCAATACGATAAGCAAAGTCTGAAAAGTTATGTCACTAAAATTTTTTTTGAAACAGGTTACATAGAACCATTTGACCTTTCACTATTCCTGACGATTCACGAACAATTATGTGTAAATATATATATATACATATAAATACTATACATAAGTAATGTTATGTATATTGTAAATAATAGATATCAAAGATTCAATATATGATAGTTTGTAAAAATGATACAATTAACAAATTGTATTATAGTAGTTATATTAAAATCATTGTTATTAATTTCATAATTATTATTGTTAATATTAATATTAATTAATCATAGTATTAAGAATAGTATAGTATATATTTATAAAAATCTAATATGTATAAGTTATTATTATACTATTAAGATCATTAATAATATTAACATAATTATTACAACTAGTAATATTATTAATATCATTTATAAGACTATTAATATCATTGCTATTATTAGTAATCAAGTTTATCAAAAACTATCATTATGATTAATAATAATAATCCTATCATATTATTATTTATCAAACTTTTATCAATAATATCATTATTACCAATAAAAATTATTATTAATATTATTATTCTGTTATCAAAATTAACAATAATCAGTATATTATTATCTAATAAATAATAGAAATACTTTTATAAAAAAATTATGTTTTATAAATAAAAATCGTATATAAATATAAAGTAGGAATCAAATTAGTTTTACATCACCATCCTGTTGTATCAAACTTTTATATTTTGTCTTCAACCAATTTCCAGTCTATATCAAATTCAAACGCATCCAAATGCTATTATGAGTCTCAATCTACTTTATAATTTTTTTTTTCTCTTCCGTACCTGTTTGAACAAATCCTGTGATCTCATTTGGTAGTATTAAACGATCCATTCTTGTGTTATGTAATTCATTCAATCTTCTATTATTCAATATAAAATATATATTCTGATCATCTACCTTAAATTAGTCAGATATTTTTTTTTAAAAGAAACCCAGGAACGTACCCTGTCCTTGTTTCATATTTTCAAAATCAGAGTCCGAATCAAATTTGAAAAATGTATAAATGCAGTTTCGTTAGGAATTGTATACTTAAACTATCTTCAAAATATCAAGTTCCAATTCTTTATATCAAGAACAAATTTTTGAGTCAAAGTTTTGAAATAAAAGTCAACTGAATTGTTCATCGCAAAATTCAAATTCAATTTGATGTTTTAGGATCAATTGATGATCTAGAAAGTTTCCAGGTATGTTTTTCTACCTAACTCATGTTATAATTTTTGTCCAAAACAGTCTCGAATTCGATATTTGATTTTGAGTTCATATTCTTGAATTTTAAAATAGCAAAAACTCGAATTCGAATTTCATTTAAAAATCTATAAATATAGTTGTGTTAGGATTACTATAAACAATCTTTCTGCAAAATTAGAGGTTCCAATTCGTAAAATTGAATGAGATTTTTGATGTCAAACTTTTTTGTAAAAAGTCAATCAAATTGTTCTTCATAAAAATTCGTTTGCTAGTTAGTTTTTCAGGATCAACTGATGATCCTAATACATTCTAATAAGGATTTATAAAATTTTTCATGAAGAGGTCGAAGTCTCAAAACAATCGAATTGTGAAATCAATATTTGGATTTTTTTTTTCTTCGCGTACTGCAGCAGGCAGCTGCCACTGCCGCTGTTTGTTTTAATTTTTTTTTTTTTTGTGTAATCCAATTAGCCACACTCGAATCCTTCTGTTTTCATTTTAAACATATCCCAAATTGTTTTGCTGTTATGATATCAATTATGGATTCAGTCATTAGAACTTTGAAGGATGGAATATAGACAGATAATAGATACGGTTTAAGTATAAACGAGTTTGAGATTAAATCAGAAATGAGTGATCAGCTGGATGGTTCGGTGTTGGTGCGGGTGGGTGAGAGGTCTCGGGTTCGAGCCCCGGCATATGCTATTATTTTTAGGAAAGCTTATAAGAGGGGTATACACTTTTATATTCTCTCAATTTCATTATTGTTATTATTATTATTATTATTATTATTATTATTATTATTATTATTATTATTATTATTATTATTATTATTATTATTATTATTATTATTATTATTATTATCAATTATTGTATTTATTATTATGGTAACATAAATACTATGGTTTATATTATAATCACTTTTGATTAAGTAACACTAGTAAATATTGTTAATGTTATTATTAGTATTGATCTAAGTATTATTATAATTAGGATTATTATTAGTTATTGTTATTATTACTATGATACTGATAATGATAATGATAATTGTTATTACCTCTAATATAATAGATGTATCAATATCATTGATCATCCTAAGAGTATTATCATTATCGTCAATATTAGTATAAGTACTATAACTATTAATATTATTATTATTACCAGTAAAAGAATTAACTATCAAATGTTATTATTATTATTATAACTATAGTTGCAATTATAACTATTATTACTATTATGGTTAAGTTAATTATTAGCATTACTATGATAATGTAATTACATATTATTATCATTAAAATGAATATTATTATGATCATAACTATAATTATTATCATTATTAGTATTCATATTAAGATTATTATTATTTTTACAACTAATATTATTATAAGTATTATTATTAGAATTATCATTTAGGTTAGTATTGGTATCATTATAAAAATTATTATTATTACCAGATTAATAATGTATATTATCACTATTATAAGTATTATCATTACTATTAAATTTTTCATTTGAAGCTACTATCAGTATTATAAGACTTAATAATAAAACTATCATAATATCACCATTAATAGAATTATTAAATATTATTTTCCTTAATATTAATATGAGTATTATCATTATCTTTATTTTTTTTTTCATTACAAATATTATCTTAGTATAATTATAATTACTAATTTCAACAAACAAATGATAATCATATAAAAGTATATTTAACTTAAATATATTAATATTTTCATTTAAAATGAATACATTTAATTAAATAATAAAATATATATATATAAGTTATTAAAACAAAAATTATATCACTAATAATATATATATATATATATATATATATATATATATATATATATATATATATATATATATATATATATATATATATATATATATATATATATATATATATATATATATATATATATATATATATTCGATTACAATTACATATATTAATGAATATATAAATGTTATAGGTTCGTGAATCCGAGGCCAACCCTGCATTGTTCAATATAGTCATATGTATTTTTACTACAAAATACATTAGGTGAGTTTCATTATTCCCATTTTAAATGTTTTCGCAATATATATTTTTGGGACTGAGAATACATGCGCTGTTTTTATAACTGTTTTACGAAATAGACACAAGTAATTGAAACTACATTATATGGTTGAATGATCAAAATTGAATATGCCCCTTTTTATTAAGTCTGGTAATCTAAGAATTAGGGAACAGACACCCTAATTGACGCGAACTCTAAAGATAGATCTATCGGGCCCAACAAGCCCCATCCAAAGTACCGGATGCTTTAGTACTTCGAAATTTATATCATGTCCGATGGAGGATCCCGGAATGATGGGGATATTCTTATATAGATATTGTGAATGTCGGTTACCAGGTGTTCAATCCATATGAATGATTTTTGTCTCTATGTATGGGACGTATGTTTATGAGAAATATGAAATCTTGTGGTCTATTAAATTGATGGAAATGATTATTTATGTTAAACTAATGAACTCACCAACCTTTTGGTTGACACTTTAAAGCATGTTTATTCTCAGGTACGAAAGAAATCTTCCGCTGTGTATTTGCTCATTTTAAAGATATTACTTGGAGTCATTCATGACATATTTCAAAAGACGTTGCATTCGAGTCGTCGAGTTCGTCAAGATTATTATTAAGTTAATTATAGTTAGATATATTATGAAATGGTATGCATGCCGTCAACTTTCAATGTAATGAAAGATTGTCTTTTCAAAAACGAATGCAATATTTGTAAAATGTATCATATAGAGGTCAAGTACCTCGCGATGTAATCAACTGTTGTGAATCATTTATAATCGATATGGACTTCGTCCGGATGGATTAGGACGGGTCTCTACAGTTGGTATCAGAGCGGTGGTCTTAGCGAACCAGGTCTGCATTAGTGTGTATAACTGATAAGTCGTTAAGATGCATTAGTGAGTCTGGACTTCGACCGTGTCTGCATGTCAAAAGTTTTGCTTATCATTAGTGTCAAAAATTATTTGCTTATCATCCTTCAAGTCTAGACACGTCTTACTGCCTCTAATCCATAGATAGTGTATAGATAAATTCATATCTTAGCGTATCTGTTATTGTTACCTTTGTCTCACAGATTCCGTAGATTCCTCCATAACTTATGGGATTTAAGAATTATAGATGCATATGTAAATTATGTATTGCAGGGTACTAATCTACATCCTATAATCTATTCCTTATCGAAAATCCTTCATCTGATCGTACGAGATGAATCCTGCAACCAGTTCGAGTCCCTCAGATTCCGATAACTATTCCGATAGTTATTCCGACAGCTATTCCAACATAGATGTTCACCTAAACTCCGAAAACAGCGTCATCGGTATGAATCAACCAATCAGCCATTATCAATTCATTTGATGGGTTCGTAGTCGACTTAATTATTGGAAATGCGCAGAAGGCAATCCCTTCCACCAACCGAATTCACCTCACAATGAACCTGAAGCGTTTACCGGCGAACCTGTTTGAGACACCATTTTCAATCTCATTTCCAGGGTAACTCGAAAAGATTATATTCAATCCACAATTCTGAACCTTATTCATCCGCTCGTCCCGATCGACAATTATCCTGGAGTAATAAGTCAACGAATTTCGCGCTCGAATAATCAATTCGGAGAATATGGTGCAAAATGTATCAGCTTCAGCAACATCACCGGCACCAACAGTACCATCAATAATAGCACCAGTACCATCAACAACCCATGCCTCGACGTCTCATTCTATACCTTGAGTACAATTATCGTTCTACGTATCGTTCTACATCATTTATCTTCGTTCGACATGGCGATTATGTAATCTCTAATGTTTTAGAGATTATATATTCTTGTTCCAACGGTAAATCAAATGAGTTTAATATCATATTGACTCATTAAATCCATGATTACATCTGAAGAAAATATATATGTATATATATTTTCATAAATATTGTAATTAAAAATTCTTGTGTACAAACTGTTAATGGTGAAAATATTTTAACGGGTAGGTAATGCCCGAGGAATATTTAGATTTCGCATTAATAAGTTACACTGTACATTCTTCGAATCTAATTCAACAGTCATTTACTATCCTACTTACGTCCACCGATATACAAATCCGTTCACCACAGAATAACCATATTCATCCAATTTCATATTTGGATTTTGACTTACCAGAATCCAACGAGTGTCATAATGAAGAAATAATAAACACAATAAAAATTGATTAGAAACAGACTAATTAACAACATGAAATTCTATTAAGAATCCACACTAACAAAATCCTAGCTAACTGTTCCTAGCTAACTGTTAATTCCTTACTACCATTTAATTTATTTATAGCAGTTTAATTATCGCAATTTATATTCTCGCAATTTTATTTATCGTCATTTAATTTCTGTTATTTACTTTACGCACTTTATTTATTATCATTTAATTTCTGTATTTATTTTTCACACCTTAAATATCGGGACACGTATACAAGGTTTTGACATATCATATCGACGCATTTATATATATTATTTGGAATAACCATAGACACTCTATATGCAGTAATGATCGAGTTTTCTATACAGTGTTGAGGTTGATTCTACAATAATATATATAATTTGAGTTGTGATCGAGTCTGAGACATATACGGGTCACGACACGTATTTATTAATTCGAATATTATATATGAATTATTGAAATGCTAACTGTGGACTATCAACATTGGACAATTAAAATGAATTAAAATATTGATTATAACATATGAAACTAAACAATTCTTTAAGTTGCCACTTGATTTCATCTTAAACCTCAATTGTATCTTGACGATTACAATCTGCATTCAAACCCTTCGTGATTCTTGAAAACACCTCAATCGATAGGATGAATCAACCGCACTTCATTAACGGAAGGAAAGATTTATGCATATAGTTATGCACCTGAGAAACTCTCGGCAACTGAGTAAAAGTTTAACATGTAGCCGCGTCAGATCCTTTGACATTTATTAGCAAAAATAACTTTGCGATCTTTTTTTTTAAAGTAGCCAATTTTGTCACAGCTCCAGCAAATCAACTTCGACTTTTCATTCGAAGTAGCCTTACTATAATCCTGATATATACAATTACCCTTTTGATACCGGAGAATTTTTTTATATTCCACCATATTACCAGCAGACGTACCAGCAACCTCGTTGCTTTTTGGCTTAAATCTCTCTGATAAATCATTATATTTATTCATTGAAACCCTATCATATACTCATCCGCATCTTATAATGAGAACTGCCATAACAATTACTGGGAATCGGCAATCAGTACTTTGAAAACTCACAGCATATCTACATCAACAGTTATATGTATGACATTTATCTCTTAGAATTATGATCTCTCATTCTGAAATTTTGAAAAGCACTCAGTCACAAATCAATACTCTGAATGTTGAAAAAGCTATAGTAAACGACCATAATCATCGAAAGTTTGATGATAAAGATTAGTATGTTGGAAAAGCTCAGATTCGTTAAAATCTTTAGAGAATATCTTGCTCCGAAGTCATGTTAAAATCTTGCGAAAAATCTTTCTCCATCAATCATCGAACTTAGAAATTCCAAAATATCATCATCAATATCTTCGATATTTCTGAGGATATTTTTATAAATATTCTCGTCCGAAATTTTATACCTCTTCGTGCTTTCTGTGTATCATTATATTGGAAACATTCAATAGAGAATTTAGTACCGAAAATCGGATTATGCGAAACTATGAAGGAAGTCGTGGACAAAACACAAAGAATAAGTTTGACTTCAAAGAATCCAAATGATTCTGTTTCTGATGAAATCTTTAGCGAATACCTTGCTTCTGAATCTAAACCCTTACGGATAATCTTCTTCATCATCCTTCGATATTAGAAATTCCAAGGTATCATCATATCTTTCATTATAAATATCCTCCATATTTTTAAAGATATTTTCATGATTATTCTTATCTAAAATCATTAACCTCTTCGTGCTATCAGTGTTACATCATATAGAAACTGTTAGTTTCTATAAACATTTCGAGTTTAAAATATGAATGTTATTGAAGTAATGTTGGAAACTGATGCATGAGTTAGTATAATATAATGACACTTGATCAACGTGATTATATTACAGTAAGTCATGCTGAGTTTCTAATGAGACGTGATGATTCACAGACTCTAACATCATCATGTGCCATGTCACACGACTCGTTCATTCTACTTCACCTCCGAACATATCAAGAAAATATATTCTTGATAGTTATATTCTCAGTAATTCTGGTAATTTGACAAATCAAATCGTACCATTACGATTTCCTTCTTAGAACATTAACAATATTCATTCTAAAACTTATATCTGCGAATTCTGGACCATTACAAGAGATGTCTAATCGCAATAAGAAGAAACAGAGGGACAAGGCTCCGAAACAGAAATTGGAGTATAAATCGCAGCAAATAGGAGGGAGTATTAACTGTGGGTAACAATGATTATAGGAAACAGAAATAGGGACATTGAAGTATAAGGGGAGATATAAAGCCCAATAACAACACGGAGGTTACAAACCGTGGATATTAATACGAATAGCAATATAAAGACATGGTATAATTAAGAATAGTATCACCCCAAGATAATAGTAGAAGTAAACATATTCTTCTGAAGGAAGATTGAAAAGAAGGATGACAGAAATGATAATTAGAAAAATATCAAGGATTAGAACTGGATTAAGCATTTTCAAAATCTTTTGGATGTATGAACTAAGAAAGAAAGTATAGGAATGGTGAGAATAATGGAACGGAAGAGCTTAATTTATAATGGAAATATCAGACAGAGAAATCGCGGCAGATCACCGTATTTAATTATAGAGATCTTAATTTCCTTACTCGCCGAAGAATCAAATCTTTTAGATTTCGAAGATTTCCTTTAAATCTCTTGAATTTCGGAATTCAATCAAGACAATGTCAGAAGTTAAAACGAAACTTCATTTATTCATTTCACTCTTTTGTGATAGCTTCACTCGTACGCTTCGAGTAATCGAATCGTTTTATCCAAATTATTCAATAATGATAAAACTCTATTTATCAACTAATATTCATCATGAAAACATTTTTTTATTGTTAGCCATGACGACCTTACTCAAATTTCGGGACGAAATTTCTTTAACGGGTAGGTACTGTAGTGACCCGGGAATTTCCGACCAAATTTAAACTTAAGCTTTATATGATTTCAATACGATAAGCAAAGTCTGAAAAGTTATGTCACTAAAAATTTTTTTGAAATAGGTTACATAGAACCATTTGACCTTTCACTATTCCTGACGATTCACGAACAATTATGTGTAAATATATATGTAAATATATATATATACATATAAATACTATACATAAGTAATGTTATGTATATTGTAAATAATAGATATCAAAGATTCAATATATGATAGTTTGTAAAAATGATACAATTAACAAATTGTATTATAGTAGTTATATTAAAATCATTGTTATTAATTTCATAATTATTATTGTTAATATTAATATTAATTAATCATAGTATTAAGAATAGTATAGTATATATTTATAAAAATCTAATATGTATAAGTTATTATTATACTATTAAGATCATTAATAATATTAACATAATTATTACAACTAGTAATATTATTAATATCATTTATAAGACTATTAATATCATTGCTATTATTAATAATCAAGTTTATCAAAAACTATCATTATGATTAATAATAATAATCCTATCATATTATTATTTATCAAACTTTTATCAATAATATCATTATTACCAATAAAAATTAGTATTAATATTATTATTCTGTTATCAAAATTAACAATAATCAGTATATTATTATCTAATAAATAATAGAAATACTTTTATAAAAAAAAATTATGTTTTATAAATAAAAATCGTATATAAATATAAAGCAGGAATCAAATTAGTTTTACATCACCATCCTGTTGTATCAAACTTTTATATTTTGTCTTCAACCAATTTCCAGTCTATATCAAATTCAAACACATCCAAATGCTGTTGTGAGTCTCAATCTACTTTATAATTTTTTTTTTCTCTTCTGTACCTGTTTGAACAAATCCTGTGATCTCATTTGGTAGTATTAAACGATCCATTCTTGTGTTATGCAATTCATTCAATCTTCTATTATTCAATATAAAATATATATTCTGATCATCTACCTTAAATTAGTCAGATATTTTTTTTTAAAAGAAACCCAGGAACGTACCCTGTCCTTGTTTCATATTTTCAAAATCAGAGTCCGAATCAAATTTGAAAAATGTATAAATGCAGTTTCGTTAGGAATTATATACTTAAACTATCTTCAAAATATCAAGTTCCAATTCTTTATATCAAGAACAAATTTTTGAGTCAAAGTTTTGAAATAAAAGTCAACTGAATTGTTCATCGCGAAATTCAAATTCAATTTGATGTTTTAGGATCAATTGATGATCTAGAAAGTTTCCAGGTATGTTTTTCTACCTAACTCATGTTATAATTTTTGTCCAAAACAGTCTCGAATTCGATATTTGATTTTGAGTTCATATTCTTGAATTTTAAAATAGCAAAAACTCGAATTCAAATTTCATTTAAAAATCTATAAATATAGTTGTGTTAGGATTACTATAAACAATCTTTCTGCAAAACTAGAGGTTCCAATTCGTAAAATTGAATAAGAATTTTGAGGTCAAACTTTTTTGTAAAAAGTCAATCAAATTGTTCTTCATAAAAATTCGTTTGCTAGTTAGTTTTTCAGGATCAACTGATGATCCTAATACATTCTAATAAGGATTTATAAAATCTTTCATGAAGAGGTCGAAGTCTCAAAACAATCGAATTGCGAAATCAATATTTGGATTTTTTTTTTCTTCGCGTACTGCAGCAGGCAGCTGCCACTGCCGCTGTTTGTTTTAATTTTTTTTTTTGTGTAATCCAATTAGCCACACTCGAATCCTTCTGTTTTCATTTTAAACATATCCCAAATTGTTTTGCTGTTATGATATCAATTATGGATTCAGTCATTAGAACTTTGAAGGAGGGAATATAGACAGATAATAGATACGGTTTAAGTATAAACGAGTTTGAGATTAAATCAGAAATGAGTGATCAGCTGGATGGTTCGGTGTTGGTGCGGGTGGGTGAGAGGTCTCGGGTTCGAGCCCCGGCATGTGCTATTATTTTTAGGAAAGCTTATAAGAGGGGTATACACTTTTATATTCTCTCAATTTCATTATTGTTATTATTATTATTATTATTATTATTATTATTATTATTATTATTATTATTATTATTATTATTATTATTATTATTATTATTATTATCAATTATTGTATTTATTATTATGGTAACATAAATACTATGGTTTATATTATAATCACTTTTGATTAAGTAACACTAGTAAATATTGTTAATGTTATTATTAGTATTGATCTAAGTATTATTATAATTAGGATTATTATTAGTTATTGTTATTATTACTATGATAATGATAATGATAATGATAATTGTTATTACCTCTATTATAATAGATGTATCAATATCATTGATCATCCTAAGAGTATTATCATTATCGTCAATATTAGTATAAGTACTATAACTATTAATATTATTATTATTACCAGTAAAAGAATTAACTATCAAATGTTATTATTATTATTATAACTATAGTTGCAATTATAACTATTATTACTATTATGGTTAAGTTAATTATTAGCATTACTATGATAATGTAATTACATATTATTATCATTAAAATGAATATTATTATGATCATAACTATAATTATTATCATTATTAGTATTCATATTAAGATTATTATTATTTTTACAACTAATATTATTATAAGTATTATTATTAGAATTATCATTTAGGTTAGTATTGGTATCATTATAAAAATTATTATTATTACCAGATTAATAATGTATATTATCACTATTATAAGTATTATCATTACTATTAAATTTTTCATTTGAAGCTACTATCAGTATTATAAGACTTAATAATAAAACTATCATAATATCACCATTAATAGAATTATTAAATATTATTTTCCTTAATATTAATATGAGTATTATCATTATCTTTATTTTTTTTTCCATTACAAATATTATCTTAGTATAATTATAATTACTAATTTCAACAAACAAATGATAATCATATAAAAGTATATTTAACTTAAATATATTAATATTTTCATTTAAAATGAATACATTTAATTAAATAATAAAATATATATATATATATATATAAGTTATTAAAACAAAAATTATATCACTAATAATAATAATAATTATATATATATATATATATATATATATATATATATATATATATATATATATATATATATATATATATATATATATATATATATATATATATATATATATATATATATATATATATATATATTCGATTACAATTACATATATTAATGAATATATAAATGTTATAGGTTCGTGAATCCGAGGCCAACCCTGCATTGTTCAATATAGTCATATGTATTTTTACTACAAAATACATTAGGTGAGTTTCATTATTCCCTTTTTAAATATTTTCGCAATATATATTTTTGGGACTGAGAATACATGCGCTGTTTTTATAACTGTTTTACGAAATAGACACAAGTAATTGAAACTACATTATATGGTTGAATGATCAAAATTGAATATGCCCCTTTTTATTAAGTCTGGTAATCTAAGAATTAGGGAACAGACACCCTAATTGACGCGAACTCTAAAGATAGATCTATCGGGCCCAACAAGCCCCATCCAAAGTACCGGATGCTTTAGTACTTCGAAATTTATATCATGTCCAATGGAGGATCCCGGAATGATGGGGATATTCTTATATAGATATTGTGAATGTCGGTTACCAGGTGTTCAATCCATATGAATGATTTTTGTCTCTATGTATGGGACGTATGTTTATGAGAAATATGAAATCTTGTGGTCTATTAAATTGATGGAAATGATTATTTATGTTAAACTAATGAACTCACCAACCTTTTGGTTGACACTTTAAAGCATGTTTATTCTCAGGTACGAAAGAAATCTTCCGCTGTGTATTTGCTCATTTTAAAGATATTACTTGGAGTCATTCATGACATATTTCAAAAGACGTTGCATTCGAGTCGTCGAGTTCGTCAAGGTTATTATTAAGTTAATTATAGTTAGATATATTATGAAATGGTATACATGCCGTCAACTTTCAATGTAATGAAAGATTGTCTTTTCAAAAACGAATGCAATGTTTGTAAAATGTATCATATGGAGGTCAAGTACCTCGCGATGTAATCAACTGTTGTGAATCGTTTATAATCGATATGGACTTCGTCCGGATGGATTAGGATGGGTCTCTACAACTCATATAGACATGAGTACTGCCTATCATCCACAAACTGATGGGCAAAGTGAAAGGACGATACAAACGCATGAAGACATGCTATGAGCATGTGTTATTGATTTCGGAAACACTTGGGATCGACACCTAACGTTAGCAGAATTTTCCTACAACAATAGTTATCATTCTAATATTGAGATGGCACCATTTGAGGCACTTTATGATAGAAAGTGCAGGTCTCTGATTTGTTGGAATGAAGTGGGGGATAGACAGATTACGGGTCTGGAGATAATACAAGAAACTACCGAGAAAATCATCCAAATTCAACAACGGTTGAAAACCGCCCAGAGTCGATAAAAGAGCTACGCGGACAGTAAAAGAAAAGATATAGAGTTTGAAATTGGAAAATGGTCATGCTTAAGGTTTCACCTTGGAAAGGCGTTGTTCGATTTGGTAAATGGGGGAAACTAAATCCAAGGTACATTGGACCATTCAAGATTATAGATCGTGTCGGACAAGTAGCTTACCAACTGGAGCTACCTCAACAACTCGTGGCTGTACATAATGAAATGTCCCGTTCTTATTGATTAAAAACGTTCCATATTAATTGATTTCGTTGCGAGGTTTTGACCTCTATATGAGACGTTTTTCAAAGACTGCATTCATTTTAAAACAAACCATAGCCTTTATTTCATAAATAAAGGTTTAAAAAGCTTTACGTAGATTATCAAATAATGATAATCTAAAATATCCTGTTTACACACGACCATTACATAATGGTTTACAATACAATTATGTTAGATCGAAATCAGTTTCTTGAATGCAGTTTTTACACAATATCATACAAACATGGACTCCAAATCTTGTCCTTATTTTAGTATGCAACAGCGGAAGCTCTTAGTATTCACCTGAGAATAAACATGCTTTAAACGTCAACAAAAATGTTGGTGAGTTATAGGTTTAACCTATATATATCAAATCGTAACAATAGACCACAAGATTTCATATTTCAATACACATCCCATACATAGAGATAAAAATCATTCATATGGTGAACACCTGGTAACCGACATTAACAAGATGCATATATAAGAATATCCCCATCATTCCGGGACACCCTTCGGATATGATATAATTTCGAAGTACTAAAGCATCCGGTACTTTGGATGGGGTTTGTTAGGCCCAATAGATCTATCTTTAGGATTCACGTCAATTAGGGTGTCTGTTCCCTAATTCTTAGATTACCAGACTTAATAAAAAGGGGCATATTCGATTTCGATAATTCAACCATAGAATGTAGTTTCACGTACTTGTGTCTATTTTGTAAATCATTTATAAAACCTGCATGTATTCTCATCCCAAAAATATTAGATTTTAAAAGTGGGACTATAACTCACTTTCACAGATTTTTACTTCGTCGGGAAGTAAGACTTGGCCACTGGTTGATTCACGAACCTATAACAATATATACATATATATCAAAGTATGTTCAAAATATATTTACAACACTTTTAATATATTTTGATGTTTTAAGTTTATTAAGTCAGCTGTCCTCGTTAGTAACCTACAACTAGTTGTCCACAGTTAGATGTACAGAAATAAATCGATAAATATTATCTTGAATCAATCCACGACCCAGTATATACGTATCTCAGTATTGATCACAACTCAAACTATATATATTTTGGAATCAACCTCAACCCTGTATAGCTAACTCCAACATTCACATATAGAGTGTCTATGGTATCTCAAGATTACATAATATACAATACAAGTTGATTAAGTTATGGTTGGAATAGATTTGTTACCAATTTTCACGTAGCTAAAATGAGAAAAATTATCCAATCTTGTTTTACCCATAACTTCTTCATTTTGAATCCGTTTTGAGTGAATCAAATTGCTATGGTTTCATATTGAACTATATTTTATGAATCTAAACAGAAAAAGTATAGGTTTATAGTCATAAAAATAAGTTACAAGTCATTTTTGTAAAGGTAGTCATTTTAGTCGAAAGAACGACGTCTAGATGACCATTTTAGAAAACATACTTCCACTTTGAGTTTAACCATAATTTTTGGATATAGTTTCATGTTCATAATAAAAATCATTTTCCCAGAATAACAACTTTTAAATCAAAGTTTATCATAGTTTTTAATTAACTAACCCAAAACAGCCCGCGGTGTTACTACGACGGCGTAAATCCGGTTTTACGGTGTTTTTCGTGTTTCCAGGTTTTAAATCATTAAGTTAGCATATCATATAGATATAGAACATGTGTTTAGTTGATTTTAAAAGTCAAGTTAGAAGGATTAACTTTTATTTGCGAACAAGTTTAGAATTAACTAAACTATGTTCTAGTGATTACAAGTTTAAACCTTCGAATAAGATAGCTTTATATGTATGAATCGAATGATGTTATGAACATCATTACTACCTCAAGTTCCTTGGATAAACCTACTAGAAATGAGAAAAATAGATCTAGCTTCAAAGGATCCTTGGATGGCTTGAAAGTTCTTGAAGCAGAATCATGACACGAAAACAATTTCAAGTAAGATTTCCACTCGAAATAAGATTGTTATAGTTATAGAAATTGAATTAAAGTTTGAATATGATTATTACCTTGAATTAGAAAGATAACCTACTGTAAGTAACAAAGGTTTCTTGATCTTGGATGATTACTTGGAATGGATTTAGAACACTTGGAAGTAAACTTGCAATCTTGGAAGTATTCTTGATTTTATGAAACTAGAACTTTTGGAATTTATGAAGAACACTTAGAACTTGAAGATAGAACTTGAGAGAGATCAATTAGATGAAGAAAATTGAAGAATGAAAGTGTTTGTAGGTGTTTTTGGTCGTTGGTGTATGGATTAGATATAAAGGATATGTAATTTTGTTTTCATGTAAATAAGTCATGAATGATTACTCATATTTTTGTAATTTTATGAGATATTTCATGCTAGTTGCCAAATGATGGTTCCCACATGTGTTAGGTGACTCACATGGGCTGCTAAGAGCTGATCATTGGAGTGTATATACCAATAGTACATACATCTAAAAGCTGTGTATTGTACGAGTACGAATACGAGTGCATACAAGTAGAATTGTTGATGAAACTGAACGAGGATGTAATTGTAAGCATTTTTGTTAAGTAGAAGTATTTTAATAAGTGTCTTGAAGTCTTTCAAAAGTGTATGAATACATATTAAAACACTACATGTATATACATTTTAACTGAGTCGTTAAGTCATCGTTAGTCGTTACATGTAAATGTTGTTTTGAAACCTTTAGGTTAACGATCTTGTTGAATGTTGTTAACCCATTGTTTATTATAACAAATGAGATGTTAAATTGTTATATTATCATGATATTATGATATATAATATATCTTAGTATGATATATATACAGTTAAATGTCGTTACAACGATAATCGTTACATATATGTCTCGTTTCGAAATCATTAAGTTAGTAGTCTTATTTTTACATATGTATTTCATTGTTAATACACTTAATAATATATTTACTTATCATTTAACATAATTAACCAAGTGTATCAATATCTTAATATGATTCATATGTACCTAGTAAGACGTTGTTATGACGATAATCGTTATATATATCGTTTTCGAGTTTCTTAAATTAATAGTCTCATTTTTATGTATATAACTCATTGTTAAAATACCTAATGAGATACATACTTATAATAAAATCATGTTAACTATATATATATAACCATATATATGTCATCGTATAGTTTTTACAAGTTTTAACGTTCGTGAATCACCGGTCAACTTGGGTGGTCAATTGTCTATATGAAACCTATTTCAATTAATCAAGTCTTAACAAGTTTGATTGCTTAACATGTTGGAAACACTTAATCATGTAAATAACAATTTCATTTAATATATATATATAAACATGGAAAAGTTTGGGTCACTACAGTACCTACCCGTTAAATAAATTTCGTCCCGAAATTTTAAGCAGTTGGAGGTGTTGACGTATCTTCTGGAAATAAATGCGGGTATTTCTTCTTCATCTGATCTTCATGCTCCCAGGTGAACTCGGGTCCTCTACGAGCATTCCATCGAACCTTAACAATCGGTATCTTGTTTTGTTTAAGTCTCTTAACCTCACGATCCATTATTTCGACGGGTTCTTCAATGAATTGAAGTTTTTCATTGATTTGGATTTCGTCCAACGGAATAGTGAGATCTTCTTTAGCAAAACATTTCTTCAAATTTGAGACATGGAAAGTGTTATGTACAGCCGCAATTTGTTGAGGTAGCTCCAGTTGGTAAGCTACTGGTCCGACACGATCTATAATCTTGAATGGTCCAATGTACCTTGGATTTAGTTTCCCCCGTTTACCAAATCGAACAACGCCTTTCCAAGGTGAAACCTTAAGCATGACCATTTCTCCAATTTCAAACTCTATATCTTTTCTTTTACTGTCCGCGTAGCTCTTTTGTCGACTCTGGGCGGTTTTCAATCTTTGTTGAATTTGGATGATCTTTTCGGTAGTTTCTTGTATTATCTCCGGACCCGTAATCTGTCTATCCCCCACTTCACTCCAACAAATCAGAGACCTGCACTTTCTACCATAAAGTGCTTCAAACGGCACCATCTCAATGCTTGAATGGTAGCTGTTATTGTAGGAAAATTCTGCTAACGGTAGATGTCGATCCCAGCTGTTTCCAAAATCAATAACACATGCTCGTAGCATGTCTTCAAGCGTTTGTATCGTCCTTTCACTCTGCCCATCAGTTTGTGGATGATAGGCAGTACTCATGTCTAGACGAGTTCCTAATGCTTGTTGTAATGTCTGCCAGAATCTTGAAATAAATCTGCCATCCCTATCAGAGATAATAGAGATTGGTATTCCATGTCTGGAGACGACTTCCTTCAAATACAGTCGTGGTAACTTCTCCATCTTGTCATCTTCTCTTATTGGCAGGAAGTGTGCTGATTTAGTGAGATGATCAACTATTACCCAAATAGTATCAAAACCACTTGCAGTCCTTGGCAATTTAGTGATGAAATCCATGGTAATGTTTTCCCATTTCCATTCCGGGATTTCGGGTTGTTAAAGTAGACCTGATGGTTTCTGATGCTCAGCTTTGACGTTAGAACACATCAAACATTCTCCTACGTATTTAGCAACATCGGCTTTCATACCCGGCCACCAAAAATGTTTCTTGAGAACCTTGTACATCTTCCCCGTTCCAGGATGTATTGAGTATCTGGTTTTATGAGCTTCTCTAAGTACCATTTCTCTCATATCTCCAAATTTTGGTACCCAAATCCTTTCAGCCCTATACCAGGTTCCGTCTTCCCGAATATTAAGATGCTTCTCCGATCCTTTGGGTATTTCATCCTTTAAATTTCCCTCTTTTAAAACTCCTTGTTGCGCCTCCTTTATTTGAGTAGTAAGGTTAGTATGAATCATTATATTCATAGATTTTACTCGAATGGGTTCTCTGTCCTTCCTGCTCAAGGCGTCGGCTACCACATTTGCCTTCCCCGGGTGGTAACGAATCTCAAAGTCGTAATCATTCAACAATTCAATCCACCTACGCTGCCTCATATTCAGTTGTTTCTGATTAAATATGTGCTGAAGGCTTTTGTGGTCGGTATATATAATACTTTTAGCCCCATATAAGTAGTGCCTCCAAGTCTTTAATGCAAAAACAACCGCGCCTAATTCCAAATCATGCGTCGTATAATTTTGTTCGTGAATCTTCAATTGTCTAGACGCATAAGCAATCACCTTCGTTCGTTGCATTAATACACAACCGAGACCTTGCTTTGATGCGTCGCAATAAATCACAAAATCATCATTCCCTTCAGGCAATGACAATATAGGTGCCGTAGTTAGCTTTTTCTTCAATAATTGAAACGCATTTTCTTGTTCATCCTTCCATTCAAATTTCTTCCCTTTATGCGTTAATGCAGTCAAGGGTTTTGCTATTTTGGAGAAATCTTGGATGAATCTTCTGTAGTAACCAGCCAATCCTAAAAATTGACGTATATGCTTCGGAGTTTTTGGGGTTTCCCACTTTTCAACGGTTTTGATCTTTGCCGGGTCCACCTGGATACCTTCTTTGTTCACTATGTGACCGAGGAATTGAACTTCTTCCAACCAAAATGCACACTTTGAAAACTTAGCGTACAGTTTTTCTTTCCTCAATACTTCTAGCACTTTTCTCAAATGTTCTTCGTGCTCTTGATCATTCTTTGAGTAAATAAGTATGTCATCGATGAAAACAATGACAAACTTGTCAAGATATGGCCCACACACTCGGTTCATAAGGTCCATGAACACAGCTGGTGTGTTAGTCAATCAAAACGGCATAACCATAAACTCGTAATGACCATAACGCGTCCTAAAAGCAGTTTTTGGAATATCATCCTCCTTTACTCGCATTTGATGATATCCAGAACGTAAATTGATCTTCGAATAAACTGACGAGCCTTGTATTTGATCAAATAAGTCGTCAATTCTCGGTAGTGGATAACGATTTTTGATGGTAAGTTTGTTCAACTCTCTGTAGTCAATACACAACCTAAATGTACCATCCTTCTTCTTGACAAACAAAACAGGAGCTCCCCATGGTGATGTGCTTGGTCGAATGAAACCACGTTCTAATAGTTCTTGTAGTTGGCTTTGCAGTTCTTTCATCTCGCTGGGTGCGAGTCTATAAGGAGCACGAGCTATTGGTGCAGCTCCTGGTACAAGATCTATTTGAAATTCAACAGATCGATGTGGAGGTAGTCCCGGTAATTCTTTCGGAAATACATCGGGAAATTATTTTGCGACGGGAACATCATTGATGCTCTTTTCTTCAGTTTGTACTTTCTCGACGTGTGCTAGAACAGCATAGCAACCTTTTCTTATTAGTTTTTGTGTCTTCAAATTACTAATAAGATGTAGCTTCATGTTGCCCTTTTCTCCGTACACCATTAAGGGTTCTCCTTCTTCTCGTACAATGCAAATTGCATTTTTATAACATACGATCTCTGCTTTCACCTTCTTCAGCCAGTCCATGCCAACTATTACATCAAAACTCCCTAACTCTACTGGTATCAAATCAATCTTAAATATTTCGCTACTCAGTTTAATTTCTCGATTCCGGCATATATTATCTGCTGAAATTAATTTACCGTTTGCTAATTCGAGTAAAAATTTACTATCCAACGGCATCATTAGACAACTTAATTTAGCACAAAAATCTCTACTCATATAGCTTCTATCCACACCCGAATCAAATAAAAAGTAAGCAGATTTATTGTCAATAAGAAACGTACCCGTAACAAGCTCCGGGTCTTCCTGTGCCTCTGCCGCATTAATATTAAAAACTCTTTCGTGGCCTTGTCCATTCGTGTTCTCCTGGTTCGGGCAATTTCTAATAATGTGGCCCGGTTTTCCACATTTATAACAAACTACATTGGCATAACTTGCTCCGACACTACTTGCTCCGCCATTACTCGTTCCGACACCATTTGTTCCTTTCGTTCTGTTAAACCCTGGTCCGTAGACCTCACACTTCACCTCGCTATGACCATTTCTTTTACACTTGTTGTAAAATTTGGTGCAGAACCCCGAGTGATACTTTTCACACCTTTGGCATAGCTGCTTCTGATTATTGTTGTTGTTGCAGTTGTTATTGTGGTTGGGATGATTGTTGTAGTTGCTGTTGTTGTTGTTGTTGTTGTTGTTGTTGTTGTTGTTGTTGTTGTTGGGCCGTTTGTTATAGTTACGATTGATGTTACGATTGTTGGGATAATTGTTGCGATTATTATTGTAATTGCTGTGTTGTTGTATTGGTGATTCTTATCACCATTTTCCTCCCACTTTCTTTTGACCTGCTTCACATTGGCCTCTTCAGCCGTCTGTTCTTTAATTCTTTCCTCAATCTGGTTCGCTAGTTTGTGAGCCATTCTACATGCCTGTTGTATGGAGGCGGGCTCGTGTGAACTTATATCTTCTTGGATTCTTTCCGGTAATCCTTTCACAAACGCGTCGATCTTCTCTTCCTCATCTTCGAACGCTCCCGGACACAATAGGCACAATTCTGTGAATCGTCTTTCGTACGTGGTAATATCAAATCTTTGGGTTCGTAACCCTCTAAGTTCTGTCTTGAGCTTATTGACCTCGGTTCTGGGACGGTACTTCTCATTCATCAAGTGCTTGAATGCTGACCACGGTAGTGCGTACGCATCATCTTGTCCCACTTGCTCTAGATAGGTATTCCACCATGTTAACGCAGAACCTGTGAAGGTATGCGTAGCGTACTTCACTTTGTCCTCTTCAGTACACTTACTTATGGCAAACACCGATTCGACCTTCTCGGTCCACCATTTCAATCCGATCGGTCCTTCGATTCCATCAAATTCCAAAGGTTTGCAGGCAGTGAATTCTTTGTAGGTGCATCCTACACGATTTCCTGTACTGCTAGATCCAAGATTATTGTTGGTATGTAGCGCAGCCTGTACTGCGGCTATGTTTGATGCTAGAAAAGTACGGAATTCCTCTTCATTCATATTCACGGTGTGTCGAGTAGTCGGTGCCATTTCCTTCAAAATAGTCAAATGGAACAAGTTAATCATACAGAATATTAAGAGTAGTTAATAGTATTTCGTAGCATAATATGAACTCATTTATAAAAGCTTTTTCTTCATATTAGCGTTTTATAAGTTTAAATTCGGGTAGTACCTACCCGTTAATTTCATACTTAGTAGCTAATATACAATTCAACTACTACAATTCTATATAAAAAACTGATTATAATAATATTTCACGTTCAAACTTTTATACAATATTTTACAAACTTACAATACCGCTTATTTTACATAAAGCATGAAATATAGCACACAATAACTTTGATACAAGATAGTTGTGAAGATAATTCTAGCTAGTACACAAGTCGTTCAGCAAAGGCAATAAAGACACGTAATTCATACGTCCAGAAACAAGTCATGCATTCTGGTTTTACTAGGACTAATTCCCATCCTTGGTCTTGTGGAACATAACCGTTATGGCCGTTGATAAGACATCGTATTGTAACGTCGTCAAAGGGACGAGGGTTACGTAATGACCAACAGTCTCGTAATAACCTAAAAACCTCATTTCTTACCCCAATTACCGACTCCGTCACTTGTGGGAACGTTTTGTTTAATAGCTGTAGCCCGATTTTCTTTTTCTCACATTGATGAGAAGCGAACATTACTAACCCGTAAGCATAGCATGCTTCTTTATGTTGCATGTTAGCCGCTTTTTCTAAATCATGAAGTCCTATATTCAGATACATTGAGTCAAAATAATTTCTTAACCCGTTGCGTAAAATAGCATTTGGGTTCCCCGCAATATATGCGTCAAAGTAAACACATCGTAACTTATGGGTTTCCCAATGTGATATCCCCCATCTTTCAAACGAAAGTCTCTTATAAACAAAGACATTCTTGGAACGTTCTTCGAATGTCTTACAAACTGATCTCACCTTAAATAGTTGTGCCGAGGAATTCTGACCGACTCTAGACAGGATTTCATCAATCATGTCTCCGGGTAGGTCTCTTAAAATATTGGGTTGTCTATCCATTTTGTGTTTTTAAACTGTAAAATAGACAAGAGTTAGATTCATAAAAAAATACTTATTAATTCAAGCAATTTTTACATATATCATAAAGCATAAGCACACTATATTACATATATTACACCACACGAATACAACTATCTTATTCCGACTTGCTCATTTCTTCTTCTTCGGTTTTGGTTCGTTTTGCCAAGTTTCTAGGGATATATGATGTTCCCCTAATACTAGCTGTCGTTTTCCAAAACGGTTTAGAAAAACCTGGTGGTTTAGAGGTTCCCGGGTCATTGTTACAACTTAAGGGCTTCGGGGGTTGACGATACATATAAAGTTCATCGGGGTTGGAATTAGATTTCTCTATTTTTATGCCCTTTCCCTTATTATTATCTTTTGCCTTTTTAAATTCAGTTGGGGTAATTTCTATAACATCATCGGAATTCTCGTCGGAATCCGATTCATCGGAGAATTGGTAATCCTCCCAATATTTTGCTTCCTTGGCGGAAACACCATTGACCATAATTAACCTTGGTCGGTTGGTTGAGGATTTTCTTTTACTTAACTGTTTTATTATTTCCCCCACCGGTTCTATTTCCTCCTCCGGTTCCTCCTCTTCTGGTTCTGATTCTTCTTCCGGTTCCGACTCTTCTTCTGGTTCCTCTTCGGGAACTTGTGAATCAGTCCACAAATCATTCCAATTTACATTTGACTCTTCATTATTATTAGGTGAGTCAATGGGACTTGTTCTAGAGGTAGACATCTATCACATAATATCAAACGCATTAAGAGATTAATATATCACATAATATTCACATGTTAAAAATATATAGTTTCCAACAAAATTTGTTAAGCAATCATTTTTCAAGTAAACACGGTCGAAGTCCAGACTCACTAATGCATCCTAACAAACTCGATAAGACACACTAATGCAAAATTCTGGTTCTCTAAGACCAACACTCTGATACCAACTGAAATGTCCCGTTCTTATTGATTAAAAACGTTCCATATTAATTGATTTCGTTGCGAGGTTTTGACCTCTATATGAGACGTTTTTCAAAGACTGCATTCATTTTAAAACAAACCATAACCTTTATTTCATAAATAAAGGTTTAAAAAGATTTACGTAGATTATCAAATAATGATAATCTAAAATATCCTGTTTACACACGACCATTACATAATGGTTTACAATTCAAATATGTTACATCGAAATCAGTTTCTTGAATGCAGTTTTTACACAATATCATACAAACATGGACTCCAAATATTGTCCTTATTTTAGTATGCAACAGCGGAAGCTCTTAGTATTCACCTGAGAATAAACATGCTTTAAACGTCAACAAAAATGTTGGTGAGTTATAGGTTTAACCTATATATATCAAATCGTAACAACAGACCACAAGATTTCATATTTCAATACACATCCTATACATAGAGATAAAAATCATTCATATGGTGAACACCTGGTAACCGACATTAACAAGATGCATATATAAGAATATCCCCATCATTCCGGGACACCCTTCGAATATGATATAAATTTCGAAGTACTAAAGCATCCGGTACTTTGGATGGGGTTTGTTAGGCCCAATAGATCTATCTTTAGGATTCGCGTCAATTAGGGTGTCTGTTCCCTAATTCTTAGATTACCAGACTTAATAAAAAGGGGCATATTCGATTTCGATAATTCAACCATAGAATGTAGTTTCATGTACTTGTGTCTATTTTGTAAATCATTTATAAAACCTGCATGTATTCTCATCCCAAAAATATTAGATTTTAAAAGTGGGACTATAACTCACTTTCACAGATTTTTACTTCGTCAGGAAGTAAGACTTGGCCACTGGTTGATTCACGAACCTATAACAATATATACATATATATCAAAGTATGTTCAAAATATATTTACAACACTTTTAATATATTTTGATGTTTTAAGTTTATTAAGTCAGCTGTCCTCGTTAGTAACCTATAACTAGTTGTCCATAGTTAGATGTACAGAAATAAATCGATAAATATTATCTTGAATCAATCCACGACCCAGTGTATACGTATCTCAGTATTGATCACAACTCAAACTATATATATTTTGGAATCAACCTCAACCCTGTATAGCTAACTCCAACATTCACATATAGAGTGTCTATGGTATCTCAAGATTACATAATATATAATACAAGTTGATTAAGTTATGGTTGGAATAGATTTGTTACCAATTTTCACGTAGCTAAAATGAGAAAAATTATCCAATCTTGTTTTACCCATAACTTCTTCATTTTAAATCCGTTTTGAGTGAATCAAATTGCTATGGTTTCATATTGAACTCTATTTTATGAATCTAAACAGAAAAAGTATAGGTTTATAGTTGGAAAAATAAGTTACAAGTCGTTTTTGTAAAGGTAGTCATTTCAGTCGAAAGAACGACGTCTAGATGACCATTTTAGAAAACATACTTCCACTTTGAGTTTAACCATAATTTTTGGATATAGTTTCATGTTCATAATAAAAATCATTTTCCCAGAATAAAAACTTTTAAATCAAAGTTTATCATAGTTTTTAATTAACTAACCCAAAACAGCCCGCGGTGTTACTACGACGGCGTAAATCTGGTTTTACGGTATTTTTCGTGTTTCCAGGTTTTAAATCATTAAGTTAGCATATCATATAGATATATAACATGTGTTTAGTTGATTTTAAAAGTCAAGTTAGAAGGATTAACTTTTATTTGCGAACAAGTTTAGAATTAACTAAACTATGTTCTAGTGATTACAAGTTTAAACCTTCGAATAAGATAGCTTTATATGTATGAATCGAATGATGTTATGAACATCATTACTACCTCAAGTTCCTTGGATAAACCTACTGGAAATGAGAAAAATAGATCTAGCTTCAAAGGATCCTTGGATGGCTTGAAAGTTCTTGAAGCAGAATCATGACACGAAAACAATTTCAAGTAAGATTTCCACTCGAAATAAGATTGTTATAGTTATAAAAATTGAATTGAAGTTTGAATATGATTATTACCTTGTATTAGAAATATAACCTACTGTAAGTAACAAAGGTTTCTTGATCTTGGATGATTACTTGGAATGGATTTAGAAAACTTGGAAGTAAACTTGCAATCTTGGAAGTATTCTTGATTTTATGAAACTAGAACTTTTGGAATTTATGAAGAACACTTAGAACTTGAAGATCGAACTTGAGAGAGATCAATTAGATGAAGAAAATTGAAGAATGAAAGTGTTTGTAGGTGTTTTTGGTCGTTGGTGTATGGATTAGATATAAAGGATATGTAATTTTGTTTTCATGTAAATAAGTCATGAATGATTACTCATATTTTTGTAATTTTATGAGATATTTCATGCTAGTTGCCAAATGATGGTTCCCACATATGTTAGGTGACTCACATGGGCTGCTAAGATCTGATCATTGGAGTGTATATACCAATAGTACATACATCTAAAACCTGTGTATTGTACGAGTACGAATACGGGTGGATACAAGTAGAATTGTTGATGAAACTGAACGAGGATGTAATTGTAAGCATTTTTGTTAAGTAGAAGTATTTTGATAAGTGTCTTGAAGTCTTTCAAAAGTGTATGAATACATATTAAAACACTACATGTATATACATTTTAACTGAGTCGTTAAGTCATCGTTAGTCGTTACATGTAAATGTTGTTTTGAAACCTTTAGGTTAACGATCTTGTTGAATGTTGTTAACCCATTGTTTATTATAACAAATGAGATGTTAAATTGTTATATTATCATGATATTATGATATATAATATATCTTAGTATGATATATATACAGTTAAATGTCATTACAACGATAATCGTTACATATATGTCTCGTTTCGAAATCATTAAGTTAGTAGTCTTATTTTTACATATGTATTTCATTGTTAATACACTTAATAATATATTTACTTATCATTTAACATAATTAACCAAGTGTATCAATATCTTAATATGATTCATATGTACCTAGTAAGACGTTGTTATAACGATAATCGTTATATATATCGTTTTTGAGTTTCTTAAATTAATAGTCTCATTTTTATGTATATAACTCATTGTTAAAATACCTAATGAGATACATACTTATAATAAAATCATGTTAACTATATATATAACCATATATATGTCATCGTATAGTTTTTACAAGTTTTAACGTTCGTGAATCACCGGTCAACTTGGGTGGTCAATTGTCTATATGAAACCTATTTCAATTAATCAAGTCTTAACAAGTTTGATTGCTTAACATGTTGGAAACACTTAATCATGTAAATAACAATTTCATTTAATATATATATATAAACATGGAAAAGTTCAGGTCACTACACATAACACTTTCCACGTCTCGAATTTGAAGAAATATTTTGCTAAAGAAGATCTCACTATTCTGTTGGACGAAATCCAAATCAATGAAAAACTTCAGTTCATTGAAGAACCCGTCGAAATAATGGATCGTGAGGTTAAGAGACTTAAGTAAAATAAGATACCGATTGTTAAGGTTTAATGGAATGCTCGTAGAGGACCCGAGTTCACCTGGGAGCATAAAGATCAGATGAAGAAGAAATACCCGCATCTATTTCCAGAAGATTCGTCAACACCTTCAACAACTTAAAATTTCGGGACGAAATTTATTTAACGGGTAGGTACTGTTGAAATGTCCCGTTCTTATTGATTAAAAACGTTCCATATTAATTGATTTCGTTGCGAGGTTTTGACCTCTATATGAGACGTTTTTCAAAGACTGCATTCCTTTTTAAAACAAACCATAACCTTTATTTCATAAATAAAGGTTTAAAAAGCTTTACGTAGATTATCAAATAATGATAATCTAAAATATCCTGTTTACACACGACCATTACATAATGGTTTACAATACAAATATGTTACATCGAAATCAGTTTCTTGAATGCAGTTTTTACACAATATCATACAAACATGGACTCCAAATCTTGTCCTTATTTTAGTATGCAACAGCGGAAGCTCTTAATATTCACCTGAGAATAAACATGCTTTAAACGTCAACAAAAATGTTGGTGAGTTATAGGTTTAACCTATATATATCAAATCGTAACAATAGACCACAAGATTTCATATTTCAATACACATCCCATACATAGAGATAAAAATCATTCATATGGTGAACACCTGGTAACCGACAATAACAAGATGCATATATAAGAATATCCCCATCATTCCGGGACACCCTTCGGATATGATATAAATTTCGAAGTACTAAAGCATCCGGTACTTTGGATGGGGTTTGTTAGGCCCAATAGATCTATCTTTAGGATTCGCGTCAATTAGGGTGTCTGTTCCCTAATTCTTAGATTACCAGACTTAATAAAAAGGGGCATATTCAATTTCGATAATTCAACCATAGAATGTAGTTTCACGTACTTGTGTCTATTTTGTAAATCATTTATAAAACCTGCATGTATTCTCATCCCAAAAATATTAGATTTTAAAAGTGGGACTATAACTCACTTTCACAGATTTTTACTTCGTCGGGAAGTAAGACTTGGCCACTGGTTGATTCACGAACCTATAACAATATATACATATATATTAAAGTATGTTCAAAATATATTTACAACACTTTTAATATATTTTGATGTTTTAAGTTTATTAAGTCAGCTGTCCTCGTTAGTAACCTATAACTAGTTGTCCACAGTTAGATGTACAGAAATAAATCGATAAATATTATCTTGAATCAATCCACGACCCAGTGTATACGTATCTCAGTATTGATCACAACTCAAACTATATATATTTTGGAATCAACCTCAACCCTGTATAGCTAACTCCAACATTCACATATAGAGTGTCTATGGTTGTTCCGAAATATATATAGATGTGTCAACATGATAGGTCGAAACATTGTATACGTGTCTATGGTATCTCAAGATTACATAATATACAATACAAGTTGATTAAGTTATGGTTGGAATAGATTTGTTACCAATTTTCACGTAGCTAAAATGAGAAAAATTATCCAATTTTGTTTTACCCATAACTTCTTCATTTTAAATCCGTTTTGAGTGAATCAAATTGCTATGGTTTCATATTGAACTCTATTTTATGAATCTAAACAGAAAAAGTATAGGTTTATAGTCAGAAAAATAAGTTACAAGTCGTTTTTGTAAAGGTAGTCATTTCAGTCGAAAGAACGACGTCTAGATGACTATTTTAGAAAACATACTTCCACTTTGAGTTTAACCATAATTTTTGGATATAGTTTCATGTTCATAATAAAAATCATTTTCTCAGAATAACAACTTTTAAATCAAAGTTTATCATAGTTTTTAATTAACTAACCCAAAACAGCCCGCGGTGTTACTACGACGGCGTAAATCCGGTTTTACGGTGTTTTTCGTGTTTCCAGGTTTTAAATCATTAAGTTAGCATATCATATAGATATAGAACATGTGTTTAGTTGATTTTAAAAGTCAAGTTAGAAGGATTAACTTTTGTTTGCGAACAAGTTTAGAATTAACTAAACTATGTTCTAGTGATTACAAGTTTAAACCTTCGAATAAGATAGCTTTATATGTATGAATCGAATGATGTTATGAACATCATTACTACCTTAATTTCCTTGGATAAACCTACTGGAAAAGAGAAAAATGGATCTAGCTTCAATGGATCCTTGGATGGCTCAAAGTTCTTGAAGCAAAATCATGACACGAAAACAAGTTCAAGTAAGATCATCACTTGAAATAAGATTGTTATAGTTATAGAAATTGAACCAAAGTTTGAATATGATTATTACCTTGTATTAGAATGATAACCTACTGTAAGGAACAAAGATTTCTTGAGGTTGGATGATCACCTTACAAGATTGGAAGTGAGCTAGCAAACTTGAAAGTATTCTTGATTTTATGAAACTAGAACTTTTGGAATTTATGAAGAACACTTAGAACTTGAAGATAGAACTTGAGAGAGTTCAATTAGATGAAGAAAATTGAAGAATGAAAGTGTTTGTAGGTGTTTTTGGTCGTTGGTATATGGATTAGATATAAAGGATATGTAATTTTGTTTTCATGTAAATAAGTCATGAATGATTACTCATATTTTTGTAATCTTATGAGATATTTCATGCTAGTTGCCAAATGATGGTTCCCACATGTGTTAGGTGACTCACATGGGCTGCTAAGAGCTGATCATTGGAGTGTATATACCAATAGTACATACATCTAAAAGCTGTGTATTGTACGAGTACGAATACGGGTGCATACGAGTAGAATTGTTGATGAAACTGAACGAGAATGTAATTGTAAGCATTTTTGTTAAGTAGAAGTATTTTGATAAGTGTATTGAAGTCTTTCAAAAGTGTATAAATACATATTAAAACACTACATGTATATACATTTTAACTGAGTCGTTAAGTCATCGTTAGTCGTTACATGTAAGTGTTGTTTTGAAACCTTTAGGTTAACGATCTTGTTAAATGTTGTTAACCCAATGTTTATAATATCAAAAGAGATTTTAAATTATTATATTATCATGATATTATGATGTACGAATATCTCTTAATATGATATATATACATTAAATGTCGTTACAACGATAAACGTTACATATATGTCTCGTTTCAAAATCATTAAGTTAGTAGTCTTGTTTTTACATATGTAGTTCATTGTTAATATAATTAATGATATGTTTACTTATCATAATATCATGTTAACTATATATATAACCATATATATGTCATCATATAGTTTTTTTACAAGTTTTAACGTTCGTGAATCACCGGTCAACTTGGGTGGTCAATTGTCTATATGAAACCTATTTCAATTAATCAAGTCTTAACAAGTTTGATTGCTTAACATGTTGGAAACATTTAATCATATAAATATCAATCTCAGTTAATATATATAAACATGGAAAAGTTCGGGTCACTACAGTACCTACCCGTTAAATAAATTTCGTCCCGAAATTTTAAGCTGTTGAAGGTGTTGACGAATCTTCTGGAAATAGATGCGGGTATTTCTTCTTCATCTGATCTTCACGCTCCCAGGTGAACTCGGGTCCTCTACGAGCATTCCATCGAACCTTAACAATTGGTATCTTGTTTTGCTTAAGTCTTTTAACCTCACGATCCATTATTTCGACGGGTTCTTCGATGAATTGAAGTTTTTCGTTGATTTGGATTTCATCTAACGGAATAGTGAGATCTTCTTTAGCAAAACATTTCTTCAAATTCGAGACGTGGAAAGTGTTATGTACAGCCGCGAGTTGTTGAGGTAATTCTAGTCGGTAAGCTACTGTTCCGACACGATCAATAATCTTGAATGGTCCAATATACCTTGGATTTAATTTCCCTCGTTTTCCAAATCGAACAACGCCTTTCCAAGGTGCAACTTTAAGCATGACCATCTCTCCAATTTCAAATTCTATATCTTTTCTTTTAATGTCAGCGTAGCTCTTTTGTCGACTTTGGGCGGTTTTCAACCGTTGTTGAATTTGGATGATCTTCTCGGTAGTTTCTTGTATAATCTCTGGACCCGTAATCTGTCTATCCCCCACCTCACTCCAACAAATCGGAGACCTGCACTTTCTACCATAAAGTGCTTCAAACGGTGCCATCTCAATGCTTGAATGGTAGCTGTTGTTGTAGGAAAATTCTGCTAACGGTAGATGTCGATCCCAACTGTTTCCGAAATCAATAACACATGCTCGTAGCATGTCTTCAAGCGTTTGTATCGTCCTTTCGCTCTGCCCATCAGTTTGTGGATGATAGGCAGTACTCATGTCTAGACGAGTTCCTAATGCTTGCTGTAATGTCTGCCAGAATCTTGAAATAAATCTGCCATCCCTATCAGAGATAATAGAGATTGGTATTCCATGTCTGGAGACGACTTCCTTCAAATACAGTCGTGCTAACTTCTCCATCTTGTCATCTTCTCTTATTGGTAGGAAGTGTGCTGATTTGGTGAGACGATCAACTATTACCCAAATAGTATCAAAACCACTTGCAGTCCTTGGCAATTTAGTGATGAAATCCATGGTAATGTTTTCCCATTTCCATTCCGGGATTTCGGGTTGTTGAAGTAGACCTGATGGTTTCTGATGCTCAGCTTTGACCTTAGAACACGTCAAACATTCTCCTACGTATTTAGCAACATCGGCTTTCATACCCGGCCACCAAAAATGTTTCTTGAGATCCTTGTACATCTTCCCCGTTCCAGGATGTATTGAGTATCTGGTTTTATGAGCTTCTCTAAGTACCATTTCTCTCATATCTCCAAATTTTGGTACCCAAATCCTTTCAGCCCTATACCGGGTTCCGTCTTCCCGAATATTAAGATGCTTCTCCGATCCTTTGGGTATTTCATCCTTTAAATTTCCCTCTTTTAAAACTCCTTGTTGCGCCTCCTTTATTTGAGTAGTAATGTTATTATGAATCATTATATTCATAGATTTTACTCGAATGGGTTCTCTGTCCTTCCTGCTCAAGGCATCGGCTACCACATTTGCCTTCCCCGGGTGGTAACGAATCTCAAAGTCGTAATCATTCAATAATTCAATCCACCTACGCTGCCTCATATTCAGTTGTTTCTGATTAAATATGTGTTGAAGACTTTTGTGGTCGGTATATATAATACTTTTGACCCCATATAAGTAGTGCCTCCAAGTCTTTAATGCAAAAACAACCGCGCCTAATTCCAAATCATGCGTCGTATAATTTTGTTCGTGAATCTTCAATTGTCTAGACGCATAAGCAATCACCTTTGTTCGTTGCATTAATACACAACCGAGACCTTGCTTTGATGCATCACAATAAATCACAAAATCATCATTCCCTTCAGGCAATGACAATATAGGTGCCGTAGTTAGCTTTTTCTTCAATAACTGAAACGCTTTCTCTTGTTCATCATTCCATTCAAATTTCTTCCCTTTATGCGTTAATGCAGTCAAGGGTTTTGCTATTCTGGAAAAGTCTTGGATGAACCTTCTGTAGTAACCAGCTAGTCCTAAAAACTGGCGTATGTGTTTCGGAGTTTTCGGGGTTTCCCAATTTTCAACAGTTTCTATCTTTGCCGGATCCACCTTAATACCTTCTTTGTTCACTATGTGACCGAGGAATTGAACTTCTTCCAACCAAAATGCACACTTTGAAAACTTAGCGTACAATTCTTCCTTCCTCAATACTTCTAACACCTTTCTCAAATGTTCACCGTGTTCTTGGTCATTCTTTGAGTAAATAAGTATGTCATCAATGAAAACAATGACAAACTTGTCAAGGTATGGTCCACATACTCGGTTCATAAGGTCCATGAACACAGCTGGTGCATTAGTTAAACCAAACGGCATGACCATAAACTCGTAATGACCGTAACGTGTTCTGAAAGCAGTCTTTGGAATATCATCTTCTTTCACCCGCATTTGATGATACCCGGAACGTAAGTCAATCTTTGAATAAACAGACGAGCCTTGTAGTTGATCAAATAAGTCGTCGATTCTCGGTAGTGGGTAGCGGTTCTTGATGGTAAGTTTGTTCAACTCTCGGTAGTCGATACACAACCTGAATGTACCATCTTTCTTCTTGACAAACAAAACAGGAGCTCCCCACGGTGATGTGCTTGGTCGAATGAAACCACGCTCTAAAAGTTCTTGTAATTGGCTTTGCAGTTCTTTCATCTCGCTGGGTGCGAGTCTGTAAGGAGCACGAGCTATTGGTGCAGCTCCTGGTACAAGATCTATTTGAAATTCAACGGATCGATGTGGGGGTAATCCCGGTAATTCTTTCGGAAATACATCGGGAAATTCTTTTGCAATGGGAACATCATTGATGTTCTTTTCTTCAGTTTGTACTTTCTCGACGTGTGCTAGAACAGCATAGCAACCTTTTCTTATTAGTTTTTGTGCCTTCAAATTACTAATAAGATGTAGCTTCGTGTTGCCCTTTTCTCCGTACACCATTAAGGGTTTTCCTTTTTCTCGTATAATGCGAATTGCATTTTTGTAACAAACGATCTCCGCTTTCACTTCTTTCAACCAGTCCATACCGATTATCACATCAAAACTCCCTAACTCTACTGGTATCAAATCAATCTTAAATGTTTCGCTAACCAGTTTAATTTCTCGATTCCGACATATATTATCTGCTGAAATTAATTTACCATTTGCTAATTCGAGTAAAAATTTACTATCCAAAGGCGTCAATGGACAACTTAATTTAGCACAAAAATCTCTACTCATATAGCTTCTATCCGCACCCGAATCAAATAAAACGTAAGCAGATTTATTGTCAATAAGAAACGTACCCGTAACAAGCTCCGGGTCTTCCTGTGCCTCTACCGCATTAATATTGAAAACTCTTCCACGGCCTTGTCCATTCGTGTTCTCCTGGTTCGGGCAATTTCTAATAATGTGGCCTGGTTTTCCACATTTATAACAAACTACATTGGCATAACTTGCTCCGACACTACTTGCTCCGCCATTACTCGTTCCGATACCATTTGTTCCTTTCGTTCTATTAACCCCTGGTCCGTAGACCTCACACTTCGCCGCGCTATGACCATTTCTTTTACACTTGTTGCAAAATTTGGTGCAGAACCCCGAGTGATTCTTTTCACACCTTTGGCATAGCTGCTTCTGATTGTTGTTGTTGTTGTGGTTATTATTGTTGTTGTTGTTGTTGGGCTGTTTGTTGTAGTTGCGATTGTTGGGATAATTGTTGCGATTATTGTTGTAATTGCTGTTGTTGTTGTATTGGTGATTCTTATCACCGTTTTCCTCCCACTTTCTTTTGACTTGCTTCACATTGGCCTCTTCAGCAGTCTGTTCTTTAATTCTTTCTTCAATTTGGTTCACGAGTTTGTGAGCCATTCTACATGCCTGTTGTATGGAGGCGGGCTCGTGTGAACTTATATCTTCTTGGATTCTTTCCGGTAATCCTTTCACAAACGCGTCGATCTTCTCTTCCTCATCTTCGAATGCTCCCGGACACAATAGGCACAATTCCGTGAATCGTCTTTCGTACGTGGTAATATCAAATCCTTGGGTTCGTAACCCTCTAAGTTCTGTCTTGAGCTTATTGACCTCGGTTCTGGGACGGTACTTCTCGTTCATCAAGTGCTTGAATGCTGACCACGGTAGTGCGTACGCATCATCTTGTCCCACTTGCTCTAGATAGGTATTCCACCATGTTAACGCAGAACCTGTGAAGGTATGCGTAGCGTACTTCACTTTGTCCTCTTCAGTACACTTACTTATGGCAAACACTGATTCAACCTTCTCGGTCCACCGTTTCAATCCGATCGGTCCTTCGGTTCCATCAAATTCCAAAGGTTTGCAGGCAGTGAATTCTTTGTAGGTGCAACCTACACGATTTCCTGTACTGCTAGATCCAAGGTTATTGTTGGTATGTAGCGCAGCCTGTACTGCGGCTATGTTTGAAGCTAGAAAAGTACGGAATTCCTCTTCATTCATATTCACGGTGTGTCGAGTAGTCGGTGCCATTTCCTTCAAAATAGTTAAATGGAACAAGTTAAGCATACAGAATATTAAGAGTAGTTAATAGTATTTCGTAGCATAATATGAACTCATTTATAAAAGCTTTTTCTTCATATTAGCGTTTTATAAGTTTAAATTCGGGTAGTACCTACCCATTAAGTTCATACTTAGTAGCTAATATACAATTCAACTACTACAATTCTATATGAAAAACTGATTGTAATAATATTTCGCGTTCAAACTTTTATACAATATTTTACAAACTTACAATACCGCTTATTTTACATAAAGCATGAAATATAGCACACAATAACTTTGATACAAGATAGTTGTGAAGACAATTCTAGCTAGTACACAAGTCGTTCGGCAAAGGCAATAAAGACACGTAATTCATACGTCCAGAAACAAGTCATGCATTCTGGTTTTACTAGGACTACTTCCCATCCTTGGTCTTGTGCAACATAACCATTATGGCCGTTGATAAGACAGCGTGTTGTAACGTCATCAAAGGGACGAGGGTTACGTAATGTCCAACAGTCCCGTAACAATCTAAAAACCTCATTTCTTACCCCAATTACCGACTCCGTCACTTGTGGGAACGTTTTGTTTAATAGTTGTAGCCCGATGTTCTTGTTCTCACTTTGGTGAGAAGCGAACATTACTAATCCGTAAGCATAACATGCTTCTTTATGTTGCATGTTAGCCGCTTTTTCTAAATCACGAAGTCCAATATTCGGATATATTAAGTCAAAATAATTTCTTAACCCGTTGCGTAAAATAGCATTTGGGTTCCCCGCAATATATGCGTCAAAGTAAACACATCGTAACTTATGGGTTTCCCAATGTGATATCCCCCATCTTTCAAACGAAAGTCTCTTATAAACCAAGACATTCTTGGAACGTTCTTCGAATGTCTTACAAACTGATCTCGCCTTAAATAGTTGTGCCGAAGAATTCTGGCCGACTCTAGACAAGATTTCATCAATCATGTCTCCGGGTAGGTCTCTTAAAATATTGGGTTGTCTATCCATTTTGTGTTTTTAAACTGTAAAATAGACAAGAGTTAGTTTCATAAAAAAAAATACTTATTAATACAAGCAATTTTTACATATATCATAAAGCATAAGAACACTATATTACATATATTACACCACACGAATACAACTATCTTATTCCGACTCGCTCGTTTCTTCTTCTTCGGTTTTGGTTCGTTTTGCCAAGTTTCTAGGGATATATGATGTTCCCCTAATACGAGCCGTCGTTGTCCACATTGGTTTAGAAAAACCTGGTGGTTTAGAGGTTCCCGGGTCATTGTTACAACTTAAGGACTTCGGGGGTTGACGATACATATAAAGTTCATCGGGGTTGGAATTAGATTTCTCTATTTTTATGCCCTTTCCCTTATTATTTTCTTTTGCCTTTTTAAATTCAGTTGGGGTAATTTCTATAACATCATCGGAATTCTCGTCGGAATCCGATTCATCGGAGAATTGGTAATCCTCCCAATATTTTGCTTCCTTGGCGGAAACACCATTGACCATAATTAACTTTGGTCGGTTGGTTGAGGATTTTCTTTTACTTAACCGTTTTATTATTTCCCCCACCGGTTCTATTTCTTCATCCGGTTCCGATTCTTCTTCCGGTTCCGATTCTTCTTCCGGTTCCGACTCTTCTTCCGGTTCCTCTTCGGGAACTTGTGAATCAGTCCACAAATCATTCCAATTTACATTTGACTCTTCATTATTATTAGGTGAGTCAATGGGACTTGTTCTAGAGGTAGACATCTATCACATAATATCAAACACGTTAAGAGATTAATATATCACATAATATTCATATGTTAAAAAATATATAGTTTCCAACAAAAATGTTAAGCAATCATTTTTAAAGAAAACACGGTCGAAGTCCAGACTCACTAATGCATCCTAACAAACTCGATAAGACACACTAATGCAAATTTTCTGGTTCTCTAAGACCAACGCTCGGATACCAACTGAAATGTCCCGTTCTTATTGATTAAAAACGTTCCATATTAATTGATTTCGTTGCGAGGTTTTGACCTCTATATGAGACGTTTTTCAAAGACTGCATTCCTTTTTAAAACAAACCATAACCTTTATTTCATAAATAAAGGTTTAAAAAGCTTTACGTAGATTATCAAATAATGATAATCTAAAATATCCTGTTTACACACGACCATTACATAATGGTTTACAATACAAATATGTTACATCGAAATCAGTTTCTTGAATGCAGTTTTTACACAATATCATACAAACATGGACTCCAAATCTTGTCCTTATTTTAGTATGCAACAGCGGAAGCTCTTAATATTCACCTGAGAATAAACATGCTTTAAACGTCAACAAAAATGTTGGTGAGTTATAGGTTTAACCTATATATATCAAATCGTAACAATAGACCACAAGATTTCATATTTCAATACACATCCCATACATAGAGATAAAAATCATTCATATGGTGAACACCTGGTAACCGACAATAACAAGATGCATATATAAGAATATCCCCATCATTCCGGGACACCCTTCGGATATGATATAAATTTCGAAGTACTAAAGCATCCGGTACTTTGGATGGGGTTTGTTAGGCCCAATAGATCTATCTTTAGGATTCGCGTCAATTAGGGTGTCTGTTCCCTAATTCTTAGATTACCAGACTTAATAAAAAGGGGCATATTCAATTTCGATAATTCAACCATAGAATGTAGTTTCACGTACTTGTGTCTATTTTGTAAATCATTTATAAAACCTGCATGTATTCTCATCCCAAAAATATTAGATTTTAAAAGTGGGACTATAACTCACTTTCACAGATTTTTACTTCGTCGGGAAGTAAGACTTGGCCACTGGTTGATTCACGAACCTATAACAATATATACATATATATTAAAGTATGTTCAAAATATATTTACAACACTTTTAATATATTTTGATGTTTTAAGTTTATTAAGTCAGCTGTCCTCGTTAGTAACCTATAACTAGTTGTCCACAGTTAGATGTACAGAAATAAATCGATAAATATTATCTTGAATCAATCCACGACCCAGTGTATACGTATCTCAGTATTGATCACAACTCAAACTATATATATTTTGGAATCAACCTCAACCCTGTATAGCTAACTCCAACATTCACATATAGAGTGTCTATGGTTGTTCCGAAATATATATAGATGTGTCAACATGATAGGTCGAAACATTGTATACGTGTCTATGGTATCTCAAGATTACATAATATACAATACAAGTTGATTAAGTTATGGTTGGAATAGATTTGTTACCAATTTTCACGTAGCTAAAATGAGAAAAATTATCCAATTTTGTTTTACCCATAACTTCTTCATTTTAAATCCGTTTTGAGTGAATCAAATTGCTATGGTTTCATATTGAACTCTATTTTATGAATCTAAACAGAAAAAGTATAGGTTTATAGTCAGAAAAATAAGTTACAAGTCGTTTTTGTAAAGGTAGTCATTTCAGTCGAAAGAACGACGTCTAGATGACTATTTTAGAAAACATACTTCCACTTTGAGTTTAACCATAATTTTTGGATATAGTTTCATGTTCATAATAAAAATCATTTTCTCAGAATAACAACTTTTAAATCAAAGTTTATCATAGTTTTTAATTAACTAACCCAAAACAGCCCGCGGTGTTACTACGACGGCGTAAATCCGGTTTTACGGTGTTTTTCGTGTTTCCAGGTTTTAAATCATTAAGTTAGCATATCATATAGATATAGAACATGTGTTTAGTTGATTTTAAAAGTCAAGTTAGAAGGATTAACTTTTGTTTGCGAACAAGTTTAGAATTAACTAAACTATGTTCTAGTGATTACAAGTTTAAACCTTCGAATAAGATAGCTTTATATGTATGAATCGAATGATGTTATGAACATCATTACTACCTTAATTTCCTTGGATAAACCTACTGGAAAAGAGAAAAATGGATCTAGCTTCAATGGATCCTTGGATGGCTCAAAGTTCTTGAAGCAAAATCATGACACGAAAACAAGTTCAAGTAAGATCATCACTTGAAATAAGATTGTTATAGTTATAGAAATTGAACCAAAGTTTGAATATGATTATTACCTTGTATTAGAATGATAACCTACTGTAAGGAACAAAGATTTCTTGAGGTTGGATGATCACCTTACAAGATTGGAAGTGAGCTAGCAAACTTGAAAGTATTCTTGATTTTATGAAACTAGAACTTTTGGAATTTATGAAGAACACTTAGAACTTGAAGATAGAACTTGAGAGAGTTCAATTAGATGAAGAAAATTGAAGAATGAAAGTGTTTGTAGGTGTTTTTGGTCGTTGGTGTATGGATTAGATATAAAGGATATGTAATTTTGTTTTCATGTAAATAAGTCATGAATGATTACTCATATTTTTGTAATCTTATGAGATATTTCATGCTAGTTGCCAAATGATGGTTCCCACATGTGTTAGGTGACTCACATGGGCTGCTAAGAGCTGATCATTGGAGTGTATATACCAATAGTACATACATCTAAAAGCTGTGTATTGTACGAGTACGAATACGGGTGCATACGAGTAGAATTGTTGATGAAACTGAACGAGAATGTAATTGTAAGCATTTTTGTTAAGTAGAAGTATTTTGATAAGTGTATTGAAGTCTTTCAAAAGTGTATAAATACATATTAAAACACTACATGTATATACATTTTAACTGAGTCGTTAAGTCATCGTTAGTCGTTACATGTAAGTGTTGTTTTGAAACCTTTAGGTTAACGATCTTGTTAAATGTTGTTAACCCAATGTTTATAATATCAAAAGAGATTTTAAATTATTATATTATCATGATATTATGATGTACGAATATCTCTTAATATGATATATATACATTAAATGTCGTTACAACGATAAACGTTACATATATGTCTCGTTTCAAAATCATTAAGTTAGTAGTCTTGTTTTTACATATGTAGTTCATTGTTAATATAATTAATGATATGTTTACTTATCATAATATCATGTTAACTATATATATAACCATATATATGTCATCATATAGTTTTTTTACAAGTTTTAACGTTCGTGAATCACCGGTCAACTTGGGTGGTCAATTGTCTATATGAAACCTATTTCAATTAATCAAGTCTTAACAAGTTTGATTGCTTAACATGTTGGAAACATTTAATCATATAAATATCAATCTCAGTTAATATATATAAACATGGAAAAGTTCGGGTCACTACAACTGTAGTGACCCAAACTTTTCCATGTTTATATATATTAATTGAGATTGATATTTACATGACTAAATGTTTCCAACGTGTTAAGCAATCAAACTTGTTAAGACTTGATTAATTGAAATAGGTTTCATATAGACAATTGACCACCCAAGTTGACCGGTGATTCACGAACGTTAAAACTTGTAAAACTATACGATGACATATATATGGTTATATATATAGTTAACAAGATTTTATTATAAGTAAGTATCTCATTAGGTATTTTAACAATGTGTTATATACATAAAAATGAGACTATTAAATCAAGAAACTCGAAAACGATATATATAACGATTATCGTTATAACAACGTCTTACAAGGTACATATGAATCATATTAAGATATTGATACACTTGGTTAATTATGTTAAATGATAAGTAAATATATCATTAAGTGTATTAACAATGAACTACATATGTAAAAATAAGACTACTAACTTAATGATTTCGAAACGAGACATATATGTAACGATTATCGTTGTAACGACATTTAACTGTATATATATCATACTAAGATATATTATATATAATAATATCATGATAATGTAACAATTTAACATCTCATTTGATATAATAAACAATGGGTTAACAATATTTAACACGATCGTTAACCTAAAGGTTTCAAAACAACATTTACATGTAACGACTAACGATGACTTAACTACTCAGTTAAAATGTATATACATGTAGTGTTTTAATATGTATTCATACACTTTTGAAAGACTTCAAGACACTTATCAAAATACTTCTACTTAACAAAAATGCTTACAATTACATCCTCGTTCAGTTCCATCAACAATTCTACTCGTATGCACCCGTATTCGTACTCGTACAATACACAGCTTTTAGATGTATGTACTATTAGTATATACACTCTAATGATCAGCTCTTAGCAGCCCATGTGAGTCACCTAACACATGTGGGAACCATCATTTGGCAACTAGCATGAAATATCTCATAAAATTACAAAAATATGAGTAATCATTCATGACTTATTTACATGAAAACAAAATTACATATCCTTTATATCTAATCCATATACCAACGACCAAAAACACCTACAAACACTTTCATTCTTCAATTTTCTTCATCTAATTGATCTCTCTCAAGTTCCATCTTCAAGTTCTAAGTGTTCTTCATAAATTCCATAAGTATAGTTTCATAAAAAACAAGAATACTTCCAAGTTTGCAAGACTACTTCCAAGCTTTCTAATCCATTTCAAGTAATCATCTAAGATCAAGGAACCTTTGTTATTTACAGTAGGTTATCTTTCTAATTCAAGGTAATATTCATATTCAAACTTTGATTCAATTTCTACAACTATAACAATCTTATTTCGAGTGAAAATCTTACTTGAACTGTTTTCGTGTCATGATTCTGCTTCAAGAACCTTCAAGCCATCCAAGGATCCTTTGAAGCTAGATCCATTTTTTTCATTTCTAGTAGTGTTATCCAGAAAACTTGAGGTAGTAATGATGTTCATAACATCATTCGATTCATACATATAAAGCTATCTTATTCGAAGGTTTAAACTTGTAATCACTAGAACATAGTTTAGTTAATTCTAAACTTGTTCGCAAATAAAGTTAATCCTTCTAACTTGACTTTTAAAATCAATTAAACACATGTTCTATATCTATATTATATGCTAACTTAATGATTTAAAACCTGGAAACACGATGAACACCATAAAATCGAACATACGCCGTCGTAGTGAAATCGGGGGCTGTTTTGGTTTGGATAATTAAAAATTATGTTAAACTTTGATTTAAAAGTTGTTCTTCTTGGAAAATGATTTTTCATATGAACATGAAACTATATCCAAAAATCTTGGTTAAACTCAAAGTGAATGTATGTTTTTCAAAATGGTCATCAAGATGTCGTTCTTTCGACGGAAATGACTACCTCTTTAGTAATTGACATGTAACTTAAATTTCTGACTATAAACCTATACTTTTTCTGTTTGGATTCTTAAATTAGAGCTCAATATGAAACCATAGCAATTTGATTCACTCAAAACGGATTTAAAATGAAGAAGTTATGAGTAAAACAAGATTGAATATTTTTGATCTTTTTAGCTACGGGAAATGTTTAACAAATCTATACAAATTGAAATGTCCCGTTCTTATTGATTAAAAACGTTCCATATTAATTGATTTCGTTGCGAGGTTTTGACCTCTATATGAGACATTTTTCAAAGACTGCATTCATTTTAAAACAAACCATAACCTTTATTTCATCAATAAAGGTCTAAAAAGCTTTACGTAGATTATCAAATAATGATAATCTAAAATATCCTGTTTACACACGACATTACATAATGGTTTACAATACAAATATGTTACAACAAAATAAGTTTCTTGAATGCAGTTTTTACACAATATCATACAAGCATGGACTCCAAATCTCGTCCTTATTTAAGTATGCGACAGCGGAAGCTCTTAATAATCACCTGAGAATAAACATGCTTAAAACGTCAACAAAAATGTTGGTGAGTTATAGGTTTAACCTATATATATCAAATCATAATAATAGACCACAAGATTTCATATTTCAATACACATCCCATACATAGAGATAAAAATCATTCATATGGTGAACACCTGGTAACCGACATTAACAAGATGCATATATAAGAATATCCCCATCATTCCGGGACACCCTTCGGATATGATATAAATTTCGAAGTACTAAAGCATCCGGTACTTTGGATGGGGTTTGTTAGGCCCAATAGATCTATCTTTAGGATTCGCGTCAATTAGGGTGTCTGTTCCCTAATTCTTAGATTACCAGACTTAATAAAAAGGGGCATATCCGATTTCGATAATTCAACCATAGAATGTAGTTTCACGTACTTGTGTCTATTTTGTAAATCATTTATAAAACCTGCATGTATTCTCATCCCAAAAATATTAGATTTTAAAAGTGGGACTATAACTCACTTTCACAGATTTTTACTTCGTCGGGAAGTAAGACTTGGCCACTGGTTGATTCACGAACCTATAAAAATATATACATATATATCAAAGTATGTTCAAAATATATTTACAACACTTTTAATATATTTTGATGTTTTAAGTTTATTAAGTCAGCTGTCCTCGTTAGTAACCTACAACTAGTTGTCCACAGTTAGATGTACAGAAATAAATCGATAAATGCTATCTTGAATCAATCCACGACCCAGTGTATACGTATCTCAGTATTGATCACAACTCAAACTATATATATTTTGGAATCAACCTCAACCCTGTATAGCTAACTCCAACATTCACATATAGAGTGTCTATGGTTGTTCCGAAATATATATAGATGTGTCGACATGATAGGTTGAAACATTGTATACGTGTCTATGGTATCTCAAGATTACATAATATACAATACAAGTTGATTAAGTTATGGTTGGAATAGATTTGTTACCAATTTTCACGTAGCTAAAATGAGAAAAATTATCCAATCATGTTTTACCCATAACTTCTTCATTTTAAATCCGTTTTAAGTGAATCAAATTGCTATGATTTCATATTGAACTCTATTTTATGAATCTAAACAGAAAAAGTATAGGTTTATAGTCGGAAAAATAACTTACAAGTCTTTTTTGTAAAGGTAGTCATTTCAGTCGAAAGAACGACGTCTAGATGACCATTTTAGAAAACATACTTCCACTTTGAGTTTAACCATAATTTTTGGATATAGTTTCATGTTCATAATAAAAATCATTTTCTCAGAATAACAACTTTTAAATCAAAGTTTATCATAGTTTATAATTAACTAACCCAAAACAGCCCGCGGTGTTACTACGACGGCGTAAATCCGGTTTTACGGTGTTTTTCGTGTTTCCAGGTTTTAAATCATTAAGTTAGCATATCATATAGATATAAAACATGTGTTTAGTTGATTTTAAAAGTCAAGTTAGAAGGATTAACTTTTGTTTGCGAACAAGTTTAGAATTAACTAAACTATGTTCTAGTGATTACAAGTTTAAACCTTCGAATAAGATAGCTTTATATGTATGAATCGAATGATGTTATGAACATCATTACTACCTTAAGTTCCTTGGATAAACCTACTGGAAAAGAGAAAAATGGATCTAGCTTCAACGGATCCTTGGATGGCTCGAAGTTCTTGAAGCAGAATCATGACACGAAAACAAGTTCAAGTAAGATCATCACTTGAAATAAGATTGTTATAGTTATAGAAATTGAACCAAAGTTTGAATATGATTATTACCTTGTATTAGAATGATAACCTACTGTAAGAAACAAAGATTTCTTGAGGTTGGATGATCACCTTACAAGATTGGAAGTGAGCTAGCAAACTTGAAAGTATTCTTGATTTTATGAAACTAGAACTTTTGGAATTTATGAAGAACACTTAGAACTTGAAGATAGAACTTGAGAGAGATCAATTAGATGAAGAAAATTGAAGAATGAAAGTGTTTTTAGGTGTTTTTGGTCGTTGGTGTATGGATTAGATATAAAGGATATGTAATTTTGTTTTCATGTAAATAAGTCATGAATGATTACTCATATTTTTGTAATTTTATGAGATATTTCATGCTAGTTGCCAAATGATGGTTCCCACATGTGTTAGGTGACTCACATGGGCTGCTAAGAGCTGATCATTGGAGTTTATATACCAATAGTACATACATCTAAAAGCTGTGTATTGTACGAGTACGAATACGGGTGCATACGAGTAGAATTGTTGATGAAACTGAACGAGGATGTAATTGTAAGCATTTTTGTTAAGTAGAAGTATTTTGATAAGTGTATTTAATTCTTTCAAAAGTGTATAAATACATATTAAAACACTACATGTATATACATTTTAACTGAGTCGTTAAGTCATCGTTAGTCGTTACATGTAATTGTTGTTTTGAAACCTTTAGGTTAACGATCTTGTTAAATGTTGTTAACCCAATGTTTATAATATCAAATGAGATTTTAAATTATTATATTATCATGATATTATCATGTATGAATATCTCTTAATATGATATATATATATTAAATGTCTTTACAACGATAATCGTTACATATATGTCTCGTTTAAAAATCATTAAGTTAGTAGTCTTGTTTATATGTATATAACTCATTGTTAATATACTTATGGAGATACTTACTTATCATAATCTCATGTTAACCATATGTATATCCATATATATATCGTCATGTCATTTTTACAAGTTTTAACGTTCGTGAATTGCCGGTCAACTTGGGTGGTCAATTGTCTATATGAAACATATTTTAATTAATCAAGTCTTAACAAGTTTGATTGCTTAACATGTTGGAAACATTTAATCATATAAATATCAATCTCAATTAATATATATAAACATGGAAAAGTTCGGGTCACTACAGTACCTACCCGTTAAATAAATTTCGTCCCGAAATTTTAAGCTGTTGAAAGTGTTGACGAATCTTCTGGAAATAGATGCGGGTATTTCTTCTTCATCTGATCTTCATGCTCCCAGGTGAACTTGGGTCCTCTACGAGCATTCCATCGAACCTTAACAATTGGTATCTTGTTTTGCTTAAGTCTTTTAACCTCACGATCCATTATTTCGACGGGTTCTTCGATAAATTGAAGTTTTTCGTTGATTTGGATTTCATCTAACGGAATAGTGAGATCTTCTTTAGCAAAACATTTCTTCAAATTCGAGACGTGGAAAGTGTTATGTACAGCCGCGAGTTGTTGAGGTAACTCAAGTCGGTAAGCTACTGGTCCGACACGATCAATAATCTTGAATGGTCCAATATACCTTGGATTTAATTTCCCTCGTTTACCAAATCGAACAACGCCTTTCCAAGGTGCAACTTTAAGCATGACCATCTCTCCAATTTCAAATTCTATATCTTTTCTTTTAATGTCAGCGTAGCTCTTTTGTCGACTTTGGGCGGTTTTTAACCGTTGTTGAATTTGGATGATCTTCTCGGTAGTTTCTTGTATAATCTCCGGACCCGTAATCTGTCTATCCCCCACTTCACTCCAACAAATCGGAGACCTGCACTTTCTACCATAAAGTGCTTCAAACGGCGCCATCTCAATACTTGAATGGTAGCTGTTGTTGTAGGAAAATTCTGCTAACGGTAGATGTCTATCCCAACTGTTTCCGAAATCAATAACACATGCTCGTAGCATGTCTTCAAGCGTTTGTATCGTACTTTCGCTCTGCCCATCAGTTTGTGGATGATAGGCAGTACTCATGTCTAGACGAGTTCCTAATGCTTGCTGTAATGTCTGCCAGAATCTTGAAATAAATCTGCCATCCCTATCAGAGATAATAGAGATTGGTATTCCATGTCTGGAGACGACTTCCTTCAAATACAGTCGTGCTAACTTCTCCATCTTATCATCTTCTCTTATTGGCAGGAAGTGTGCTGATTTGGTGAGACGATCAACTATTACCCAAATAGTATCAAAACCACTTGCAGTCCTTGGCAATTTAGTGATGAAATCCATGGTAATATTTTCCCATTTCCATTTCGGGATTTCGGGTTGTTGAAGTAGACCTGATGGTTTCTGATGCTCAGCTTTGACCTTAGAACACGTCAAACATTCTCCTACGTATTTAGTAACATCGACTTTCATACCCGGCCACCAAAAATGTTTCTTGAGATCCTTGTACATCTTCCCCGTTCCAGGATGTATTGAGTATCTGGTTTTATGAGCTTCTCTAAGTACCATTTCTCTCATATCTCCAAATTTTGGTACCCAAATCCTTTCAGCCCTATACCGGGTTCCGTCTTCCCGAATATTAAGATGCTTCTCTGATCCTTTGGGTATTTCATCCTTTAAATTTCCCTCTTTTAAAACTCCTTGTTGCGCCTCCTTTATTTGAGTAGTAAGGTTATTATGAATCATTATATTCATAGATTTTACTCGAATGGGTTCTCTGTCCTTCCTGCTCAAGGCATCGGCTACCACATTTGCCTTCCCCGGGTGGTAACGAATCTCAAAGTCATAATCATTCAACAATTCAATCCACCTACGCTGCCTCATATTCAGTTGTTTCTGATTAAATATGTGTTGAAGACTTTTGTGGTCGGTATATATAATACTTTTGACCCCATATAAGTAGTGCCTCCAAGTCTTTAATGCAAAAACAACCGCGCCTAATTCCAAATCATGCGTCGTATAATTTTGTTCGTGAATCTTCAATTGTCTAGACGCATAAGCAATCACCTTCATTCGTTGCATTAATACACAACCGAGACCTTGCTTTGATGCATCACAATAAATCACAAAATCATCATTCCCTTCAGGCAATGACAATATAGGTGCCCTAGTTAGCTTTTTCTTCAATAACTGGAACGCTTTCTCTTGTTCATCATTCCATTCAAATTTCTTCCCTTTATGCGTTAATGCAGTCAAGGGTTTTGCTATTCTGGAAAAGTCTTGGATGAACCTTCTGTAGTAACCGGCTAGTCCTAAAAACTGGCGTATGTGTTTCGGAGTTTTCGGGGTTTCCTACTTTTCAACAGTTTCTATCTTTGCCGGATCCACCTTAATACCTTCTTTGTTCACTATGTGACCGAGGAATTGAACTTCTTCCAACCAAAATGCACACTTTGAAAACTTAGCGTACAATTCTTCCTTCCTCAATACTTCTAACACCTTTCTCAAATGTTCACCGTGTTCTTGGTCATTCTTTGAGTAAATAAGTATGTCATCAATGAAAACAATGACAAACTTGTCAAGGTATGGTCCACACACTCGGTTCATAAGGTCTATGAACACAGCTGGTGCATTAGTTAAACCAAACGGCATGACCATAAACTCGTAATGACCGTAACGTGTTCTGAAAGCAGTATTTGGAATATCATCTTCTTTCACCCGCATTTGATGATACCCGGAACGTAAGTCAATCTTTGAATAAACAGACGAGCCTTGTAGTTGATCAAATAAGTCGTCGATTCTCGGTAGTGGGTAGCGGTTCTTGATGGTAAGTTTGTTCAACTCTCGGTAGTCGATACACAACCTGAATGTACCATCTTTCTTCTTGACAAACAAAACAGGAGCTCCCCACGGTGATGTGCTTGGTCGAATGAAACCACGCTCTAAAAGTTCTTGTAATTGGCTTTGCAGTTCTTTCATCTCGCTGGGTGCGAGTCTGTAAGGAGCACGAGCTATTGGTGCAGCTCCTGGTACAAGATCTATTTGAAATTCAACGGATCGATGTGGGGGTAATCCCGGTAATTCTTTCGGAAATACATCGGGAAATTCTTTTGCAATGGGAACATCATTGATGCTCTTTTCTTCAGTTTGTACTTTCTCGATGTGTGCTAGAATAGTATAGCAACCTTTTCTTATTAGTTTTTGTGCCTTCAAATTACTAATAAGATGTAGCTTCGTGTTGCCCTTTTCTCCGTACACCATTAAGGGTTTTCCTTTTTCTCGTATAATGCGAATTGCATTTTTGTAACAAACGATCTCTGCTTTCACTTCTTTCAACCAGTCCATACCGATTATGACATCAAAACTCCCTAACTCTACTGGTATCAAGTCAATCTTAAATGTTTCGCTAACCAGATTAATTTCTCGATTCCGACATATTTTATCTGCTGAAATTAATTTACCATTTGCTAATTCGAGTAAAAATTTACTATCCAAAGGCGTCAATGGACGACTTAATTTAGCACAAAAATCTCTACTCATATAGCTTCTATCCGCACCCGAATCAAATAAAACGTAAGCAGATTTATTTTCAATAAGAAACGTACCCGTAACAAGCTCCGGGTCTTCCTGTGCCTCTGCCGCATTAATATTGAAAACTCTTCCGCGGCCTTGTCCATTCGTGTTCTCCTGGTTCGGGAAATTTCTAATAATGTGGCCCGGTTTTCCACATTTATAACAAACTACATTTGTATAACTTGCTCCGACACTACTTGCTCCGCCATTACTCGTTCCGACACCATTTGTTCCTTTCGTTCTATTAACCCCTGGTCCGTAGACCTCACACTTCGCCGCGCTATGACCATTTCTTTTACACTTGTTGCAAAATTTGGTGCAGAACCCCGAGTGATACTTTTCACACCTTTGGCATAGCTGCTTCTGATTGTTGTTGTTGTTGCGGTTATTATTGTTATTGGGATGATTGTTGTAGTTGCTGTTGTTGTTGTTGTTGTTGTTGTTGTTGTTGTTGTTGGGCCGTTTGTTGTAGTTGCGATTGATGTTGCGATTGTTGGGATAATTGTTGCGATTATTGTTGTAATTGTTGTTGTTGTTGTATTGGTGATTCTTATCACCGTTTTCCTCCCACTTTCTTTTGACTTGCTTCACATTGGCCTCTTCAGCAGTCTGTTCTTTAATTCTTTCTTCAATCTGGTTCACTAGTTTGTGAGCCATTCTACATGCCTGTTGTATGGAGGCGGGCTCGTGTGAACTTATATCTTCTTGGATTCTTTCCGGTAATCCTTTCACAAACGCGTCGATCTTCTCTTCCTCATCTTCGAATGCTCCCGGGCACAATAGGCACAATTCTGTGAATCGTCTTTCGTACGTGGTAATATCAAATCCTTGGGTTCGTAACCCTCTAAGTTCTGTCTTGAGCTTATTGACCTCGGTTCTGGGACGGTACTTCTCGTTCATCAAGGGCTTGAATACTGACCACGGTAGTGCGTACGCATCGTCTTGTCCCACTTGCTCTAGATAGGTATTCCACCATGTTAACGCAGAACCTGTGAAGGTATGCGTAGCGTACTTCACTTTGTCCTCTTCAGTACACTTACTTATGGCAAACACCGATTCGACCTTCTCGGTCCACCGTTTCAATCCGATCGGTCCTTCGGTTCCATCAAATTCCAAAGGTTTGCAGGCAGTGAATTCTTTGTAGGTGCATCCTACACGATTTCCTGTACTGCTAGATCCAAGGTTATTGTTGGTATGTAGCGCAGCCTGTACTGCTGCTATGTTTGAAGCTAGAAAAGTACGGAATTCCTCTTCATTCATATTCACGGTGTGTCGAGTAGTCGGTGCCATTTCCTTCAAAATAGTCAAATGGAACAAGTTAATCATACAGAATATTAAGAGTAGTTAATAGTATTTCGTAGCATAATATGAACTCATTTATAAAAGCTTTTTCTTCATATTAGCGTTTTATAAGTTTAAATTCGGGTAGTACCTACCCGTTAAGTTCATACTTAGTAGCTAATATACAATTCAACTGTAGTGACCCGAACTTTTCCATGTTTATATATATTAATTGAGATTGATGTGTACATGATTAAATGTTTCCAACATGTTAAGCAATCAAACTTGTTAAGACTTGATTAATTGAAATAGGTTTCATATAGACAATTGACCACCCAAGTTGACCGGTGATTCACGAACGTTAAAACTTGTAAAAACTATATGATGACATATATATGGATATATATATAGTTAACATGATACTATGATAAGTAAACATATCATTAAGTATATTAACAATGAACTACATATGTAAAAACAAGACTACTAACTTAATGATTTTTAAACGAGACATATATGTAACGATTATCATTGTAAAGACATTTAATGTATATATATCATATTAAGAGATATTCATACATGATAATATCATGATAATATAATAATTTAAAATCTCATTTGATATTATAAACATTGGGTTAACAACATTTAACAAGATCGTTAACCTAAAGGTTTAAAAACAACACTTACATGTAACGACTAACGATGACTTAACGACTCAGTTAAAATGTATATACATGTAGTGTTTTAATATGTATTTATACACTTTTGAAAGACTTCAATACACTTATCAAAATACTTCTACTTAACAAAAATGCTTACAATTACATTCTCGTTCAGTTTCATCAACAATTCTACTCGTATGCACCCGTATTCGTACTCGTACAATACACAGCTTTTAGATGTATGTACTATTGGTATATACACTCCAATGATCAGCTCTTAGCAGCCCATGTGAGTCACCTAACACATGTGGGAACCATCATTTGGCAACTAGCATGAAATATCTCATAAGATTACAAAAATATGAGTAATCATTCATGACTTATTTACATGAAAACAAAATTACATATCCTTTATATCTAATCCATACACCAACGACCAAAAACACCTACAAACACTTTCATTCTTCAATTTTCTTCATCTAATTGAACTCTCTCAAGTTCTATCTTCAAGTTCTAAGTGTTCTTCATAAATTCCAAAAGTTCTAGTTTCATAAAATCAAGAATACTTTCAAGTTTGCTAGCTCACTTCCAATCTTGTAAGGTGATCATCCAACCTCAAGAAAT